>NC_080791.1:60254052-60576552 GCF_028018385.1 Neofelis nebulosa | reverse complement strand
TTACTGATTTTTAAAATATTTTTGTGCCTTTAGCCATAAGTGAATGGTGGATAATTGTTTGTCTCCTTTCTACGTTATTAGTACCCTTACTTGGCTGCAGAATGATGTTACCCCCAAAAAATGAATTCTGAAGCTTCCTATACTTACATTGTGCAATATGCTCCTCATTCAGGTTTCCATCAAGGTTATTCTAAAGCAGTACCTTTTCTCTATACCTACTAGAGCTTTTGATACATAGGAGATACTTGAGTACCCACTTATCATTTGTTGATTTAATAATTTATTGACCCAGCAATTCTGCAATGCTGCTGAGTTGCTTGCCTGCTCCTTTTCTGACTAGGAAGTTAGATAATCTTTTTAAAAAATGAAACAGTGCTAGTTGGTAAACCTTAGGATTAATATAGTTTGAAACCTTTATTGTGATACTGAAAGTGGAGGTGGTGCTTAGAGAAGGGCTTTTCTTGACACAAATATGTCTCAACCTAGAATAAATGTCCAAAACCTAGAATTGTGCTTCTGCTATGTGACACCCTCATTCCAGGATTTTCTAGACTCTGTGTGAATCCCATATAGCTCCCCTATAATTTCCAGTCAGCTCTAAATTATTCTGGCTCTTTTCTGTCACTCAATCATGTCACATTTCCAGTTAGCTGATTCTGTGTAGTGATGAACTTCTGATAAGTAGCATATACAATGATATAGTGCTCAGCAAGCAAGGTGTGTTCCTGAATCTGGGATTAGCCACTTATGAAATGTTTAATTTTGAGTGGGTGATTTAATATCTAAAAGCTTCAGTTCAACTATAAAAGGAGTATGAAAATAGCTACCTCTCAGGGATTAAATGAAATGGTAAATTGTAAAGCACTGAACACCTAGCCCTACCCATAATCAGTTCTCTAGAATTCAGTTGGATATATTGGCCTAAGGGAGATGAGGGAGGCCTGGACCAGAATTAAAGATTTGGTAATCACTTCCAGCTTGCATAGAGATGGTAACTGAATCCATGCATAATGAAGGCAGTGGTCAACAACCTTGACTGCACATGGAAATCACCCAGACAGACTTACAAAAGATACACTTGATGTTTAGGAAAGCAGCATGGCCCCCAGGATTCTGACTGAATTGGTACAAAGCAGTAGTTGTCCAGCTGCAGCATGCATTGGAACCACATGGAGGGCTTGTGAAACCACTTATGGTTGAGTGCTATCCCAAGAGTTTCTAATTCAGAATATTGAGAATTCACATTTCTAACAGGTCTCAGGTGATGCTGCTGGTACAGCTGCTGGAGAGGAGACCATAAACTTAGAGTAGTCTCCAGGCAGCATGGGCACTCCTCTACTAAGGTGGTTTTGTCAGGGTAAGGGTGGTAATGGTACTTCTGCTGCTTGCTAGAGATTTCACCAGTTTTCCACAGGTTGGAGTTAAGGATGAGGATGTTTTGAGAAAAATTCTAAGACATGAAAAGTGGGTTTTGATATCAAGCGGAGACATCTGTTTGAGACCATGAAGTGACTGGTCACTAGTTACACATTCTTGCTTGCCCAAACATGTTTCTGGAGAAAGAGCGTTAGGGCCACTGAGACCCAAAAAGAAGAACGTTGGCAGTGGTTTCTACTCACACATAAAGGAACATGACGTGGGTCTTCCTCTATAGTAATACGGAAAGAAAATTTAATGTTTTTCATGTGGAATGGTGTACTATTACTATTTACTGAGTTTATTTGCTGTTTTAAGATTCTAACCCATTTCTGTCAGTTGCAACTGTTTTTTCCTTGTGAATCCTGACAATAAATGTTGGAGAGTTAATTATCATACAGCTATACACACTCAGGGGTCTCCCAATCAAAAATAAAAATCAGCACCAATCCTGGGCTGCTACTTTACTTATGGTTAAAAAGATTCAGGAAGCTTATTGGCTCTGGTTTGACCAATCACGTCCAGCCTCCAACACTGGCGAATCATGTTCTCTCACCTTCTATTTAAGTGAGACTTCCAGAGTTCCCTAGGGTATTTATGCTGCTGACTAAAGTCAGGTTCGCCGAGCCTGAGTAGCAGGAGAGCATCCGGGATCTAGCAAAGTTAGTTTCTCTTTTCTGTCAGTGTCCGTTTCTCTCTGCTTTTCTGTTTGTCTCCTTTAAGAGATGGGGAATTTCTTGTTTGGCTGTGGGAAAGACAGACAAGAGAGTATAAGATACTTAGACTTAGTTCCCTTTATCTCACTAATCACAAAATGTCCCAAGAAGTTGAGACCTAGGCAGTAAATTCAACTTTCTTTCCTTTCTCTAACAGAAGAACAAAACTTAGTACTGGGTTGGGAGAGACGCTTTGGGCTGATCAAAACTGGAAACTACCTCTTAGTCCAGGTGGAGCTCATTCTTCCTATCCAGGCTTCCTTTACTTCCCTGTTGTGGGCTTGCTGGAAAATCTGGGACTGGCAAGAGCTCCCAAAGAACCCATCTAGCTGGAATGATACTAGCTAATGGTTGGGAGGTCTTTCTCAAATTTATCCTTCTGCTTTTAAGGGTATCTCTAACTCATAGACCTAGTATCTTTTACAATGCAAGGCTGAAGAAAGGACCTTCTCTGATTAGCTCAAGCCTTGGTTGTAACTTTGCTGTAGTCTCTTCTTAAAGCTAATCTCCCCATCCTTGATAGGGTTACTAGCTATTTTCTTTCCTATTCTGAGTCAAAAAGAACACATCAGAAGGAAGCTCTGTACAACCTATTGTCCTTCTAATGCCTTCACTAGGCTTAATTCGTAGCTACTTTCTGCCTCTGAGCCATCCAAATACTTCAAGAAATGACTCCTAATGTCTAAAGAATTTTACAGGACACTTACTTTGCCTGAAGTCCATGTTTTACAAAGCCCTTCTTCAGGACCAAGGGCTGTTGAACATTCTTAGTTCTTTCGACTCCTCTCAAACAGGTAGCTTGAACCTTAGAAACATTTTGGTGTTCATTTAGGTTCTGATTCAATTTGTGTTGCTGGAATTAGAAAGGCAGGCTGAGGGAATGGCTTTTACTGAGGAATAGTTCTCCTGTTCCTATTGTTCAACTGTCTTTCAAACTCATGACTTAGTGTCTACTTCGTCCTCATAAAGGCACATGGTCCTTTTGTGTTCTTCCTTGGCCCATAGTTGTTCCAGTCCTTGAGATTCTTTCTCAAGTGGTCTCTCTTCAAACTCTTCCTGCCCTTGGATTTTAGACTCAAGTTGTTCATAACAGTACTGTTAACACCAACATTCAGGTGTTTGTGGGATCCTAGACCCAAAAGAGTTCCCTTTTAAACTTCCTCATGTTGAACCTACAGATACTGTAAGAATCTCTACTTCAAAACCCCATTTTCTCGGGGCGCCTGGGTGGCGCAGTCGGTTAAGCGTCCGACTTCAGCCAGGTCACGATCTCGCGGTCTGTGAGTTTGAGCCCCGCGTCAGGCTCTGGGCTGATGGCTCGGAGCCTGGAGCCTGTTTCCAATTCTGTGTGTCTCCCTCTCTCTCTGCCCCTTCCCCGTTCATGCTCTGTCTCTCTCTGTCCCAAAAATAAATAAAAAACGTTGAAAAAAAAAATTAAAAAACAAAAAAAAAAACAAAAAAAACCCCATTTTCTCATAGGGTTTTCTGCTTGGACATTTCTCTGCCTGAAGAGTCTCTACTTAACCTCCTAATATTTTTAAGCAACAAGATCCTGGAATGTATATGGGCTCTATAGGGGATGGGGTTGTGATGCTGACCCTAGAAACTTTCCTCATTCCCTCATGCTCAGGCTACTTCTGTACTCCAGGAATGAATCCTGATACCGGCAGAAGAAGCCATAAAATGCATTGAGAACCTACTGAGAAGTGAAACCTAAGTGCCTTTTCCAATAGTATTCTTTTGTCTATCCCTCAAAGGGGATTTAAAGTTTCTTCCCTCAAGTGTATGAGAAGCTAATTCTGTCTGAAGGGATGAATTGTGTCCTTAATTCAGAAACTCACAGGTACTGTTCATCACTTACAAGACTGTCATCCCAGAAGAGTCTGATAGCCTCACCTGTGGCTGCCTTCCCTTGGAGAGCATTTTTTTTTTTAAAGATTTTTTTTTAATTACATTTATTTACTTTTAATAGACAGAGCACAAGTGGGGGAGGGGCAGAGAGAGAAAGAGACACAGGCTCCAGGCTCTGAGCTGTCAGCACAGAACCCTACGCGGGGCTTGAACTCACAAGCTATGAGATCATGACCTAAGCTGAAGTCGGACTCTTAACCGACTGAGCCACCCAGGCGCCCCGAGCGTCTCTTGATCCAATGTAAGATTAAAACTCTTCACATTTGTGGCTCGTAAAAGGGATATCTTAGGATCTGTTTCCAATTCTGTCAGGATATTTAGATAAAGATGTCCTACAGCAAACCAACCACTCCCTACGCATGCCAATTAGTGTGGTAGAAAACGGCAGCTCACATCTTGTGGGGAAGGAAGGTGGTAAAAGCCTGGATCAAAGGTTGAAGGAGTTTGTAGCAGGGAAGGTGAGAGCCAGGAGGACGGAGACCTGGGTCGAGGAGAAAGTGCCCCTTGTAGTAGGGTACCATAGCTGTTGGTAGCCTCAAGGATTCCTCTGAGCAAACACAGAAGTGCTATGGGAGGAGTTGCTGCTCAACCTAACCTGTATCTTAGCAGCTGGCACTCATGAACAAAACCTTAAAGCCCAGTGGAGATCTTGTTTCCTGTTATGCTAACAGTTTTGCTTTGGTCTTATTCTAGGACTTTTGTCCTTTAGGAACTGAAGGCTGATGATTCAGTGGTGGTTCACTAAATTTGTGCCTGAATGTCTTCAGCTGAAGACTACTCAGATCACCTGGGAGCTTTTTGTTTACAGTTCCTATCTGATGACTCCTCAGCTGGGTTCAACTTGGGATGTTTAAACCAGTCTTCTACTCATGCTGTTTGGCTTTGTTAAAGCAATCCAGGTCAGAGCAGGGAGAACAGTCACTCTTCAGAAAATAACATGCCATGGTGACTACATCTTCAGCTCTCAGTGCTGTTGTAACTGACAATCCCAAGCTCCCATCAAAGGCTTCTTCAGAGTTTGCATGTCCTGGATTGGTACCAAGATTTCACTTGAGCAGATAAGAAGCAGTCCCTTTTGGGAACAACAAAGCCCAGACTCCCTTCACATAGACCCTATACTAAAGGCCTTTCTGCAGTGGGATAACTGAATTTCCTGTGGTCCTTACTAAGGACTGCAGTGCACAGATCCTTGAGCCCATTATTATCCACCTTCAAATTGCTTGATTCCAGGCTATATTCAACAAGAATAGAAAAATTCATGATGTAAGCTATTACCTTTTCTCCTTCCTGTTCCTATAAGTGGACTTCTGATTGCTTGCCTCTACTCTAAGCTCTTTATAGAGTTGTGGCACCAACAGCCATAGTGTGGAGGTGGAAGTGTGTGTGTTGGGAATATATAGTTAATACAAACGCAGTACATGTTCTTTTTTTTTTTCTTTCTTTTTTTTTTTTTTTTCCCCTGCTGGCTGCTGTTACCTGTTGCTTGGTCATATTTGTAATCTCTCTTGCAACTTAATACACATTAATCACTCGATTGCCCATACAAGACATAAACATACATCCCTCTGACAGTCCTTTTATAAGCAGTCCCCTTCCTCACTAATGGCTGCCTAATGTTCAAAAGCTTCCTTATACTTGCCCACAAGTCTCATCTTCAGACTTGTCCAGATTCCTTTAGGACTTTGCATTTGGTTCCTGAAATTGGAACTTTGCTTAACTATATCTAGTGTTCTGAAGCCAAAAACTCTGGCATATTATGGGAATCCTATTCCTGCTTGCCTCTACTGTTAGATCAATATAAAGATTATCACTTAATCTCCATTTCCATGAAGACTGACATATGCACACACCCCCACTCAAGTGAGCAGCATTGGAAGAAATCCTGAATTCTCTCAACCTCTCACTGGCCCCTACAAAAGGGATGCTAATTTTTTTTAAATCTTCGAGTCATCTTAAGAATTCTAAGCAGGCTCCATACTGCCCATACAGAGCCCGATGCAAGGCTTGAACCCACAAACCATGAGATCATGACTGAGCTGAAACCAAGAGTTGGACCCTTAACTGAGCCACTGAGGCACCCCAAAGGTTGCTTATTGATCTATTTATTGGCTTATGGAGTTAAAGTCAAATACTTGACCCCAGGATTAGAGACAATTAGAATGTGGACATCTGTAGACTATAGGTGAAAGACTGGTTGTGTGTCTTTATGAAGCAGGCTAGCGTTTCCTCAGCCCGTCAAAAACTCACCTTGGATTGAGAAGTGGACAGGTAGTGAAGCTCTCTAGATCTTGGTCCCATACTCCAGTTTAATCAGTCAAACCAAAACTTTAATTTCTATTGTAAGACGACATAGTATACTTGTTTAAAAGCCTACATTCTGAGGTCAGACTACCTGGGCTTGATTTATGGCTCTACTATTTAGGACTTGGGCATCCTCTGAAACAGCTTAATTTTTGTCCTCAGTGCTTCCTTGCCTGTAAAATCAGGCTAATACTACTACAAGGTGGTTATGAAAACTAAGGGAATAAATGTAAAGAGTTTCAGAAGTCTATAACTGTACCAGGCACTAAAAGGTTTACTTGGCTCACAGGTCTTAATTGTCTAAGTACCTATAGGAGAAAGGAATGTAACTAGCATTTGGGAACCCCAGTACTTCTAATCCACACCAACTTTCTCCTATTTCCTGGGAAATCCCAAGCTCTGTCCTTCCTCCACATCTTCACACTTCCAGTTTCTTAAGTCTGGAAGACTTCTATCAGCTATCACTTGGAGGAATTTAGCTTAAACCATGTCTTTATGAGGTCCTTTCTCCTGCTCAACCGTTATACTGTGAGAACATGTTGACCTTTGTATGATCAATAGTGAACTGGCTATTCACTCACTAAGTGAAAACCAGTGCAGGAGGCTTCCCACCCCCCCCCCCGCCCCCCGCAAACCCTGCCAGGCCCCAAAAGACCAGAAATGAGAGATCTCCCAGATAGAGTGGAAGCAGGTCAAGGATTATGCCATGTTTGTGGTAGCCTGGGCAGCACACAGTTCTAGCTGGGACTCCAGTCCAGGAAGGTCTGAGATTCAACTACTCTGTCCCTTGGAGAAAGGGCTGTGCTATGCAGTCTGGAGTTCGGTACAATACTGGAGGCTTAAAATCCTATGTTCCCTAGGTTTTTCTCCACTCAGGAAGCAACTCAGTCCTACAGTCCACTTAGCAGGAAAATCAGACCAGCTCATAGAACTGCACTGAACTCATTAACTAAAATTTAAAGTGAATTGGACCAGGAAAAAAATGGTTAAGGAATTATGCACCCAAACTGGCTCTCAGCCTTCACATCTGGGTTCTCCTCTAGCAACAAGATATCCCAAGTATTTTTCCTTGGAATTCAAGAGAAGTTGTCTTCCTGGGTGACTCGGTTGGTTGAGCATCGGACTCCTGATTTCAGCTTAGGTCATGATCCCAGGGTCATGGGATCAAGCCCAGCATCGGGCTCCATTCTGAGCATGAAGCCTGCTTAAGATTCTCTCCCTCTGCCCTTCTCCCCTGCCGGAGTGCTGCTATTTAAAAAAAAAGTTTGAGGGTTGACCTCAGTCATCAGACTCAAATTCCAGGACAAAGATCCATCACTAAATACATCAGCTCACAAATGCCTCTTAACACTTACTAATAAGACCATCAACCAAGCAGGGTTAGACTGTCCTCCTTTGCCGTTACCTTCCTTTGGCAAGTTGATCTGGATCCAGTGTAACTCAAATGAGGTCTTCTGTGTCAGGCTGTGATGGTCCTTGATTAGGAATCTTGGGATCCTGTGATTCCTGGTACTTGGCAATGAGAAAAGCAGCTTCTCGTTGCGACTCCAAGCCCACTGTGCTCCATAACCTAAAAGGAACACCTGAAGTCCAGTAGTTGAGCAGACTTCATTAATGCTGCAAAAACAGTAACTTGTTTCTCTAAAGTGGGAATAGTATCAGCCCTCTCAAAACCAAAAACAACTTCCCATTCCTGGGGATGTCATTAACAACTGAACAGGCACAAGCCACCAGATCAAAGTAGAGTGTCAGCTTTAATATACAATCAAACCTTTTCCTCCTGGGAAGGAATAAGTCCAAGAAGGACTAAAACGTTCACTTCTGGGGAAACAATACCAAAACCCTCATGGGAGGAAGAATACAGGGAACAGGGGTTTTCTCCTGCTCTCCTGTCCAGTCCAAAGCTCTGCCTTTAACTATTGAAACTATTACCAACTGTAACTCTATTATAGTCCTCTCTGGAGGAGAGCAGCTGGGTAATAGCATACTGATTTTTCTGACCTGACTTACAACTACTTCCTAAACCCCAATCATTGTTACTTTTCATATTCAGGCTAGTGAGGTTTGATCCCTTTTTTCCTAAAAGACTCTCAAATCCATAAACTTGGAGCAACTAACATAATGCTTCCTACCTGTGCATAGCTCTAGAAACTGAGTCCCATACCTTCCTATTTACTTCTAGATCACATGAAACTTTTTTTTTTTTTTTTTAAATGGGTAAACTGAAAATGCAATCCTGGCCTGGTGATAAAAACTAAGCTGTTAGCAAAAAGTATTCCATCTGCCAATCCCTACAACACCTGTATTGGTTTATAGGCTCTTACTTTCATCTGGGACTCAAAGCCCTGGGAGGGTATAGCTGCCTATTCAGTCTAAGGTTTGAAGAAGCAGGGCTTCTGACCCTATGAAATCCTTTTCCTTTTCCTCCAGACCCCCTTGCCCTGGAAGTTAAGGGCAATTTCTCTTCTATTTTAGCTTCAATCCCCCATGAACTTATCAAAACACTTAATACATACTGACTATATTTCATGATTATCCTAGGTTTGTCCCCAGAAATTTCCTAGTCTAACAAGTGCTGTCCTCTATCGTAACTGAGAATTATAAAATTACATTTACATCCTTATGGTTTGTCTCAATCTCCTAAAGTTCATAAATCCCAGAATCTTCCAGAAGATGCCTACTTGCCTCTAGCAGTAATGTGGTCATCTGTCTCCAGGCAATGTTTATCATTCAACCCCCATTCCATCATTTCCTATGCCTTTACCTGTGACAAAGATGCTGTAGAAATCCTAATCTTTTTCTACCTTGGAGTACCAGAGTACAGGAGATACTAGCTACATCCTGTCAGTCTTGGGCTGAACTACTTCAGGGGCAGTGTGTCCCTAATGTGGAAGCCTCTGTTGGATAAATCTCCTTGACAGAGGCAGGAATACTCCTCCCCATTATAGGTGCTTGAACTTGGTTCCTTTAAGTCAATCTACAAGGCCGAAGGAGGATCAAGGGCTGGAAACCAAAGAACAAACCCAGTATTTGGATAATATATACAGGGTGACTAAACGGCATAAATTTAAGCTATCATATTTAAGAAAATGTAAGTAGCTAAACTTCTGTCTCAGAAAATGGAGTATTCTTCTACTTGCCTACCCACCAAACTTGTCCTTACTGGAGAAAGTACTATGTTGAATGAATGTAAGAGTGGACTTCTGGTCTTCCAGATCTTAGAGGAAAAGCTCCTTTATGCCATTAAATAAAATGTCAGCTGTGCATTTTTCCTATACAGCCTTTATTATGTTAGAGGTATGTTCCCTCTAAAACCACTTTGAGGATTTTTTTTTTCTTTAGTGTTAAACTTCGTGAAATGCTTTTTCTGGTTAACATAGCAACTGTATATTAGGCTATGATTTTTCATATTGATACAGAAGCTATCACCCCTGTGGTTTCTAGCTGGATCTTCTATAGACTTCTGTGACCCAAAGTTTGGAGACACCATAGCAATGTCTTGGACTTTTAACATGGCCTTAGGTCTAATGTGGTAGTTGGCAACCACCTTAACACTTCTGGCGTCATAGTTCTGGCCTACAGTGGTGTAGAATGAGGTGCCAGTCTCAAAACTAATTTTGCAGGATCTTCCCATTGTATCTATTGGACTAGCACGTTCTTCTGGTAGATGGTTTCTGATGGATGTTAGCACTCTCTATAAAGATACTTCAGCTTACTCCCATATGCCCATCCACAGATCTCTACTCTATACCAACTTGTCCTCAGTTTTTCTCCTTCTAGGCCTGACCAGCAGTAAATCCATTTGCCACTTCTCATTAGTATATACACCTATGTATTTAAACCTCAAAATGAAAACCCTTTTTATATAAAATGGAGAACGAGGAGTACTGATGGAAGCTATACCTGTTGGGAGGATGTACCCCTCTCCACTGTTGTTTAAGGTTACTCTTGTGTGGGATGATAGTGCAGCAGCCATCCAGCTTTTGGCCTGAAATACCAAGTAGATCTATGAATCACTTAGATATTTTCTTAGTGTTTATTTCCCATGCTCTGAAGTGTGTGTGTGTGTGTGTGTGTGTGTGTGTGTGTGTGTGTGTGTGTGTGTAAGTAACCCTAAGGCCTCCAACAAGTTACATTTCAAATGCTTAATAGCCATGTGTGGTTAGTGGCTACTAAACTGAATACCGAGTATAGAATACTTTCATCATCAAAGGATATTAGAGCACAGCTCCAGGTATCTCAGCTATATTATGGCAAAACTACAAATGTGCCCAGTGTTCATTTCAGGTGAATGCAAACTGTATCTGAGCTCCTGTCCTGTAGAAAAGCATCCACCAAATCAATGGTGGTGTGCCATGTACATGAACGTGTTAATGTGCTCTAGCAGAGAACACCTCTGGCAACACCACTTAGTTGGGGCTAGTACATGCATTTGGAGTATTCTCCAGGAGCTAGCTGTTTCAGGTGCCATACTATGCATTAAATGGGGGTGTGATGGGGACTTCCACCTCCGCAGACTTTAGGTCGCTTTTTTTTTTTTTTTTTTTTTTTTTTTAATGTCCTGTTTATTTTTGAGAACACAAGCAGGGGAGGCTCAGAGGTGGGACAGAAGATCTGAAGCAAGTTCCTCACTTACAGCAGCAAATCCATGTGGGGCTCAAACTCAAAAACTGCAAGAATATGACCTGCTCAACTGACTGAGCCACCCAGGTGACCCCATGCTTTAGGTCATTTTAAAGCATCACTAAGTTCTTCCATCCCTTCAAGTACAAAGTATCTTCACTTACTGTCCTATTCAGAAAAAGAGGAAAGTTCCAAAGGCCTTGCTTCAGCCTTCTCTACTATACCTCTTGATTCCTAGGCCAAACTCATGAATAGATACATATATCCATTCTGACTATACATTCAGGTAAGGTGAATGATCATAAGATGTATCCCAGAATCAGAGGACCCTCTGTAAACTGGCTATTGGCCAGGAATCCACTTGTTACCTAGTTCTCCTATGCTTCCCTGTCCTGACTGGGGGGCCATAATCTTTGGGTTTCTGGTTATGAGGGTTACTTAGGACTTGTGTCAAACATTCTCAAATAGTTCTCCTTTTTACAGTGGCAAGTATCTGAATAAATGGCTGTAGGTCCCTTTGGGAGAGAGAACTGGTAGAGTCATTACCATGCACTCTTCCTAAAAGTTCTGAATTTTTCCCTCCCGGGAGAGAAGACCATCAACTATGTTTCAAGTTTAAACACAGGGCAAAGGATTATGAATACTGATTAAGTAAACTGCCATTAACCTCCTGATCCTGATTCTTCTACAGATAGAGTAGCTCTGCTGTTGTCTTCATCCTAGCTTGATATGGAACACATTAATTAATAGAACACCTTTCACAAGTGCCTCCTATGTCAATCTATTACTTTTAGCAAGTATATCCTCCCAATACATCAGTAAGTCTTAATGATCAGACTGCTACCAGGGGCTATCTGTGATTCACCTACAACAGGGATAAGGTTTCATTACCCGATGTTACCAAATGTTGCAATTCTGACATGTTACCTTTTTAGTATATATTTCCTTGAACCTCTCCAAATACCAAATGTTAGTGTTGTGTAGAATATTTAAGGAGTGTTGCATGGAGGGAAGTGAAAAGTTGGCAGGGACAAAAAGCTAGGATGAAAATCGAACTGTAGCTTTGACCAACTCCTCCAGGAGCTGTTTCTAGAGTGACCTTTCAGTTTTGTCCTAAATTGGACCACATTGACCACGGTGTTTCCCCGCCCCCTGCTTAGTCATTGGGTTGCCCTAAAAGATGTGGCCTTCAAGTTTGAGACTGATAATCTTGTCCATCCTCTTTTGGTTTGCAATTCTCCTTGGTAGTTCTTTTTATAAGTCCTCTGTATATATCAGGAGTCTTCCCATCTGTAACCTCCCAATTTAAGGCACTTTCTGCTAATTTAGTCAAACGTCCTAACTTCCTTGAAGTAATCTTTGTTTTTAAAACTTCATCTATCCTAAGACCTAAAACTTAATCATATATCATTACCAAGAATTAAAGTTACTTTCAAATCTAAGTCCTTAATAAACCTGGAGTTTATTTTTGTATATGGAATAAGGTAGGCATCCAATTATCTTCCATCTGATTTTTTTTTTTTTCCAGCTAGACTTAACTTACTGAAAGGCCTGTTTCATTATCTTAATGAGTTAAGAGACTTCTTACAAAGAACTGATTGTCTTATTTACTGAGTCTGCTGGTCTGTGAGACTATACCTGGACTTAAGGGTCTGGGACCCAGGTCTTGGGCCTGTGTAACTGAAGTAACAAGACTTCCATAGGAAACCAGTGCCATGATCTATACCAAGGCAGAATAGAACACTTTTAGCATCACCCTTAACCCTTCACACTGCTATAGGGATGAGAGGTCCGAGAAGCTGCAGTTGGGGGAACTTCCCAGGGAGACTGAGGATGGTGAGCTGCTGTTTTCTGTCCCATATACATCTATAAAGTCAACCTTATGCCAGGTAAAATCTGTTTTTGTCTTGAGCGTACTAATCCAAATGTGGGACCACTTCTAGAAGTGGTTGATCTGTTCTAATCTGCTTCTGGTGGACTTTAAATTAGCGGGTTGTTTGCCTTCTGGAACAGTTGTTTCTCAAACATCTTCTGGCCTGTGAGTTGACTTCTCTAGAAGTATTGACTATTAGACAATGCAAATGGCACTGCAGATTCCCAGCACCAATGAGCAGGTATACTAATCCTAAAACAAAGAGCCCACGGCACCAAATATAGATAGTAAATCTTTCCCCTCCTCCCCAAAATTAAAACTTCATGTTCTCTATGGAAAGGGTTTAAAAGGAGAAATCTCCTGGGCAACTTGTCAGTTTTGAGAATGTCTGAGGGTGGGGATGCTGTTAAAGTTAATTGTGCCCTACCTATTTCTCCATGAAGCCACCTACACAGAGCTCTTCTGCACCTGTGACTTGACTTTTAAGGACAAAGGAGTCCACACAAGTGTTAACTAGGCACCGATTATTCCAAGGCAATGCAGGGGAGGAACAAGACCCAAGCTCTTATAGTCCATTATCTATTGCATTGCCTCATAGTAGTGCTTGGGTGTCTGTCTTTTGTCTCAGGCCAATGCTACTACCCCCACAAACTTTCCAGTCCCTTCCCATTCCAACCTTCCCCAGGGTGTGAATTTCTATTATAGTTTCCTATATAGGGTACCTTTTGAGACTGATCTTGGGGAAGGAAGGCAGCAGTTATACTTGTCAACCATCTTAATCTCAGAGAACCATAGGTCTCCCACCCAAAAAGACTATTAAAGATGCTCAGGGCTCAATCTTTAATAGTTTTCATGATTATCCTTGTGATTCTAATAGGCCTGCCTAGGACTTTATGTTGGAGGTACTTGGGTGTGATACTGTATTACAGAACTTCGAAAATATTTTCACTTGTGTATACATCTACTTACAACCACCCTAAAACCTTAACACAAATCCTTCAATACCACTCCATGGATAGAGGTATAGTCTGAATAAGAAGCCATTTTTATTGTATATGAAACAGAAGTCCCACCATTTGTCACAAGGGATGGGTAAAAAAAAAAAAAAAAATTTAATATTAATCCTTTGTTTGGGGCTGAGACTGTCCCTTCAGGTAACAAGTCCAAGAGTGGACTTACAAGAAAGCTTGAGGGGAGGACAGCCTGAGGGAACAGATAGAGAATGGGACCTCCACATAAGAGATACAACTGAAGCAGTCCACACAATCAGCATTCAGCCAAGTGGCTGAAGCTTCTCCAGAAATATTTTTCTGCTTACTCTAAGAACCCAGAGATGTTCAGAAGTCTTGTTCTTACAAGGCCAAGTGGTTGGTAATGTATCCCTTATATTCTCATGAGTCCAAGAATTGGGAGAGAGAAGTAGCTTAGAATGGAAACCTAAAAAGACTCTCTACCCATAACCAGACTCAACATAAAAACAAACTGCTGGGGGAACCTGGGTCGCTGTCTGTTAAGCGTCCGACTTCGGCTCAGGTCATGATCTCACAGTTTGTGAGTTCGAGCCCCACATCTGGCTCTGTGCTGGAAACTCAGAACCTGGAGCCTACTTCAGGTTCTGTGTCTCCCTCTCTCTCTATGCCCCTTCGCTGCTCGCTCGTGCTCGCTCTCTCTCTCTCTCTCTCTCAAAAATACTAAAAAAAAACTGCTAAAGAGGAAAATTGAGGAAACCGGGTTGTAACAACATCAGTCTATTAGTCTAGATCAGTCTTCAGCTATTATAGTCTCCCTTCCCATAAAGCCTCATCGTGAGTGCCTATGGTAACATCAAGGGAGCAGCTCTACCTTTACACTACACTTTGAACTCAATTGCTATAGGACACTTCTGATGCTAGGTCTTTCAGATTTATATTGGTACTACAATTTCCCCCCATGAATTCTGTTCTAGGGTAAGGAAGAAGACTTGCTGAGCTGTGTGCTGAGGATTGTAATGGCTACGTGGCTTTCATTCTTTGAACATCTGAGAAGTCTTCAGAAAGTCCATCTTCATAAAAGTCTTCATGTCCATAAGCGGTATTACCCCTTCTCACAGGACTGACTTGTGAACGTGAACTGAACATTTTTCAGTGGCACTCCCCGTAGTTGTGTTAGAATAGGTTCTCTGAAGAGCAGATGTCAAGAAGGAATTACACGTGTCAGAGATTCGTTCAGTGGGAAATGCCCATGAAGGAAGATACAAAGGAATCCTGAGGCTGGAAGAACTATAAGCTTACAATGCAGGTCTGATCTCTGTGCAGGAGGGAGGTAAGAAGGGAAGGAAGGTCTTAGACTTCAGTGCATTTCTAAAAGTTTTGACAAGGCCACAAGGAATACTTAAGCTAAAGGGCACCCATAAGGAAAGTCCACTGTCTCACAAGTCTGCATTATTAGTGCTATGTTCATTCACTGGTTGGAAGCCACCCCACAGGAAGTGGAACCCAGGCAGGGCCATGGACTTGAGCAGTGTGATAGAAGCTGTTTAGTCACATATGCTTCCTGCAATCAGATCTGAGGAGCATATTTTCATGGTCACCACAATTTATTGCATGGTACAGGTGTCCTTCATATTTTGGGAGCAGCAACCCCATAGTTCCCATGGGCCTCTTTTGCTGTGGGTAAACTAGAAGAGGAAGGCCAGTAGAACTACAACCCCAGTCTGAAACTCCTATCAGAACCACAACTGTTAACTCTTTTCCTTCCACTGTCTATTTGGAATTCCTCTCACCCTCAAGAAATCTTGAATCTTGAGGAATCTTATAGCTATAACCACTTTAAATCTTGGTGGCCTACCTGATGAAGCAACCCAATTCTTCATTCCTGAGGAGGTTGAACCCTTGGTAATCATACTCATATTTGGGGGTTGTTTCACATGTACACTTATGCTTATAATGGGGCATGGGCACTAGAAAATGCCTAAATAGATGATCTTGCTTCTCATTTACAAACTCCCCCATATCCATTGTGTAAAAGCCACTGCCTCTTCAATTAGGTCAGTTACTCCTGCCAGGATAGTAACTCTTACCTGTTGGTCCCTAAGCACTGGAGTCCTAAGTAGCCTGAGGGCAGCTATAATTTGTAGTTCAACAGAACCCTTGCTGTATCCTTTGAGGATCAGGACTTCCAACCATTCAGAGACCGTATTTCCTGGGATAGGAAGCAAAAGTCCCCTAGTGGATGATTGAGACTGTAACGTATTGCTGATTCTACCTCTTTGTCCCTGGACTCCTGTATCCTACTGGGGACCAAGCACCAGATAGAGATCTAATTTAATGCAAATACAGCATCCTAAAGGATGGCCACTTTTTTGTGTGGAGTGCTGCCTCTGAGCTGCCTTTTCAGCTGTGTTTTTAGAAGACTGCCCCAGAATTGAGTCTAACTGCTTCTGGTTAGTGAAGTAATGTTAATGCTTCCAGTGAATCCCATAGTCATGATCCCTACGCTGCATATCCTATGGTGAAGAATGTCTACTCTTCTGTTACTGTGTAATGTGGGATCTCTTTCCCATAAGTCATTCAGGAAGCCTTCAAAGTAGTGCTGGCTGAGGCTTTCGTAGACAAGAAAGGAAAATCCACACCCAGGATAAGTACATATCACTGGCAGTACAAACCTTCAAAGTAGCTGACTTGCCAAGGGGGCCTCCTTGAATAATAGTATTATGTCTGGGTTTCAGCACTGAACTCCATGCTCAGTAGGAATCTACTTGGTTGAGCCCACACAGTCTCCTTTGCTGTCACTGCTGCTACTCTAATAACCCATCACACCAGTTCTGAGATGACCACTGAATGTCAACCAGCAGAATTGCCTCAGTGGCTTAGTTCAGAGCCTTTTCTGGTGTACGCTTTACACAGATACAAAACTCCTCAACTTGAACCCAACCCCCATCCTTCTCTCAGACCTCTTTACCTTAAATCTCCTGTCTCTTTCTTTGTAGGCCCCTGCCCAAGGACTTAGAGATGACTCTTGGACCACTTTACTTTTCACAGAGCATGAATGACCAGTTGTACCACGTGAAATTCTGCCAACTAGGAAACTTTGATTCTCCACTCTTTTAAAGTCTCAAGACCACCTCTGTATGTAACTATAATGCATCTGCCATCCATTTTAGGTCGTTCCTTCCCAACCCATAAAACATAAACCAGTCTCTGGCTTTTTCTTCCTGTTGGTGTAACAGTCCGCTTCATGTGGCCATTGATGTGATCTGCAGGAGAAGAACTACTGCAAATGCTCTGGATGACCTGACTCTGGAATTCCTGCTCATGCTTCTGCCCTCTGATCTTCCTAGATTTGATCGTGGATTAACCATTTCCATCTCTGACTGCTGCTGGACCTGTCTAATTTTGACTTAGGTCTGATACATCCAACTCCTAATGGGCAGTTCTGGATGCGTGATCACTTGTTGTCCCGTGGCCAAATGTTCTGTCTCTACCAGGGTCTAACAAAATGCCAGGAGTTATCAAGTTACACAGTTTTCTTCTGTAAGTGACACAGCCTAATTTAAATACTAGGGCATGTGTAATAACAATTCCATAAGCTACATGCTGTTTCTTTCCCCATTACTGATACCTCTAACACTTGAGTGTACTAGTTCCTATGGCCTATGTGGCAGTGATGTTTGGCACCACAGCCTGAACCTGCAATAGAGCCTTTTCCTGCTCTGGGCCCACTCAAAGCTGGAAGCCTTCCATGTCCTCTGGTACAGAATTCCTAAGTGAGGAATACATTATCTCCAGAATCAAATGTAGCCTACCATGCATTGTTTTCTCCTTGTATAGAATTTGCAAGATGATCTTCACTTTAGAAGCATTTCTTTACCATTGGACCCCTGGAAACCTTCACTGAAATGCTAGGCTACTGACTACTCTCAGTATTTGTCTCTTCCTCTGGAACATATGTGTCTAAGACTTTCACAGTCCACTTCTTGTGTATTTTGCCCAATCAACCTGTCACTGGTAGATCATTGCGATATTCTGTGGGAGGTCTAGTCCTTTTAGGATTATATTACGGTATAAAGAGTTAACATGGGCGCCTGGGTGGCTTGGTTGGTTAAGCATCCGACTTCGGCTCAGGTCATGATCTCACGGTCCGTGAGTTCGAGCCCCGCGTCGGGCTCTGTGCTGACCGCTCAGAGCCTGGAGCCTGTTTCAGATTCTGTGTCTCCCTCTCTCTGCCCCTCCCCTGTTCATGCTCGGTCTCTCTCTGTCTCAAAATAAACGTTAAAAAAAAAAAGTTAACATGCCCCTGAGGGAAGCTGAGTACTATTGCCTATCCCATGTGAATGGAAACTTCTCAGTCCTCTTGAAACTGGAATAAACATCACATCTGCCCGGTTGCTAAATTCTCTATCATGGAACTGAGTAGCATTTTTTAACTTTGGAGAGAAATTTTGGAGACTTCTATCTGGCCTTACCCACTGTGCCATCTCTTCCCTCACAGACCAGGTATGCCATATGGTAGTTATTCCAATTCTAATAGTTCTAATCAGTCACTAAGTGGCTGAAGAAGTGACCACTGGGTAAGTTCGTGGAATCAGGACATACTGAGAACTGGACTTTCTCTAAGACCCCTTACTGACTGGATTCTACTACCTAGAGCAGAGCCCCAACTCCAGTAGAGGGACCATGATTGTTCTTTCAGTTTATCAGTATCAGTCTTCAATGTCTAGGTATTCTCTTCCTAGTGTAAAATTGCCTAAATGACCATAGTTCTGTTTAGAGAAGAGTTCAGGGAATCATGGTATAGAACTGAGGTTTTTTGAGTCCTTCCCCTTAGGGATCCAGGTACCTCTTGGGTTAATGAGTCCTAGATCTTGAAAATTAGTACAGGTCTGGAAACTGAGCAAGAGATTGACTATTGCAATGACCATCCCTAGTCTTATATCCATTGTACTTTGTTTTTCTAGATGGTAAGCCAGAGCCTTGCTGGCTACCCACCTGTTTCAGCCTTTGGGGCCCAAAACACTAAAACAGCTCCACAATCCCCTGGAGCCAAGCCCCTTTGACTTTACCAGTTCTTAAAGTAATTTCAGCCTTCTGACTTGTGGTCAAATGCTTCCATTTGGTCTCAATTTCTCCATTATCCCCACTGATCTTCATGAGCCCACAAATAGAACTACCTTTGCTGTCATCAGACCTGGTGAGAGCCACCATTGAACTTCTCAGTGGTACTGGTGCCTGTATCACCAGTTATGATGGTTTTGGATGTTGTGTCTTGTGTTCAACTGAACATAACTTTCTGATGGGTCTTCTGTCATTACATAACAATCTGTTACAATATGATTACCTGCATCTTTATTTTGACCTTCTTTCAGGACAATCTAAGCATTTTCACTTTGCTTATCATTAGCCATTGTTTTCAGGCTTAAAGGAGCCACTCTAACAGGGAGTTTGCACAATCTCCTAGGGTGTTCGCAAGGGTAATAAATCCCACATGCCAAGAAAGTGCCTCCAGGTTGAATCTTTCATCTAGTCTTAATTTTACATATTTACATCCTATTGCTCCTGATCAAATACTCCCCAAACCATTCCCACAGGTACTCATGTCAGTATGTGCTAGCTAATTCTGAGAACTTGGGCCCTGTCTACCCCAGAAAGGGAGGTTATACTGCCCTTTAACCCTGGTTATCAGCACAGTAGACAGGAAGAGAAGTGAGGATGGCTCTGGAGAGGAACACCTGTTGCCTCACAGAAGCCATCCCTTACTAAGGAAATGTGGGTCACCTCAAAGTCCAAGCATTTAGAGTAGCTACAGGGCCACTATACCCAAAGGTTGGCATCCAGAGGTTCCCATGCCATGTTTTAGTGTCCCAGGTTTTCCAAAATAGAACTCTGACCTTCTCTGGCTGAGCATTCAAACACTGAGTGCTCTATGCCTCTAACAATGGTCTTTGGCCTATCACTTAGCTGTATCATTGCAGCAGATAAGAATATTTTTGTAAGTTAGCAGATGCTCGGGCTCTCATGCATAACCATTAACTGCTCGTTAATAGCTCTCAATCTTACCATCCTTCTGCAAGGCATCAGTGTAATTTAGAAAAACAAATTCCATGACTTTATAGACTGTACCCTCCCCCACATTTCTCAAATGTTTGTATCCTCACATTTGCAACAGTGTTTCCCCCCTACTGGGATATCTTCTTAATTCCCCACTAGTGAAATCTTTAGCAATTGAGTCACCATCTTGTGTGAAGGACTACCTATGCCCTACCCACTAAGTAAGGTGGCATCATCCTCCTCTGCCAGGGAGTTAGCGAGCCAGATGCCCACTTTACATTCTGCTTGCTCTGACCACTGTTGGTCCTCTAAGAAGCAGACCACAAAATGGGATTAGACTTACTGGAAGCTATGCCTATGAGAGAAATGCAGAGGGAGGTAGATGCTGGGCAAGCTATCTGCTCACAATGCCAGTCTGACCTCTGTAAAGTATTGAAAGAGGTTAAGGAAGGAAAGGTCTCAGACTTCATTGGCCTTGCCGAAGCTTTTAGAAGTACAGCGAGGAGTCCCATAGCCATAGTTACCTGTCACAAGCATTCTGTCCTGCAGGAATGGGCCTACCCTCCATCCCTAAAATGCCTAGTTATTGGCTAGGAGCTGCTTGTGGGAAATGTGACCTCAGTGGAACATGGTGATGGATTTTTAGATGGCAACAGCTAAGGCTGACAGTCAACCACACTCCTACCACAGGAGATGGGGGAGGCATATTTGAAGGTTGCCACAACAATCTCCATGCTTTGTTGTATGCTCTATAAAACCCCTTAGTCTTTTCTGCTTAGGTAGCAAACCGAATGCCTCTTGGCTACATCCAGGTTTCACAATACTAAAATACATAAGAGTTGAGGGATTGATATTCCATAGCTAATCTGCTAAAAACAAATTCATGTGCTAGGCTGAACTCCAAATGAAGAGTGCCATAAATTGGGTTCAAGTTTATACTTAAGTCCCTTGAGCATATTCTCCCTCAGAAAATATAAATGCTATGCACTAAAGGAGAATAACAAGGTTTCTAACCTCTCTCCAATTTTTAACCTGGTAGTTAAATGTTAAAGCTTCAGACCTTTTCTCCAGGCCATGTCCTTGTCCTTGCCTTTTCCCACACTCCTCCACAAAGAGGGCCCTGAGATCCGGTGAACACATACTTGACATTAATTCCAAACCCCTTCCCTTGGTCCCCAACCATGGTGGGGGTAAGCAAAATAGGACTTTGCTTATGATTGTTTTTCCCTTTATATGAAGACTATTTGACTTTCCCAAACTCAGACCTAAGGTTCAGGAAAGCTAAACCATGATGGAACGATGGGATAGAATAGGCTAAAAGTTAGATTTCGGGGAAATGTGAATATAATCAGAACCCTAAATGAACACATTCTAGATATCCCAATAGTCAGAATCAGAAGTCACTTATTCTGGTTGTTGTATAGTGATCTTTCATTTGCACTTGACTACTTCCCTTCATACTAAGGTCTGTGATCATTTGTTGTATACCTAAAGCTCAATAGACTCAACATCTTCCTGCCTGGTTATAGTTAAGGGTTTGTAATCCAACTTTGAGTTGCATCCAGTTCTACCCTTTGAAGGGAAACTGATCTGTGCATTCGTAGTTGGGACTGACTATAGTGTCAGCTGTGTAAGAGACATTAAATATGCAACCATTCAGACCTTCAGGAAAAAAGCTTTTCATCTTTTCTGCAGCTGAGTAAAATGAGGGTCATAAGGACTAGAGGCTTTGGAATTCTAAACCACTGAATTCCATGCGGCATCTGGCTGGCTCAGTCGAGTGTTGCACTTGATTTTTGGCTCAGTTCATAATATCAGGGTCATGGGATGAGACCTAGATCCCCCTGTTGGCTCAGCACTAAGTATGGAGCCAGCTTGAGATTCTCTCCCCCTCCCTCTGCCCCTCATGCTCACTCATGAATGCTCACTCTCTCTCAAATTTTTAACTGCTGAATTCTTTTTTTTTTTTTTTTTTTTTTTTTTTTTTTTTTTTTTTTTTTTTACCTCCTATAAACTGAGTCACCTTGGGCAATTCTTGTGTCACTTCTGGGAATATCCATTTCTCATGTGCAAAGCAGGGACAGTAACTGCCTACAAACTGTGGTTAAGAATCACATTAGTAACTTTCAACAGCAGCTACTTAACTAGCAAAGTGTTTTATAGTCCTTTTCTAGATACTGAATTAATACTTAATCTGGAAGGTAAAGTCAATGTTCCTAGAAATGCTAGAACTCCTAACTTCACCTTATTTTGTGATCAATTCAAAAAGACCATATGTAGTGAGGGATCCTACAGATGTACCCAGGGAGAGCTACTGCAAGGAGTAGAGGTTCTCCTCTTCATGGAGCCCTCACACACTTCAGGCTACTTGACAGGAATGGGTCTGCAGGAGAAGTACGAAGGTCATGTTGAAACCTGATCATCTTGTCCACTGCCCTTCATTAAGCTGATCTTTTTTTAACAGGCCATATTCTTCTAGAACACTCCATGCTTTCTTAGTACAAGCAATTTTAGCATCTTGGCTTAAAGGTTTAAATCAAAATTGCTTTTCCTGTTGAGTCCACATGAATGAAACGACTCCATTTTTTTTTTTTTTTTTTAGAATTGAAGCAGGCACAGAAAAAAGTAGAACCTATTATATAACATTCTAAACTCCAAAGCATTGGATCTAGGCATCTTAGAAGCTCTGCATGCAACTGATAAAGCAAGGGTATTCTATCCTATTTCCAATGTGTAAAATGTGAACAGTACTAACTACCTCACAAGTTAGTGTTCATTCAGCACTTAATTCTTTTTTTTTTAATTTATTTTTTTTTAATATATGAAATTTACTGTCAAATTGGTTTCCATACAACACCCAGTGCTCATCCCAAAAGGTGCCCTCCTCAATACCCATCACCCACCCTGCCCTCCCTCCCACCCCCCATCAACCCTCAGTTTGTTCTCAATTTTTAACAGTCTCTTATGCTTTGGCTCTCTCCCACTCTAACCTCTTTTTTTTTTTTTTTTCTTCCCCTCCCCCATGGGTTTCTGTTACGTTTCTCAGGATCCACATAAGAGTGAAACCATATGGTATCTGTCTTTCTCTGTATGGCTTATTTCACTTAGCATCACACTCTCCAGTTCCATCCACGTCAGCACTTAATTCTTATAAATATCCTAACTATTTGTATTACTGAGGTCATCATAATTTCACCTTTACAGCTCAAATACCCTTTAGTCATTAAAATAAACATAAATAGAACTTAAACTGTACATTAACATTCCTTTGGAATCACAAAAACTGGAGAACACTGGGCCTAACCTCTCAGACAGCTTGAAGCTCCCATTTGGCAAGCTGCCCACCATATTTAAATACCTTCTCCATATGTTTGAGAGGGAAGGAAGTAATGGTCACTTGAACTTAGTTTCTGTCTTCAGCATTTGGAGAAGCCGCTCCCGGATCTGCTTGGTGCGGACAGCGTAAACAATGGGATTAAGGATTGGAGGAATGAGGAGGTAGAAGTTAGCCAGTAGAGTGTGGACTGGAGGAGGTACCTGGTGACCAAATCGGTGAATAAGAGAAGAAACCACAATAGGAACATAAAAGATCAGAATGGCACAGATGTGAGAACCACATGTCCCCAGGGTTTTAAGTCGGGCTTCAGGTGTGGCTAACCCCATCACGGCCCGGAAAATCATCACATAAGAGACAGAAATAGCCATGGAATCCAAGATTAGGACCAAAAAACCAATGCTTAGCCCATAGACATTGTTGACCCTGCTGTCACCACATGCCAAGGTGACCACAGCCATGTGCTCACAGTAAGAGTGTGAGATGACACGAGCCTTGTAAAGGGGCAGCCGTAGGCGGATCATCAAAGGCAGAGGTCCGATGTAGAGTACCCCCCGAAAGAGGGCAGCCAGCCCCAACCGTCCCACCATAGCATGAGTGAGCACTGTGGTATGATGTAGCGGGTTGCAAATGGCTACGTAGCGGTCCAAAGCCATGGCAAGGAAGATGCCTGACTCAACTGTGGCAAAGCAGTGGATGAGGAACATTTGGGCCAAGCAGGCATCCAGGCCAATATCACCAGCACCAAACCAGAAGATTCCCAGCAGTTTGGGCATAGTAGAAGTGGATAGAACCAGGTCAACAACCGCCAACATACACAGGAAGAAGTACATGGGCTGGTGCAGGCTATTCTCCACCTTTACCACAGCCAGAATGGTGATGTTCCCCACCACAGCAACCAGGTACATGGAGCCAAAGGGGATGGAAAGCCAGAGATGCAGGGACTCCAGCCCTGGGATGCCAGCAAGCTGGAAGGAGCTGGGTACTGAGCAGGAATTTTGAAAAGTGAGCATGATTCATAAATGAACCTTCTCACTCATGCCCCAAAATGCAGTAGAAACTTTTTCTAGAAATATTTTAAATCCTATAATAAAGAATAGAATCATTGGTAAGATGCTATAAACTTCTTAAAAGAAATCATGGAACGATATCATAGTGTAAGTGTCATATTATTACGGTCACAAAATTTTACCTGAAAAAAATTTTCCAAGCACAAGCCAAATACATATTTGAATGTAAGAGTATCTCTGTATAATAGGACTCCCAAGGAGCAATGTTCTTGCATCAATCATTGAAATGACCTAAGGCAGACCAGTACCTATTTAGTCCTTTAAAGGTAAACTATACGGTATCTCTCAGTATTCTATTAGGTCTCAAAATGAGAGCTTCTTGAAAAGACACATTGATAGACCCCCAGGACTGTCTAGGCTCTGTGGTAAATCAAAGGTTAAGCTTGAGGCCAACACTTGCTATTGGGTGATCTGAAACCTTTAATCTATAGGCCAAAAATCACTAAGAAAGGGACCTTGAAGGATAGAAACAAAGCAATTCCTGAAAAGCAAAAGCTGCTGAATGTAACTCAGTTTGTCTGCCGAGAGGCAGATCCTTGCAAGGGCCCTCGCCTTTTATGGAGGCTAAATAGAGGATAAGGCTCCAGAAGCAGAGCATTCTCCCCATTAGGGAAGAAGACCCATTCAGCTCTGAGTGGCATGAAGCCTAGAGGACAAGTATTTGGCCAAAGAAGAAATGCCCTACCTCCAGTTGTTCAGGACAACTGGCTAAAGGGATATTTGTATTTTGAGAAAAGACCTAGAAGCAATTTTGTGTGGGTTTTTCTTCAGGGTCTAAAGGATTATACCAGAATGTTTCCTATCTATACTAGAGGAATGTCAAGGAAGGAGAAAAACATATAAGCTTTGTCTTCTACATCTTGAACCTTGTTGGGTTGACTATAGCAGATAGTTAATAGTCTGGGCTTTGGAATTTTCCAGATCTGGTTTCAGATCCTGGCAGTAGGAGCTGAGGCAAGTTACTTTATCATATCGATTATATAATTGACTTCAACTGACAACAAACTTAAACACTTGTAGCCTAGAGGAGGCATGAGGATTAAACAAGAATGCAATGTCTGACACATTAACAGTAAGCATTAGTTCTTTGCAGTTGAGAATATTGGATATATTTTTGGTCTTGAAATATTAAAGTTCAAAAAACCTTGGAATGCCTCTCTAGGGAGCCATGGTACTGGGAGGATGACCACCATAATAGTGACTTGATCCCACAGAATTCCTCTCGATGAGCTGGGTTTCCTCTCCATCTCAAGGTTCTCCTCTATCACTACAAATGGGAACAGTGTTGGCAGTAGCAGTAAAAAGGCTGAATCATTGAGGCTGGGGGGAAAAAAAAGAGCATAGGAACCAGCCTGTGATTGAAGTGACCAGGTGAAGTCAAGCAAGGGGAGCCTGTCTTGGTTTTTTCACCCTGTGTGCTGGTTATTTTCCATTTGTCCCTCTGAAGCCCTGTCCTAGGTCCCTATAAGCTGGTGTTTATAGGGCTGCATTACCCAGATTCCCTTCTCTTCTGTTTTCTAGAGGAGTTCAGCCAATATGAGACACCAATAAGAGGTAAGAAAAGGAGTCTGGAGATCAGGAACATGTTCTCCAGTTCCCTTCCTGCCACGCACATATGGCCTTGCCATGGTTTTCTACCAAAGGCAACAGCTCTAAAAAGTGACCCCTCCTGCTTTCTGGCAACAGCATCTTCCCTTATGTGGTCAGGCCTGAGTTAGATAATAATGTGCAAGGTTGGTTCTGGTGCTTTACCATCCCCTTGTCAGTTTCCTTAACCCTTTCCAGGCCTCTGTAGATAATCCCTTCAACTGCCACTTTCCCCAGGCCACTGGTTTGGATGGGTCACACCAGATCCCAATGTACAATCTTCACTCAGTACTGTCTTTCAGAAGTTGTCTTCTTCCTTAGTAGGACATGTAATCTGAAAGTTGACAACTTTACAGAACTAGTTCTACAGGCAAATGAATGGCATTCAGGGCTAAATGACCTTTACCAGGACTTCTAGACTTAAGAGGGGACTTGTCTACTTCACCCTTGCATATAATCAACTGGCTTTAATAACCTGATGCTATACTAAGCAAAGGTGTAATCACATAGGGAATCTTTATTCCAGAAAAGGAAGAATCCTTGAATGGAAAAATCAACAGGACTTGGCAAGCGAATTTGTTTTCTATCCCCGTGCTCCTCCTCCCTCAGCAGTTACCCTCCTATTTTAGTGAAGAGGTTTCAGCAGTCTTTTTTTTGTTCTTTTGATGCCATTTGAGTCTCCTCAATACTGCCTCACAACCTGGGGAATCGTTTCCTTCAGAGTTTGGGCAGAGAAGTCCTGTTGTGGGAAGATCTCACAGCCCAAGTTACATACAAAGCTAAGTATAACTAGGGACTTCTAGACATCAGAAGTGATTTCTCTTGAAATCCAGCACACGTTTACTACATCAGACTTACTAGAGCCAAGCCAAATGTCTTCAATCCCCTGGAATGGCCTCAAGCCCTGAAGAAGGCAGATTTTATTTGTATCCTTTCTCTTTCCTCCCCTATACCTGACAACATACAGAGCTCTTTTTCCCAATGACCATTTCCTCTCCATGTTTTCCTCTTCCTATTCATCTCCAGAAACACCTCATAAAACTGAAAAGGGTACCCATGACTGGAGAGATGCACTTCCGTTGTTAAATGGGATTGGGCTGAGTCTTGGTTAACTTTGCTGACTGCCCCATTCCCATCCTTTCCCTAAGATCCTAACATTCCTTAACATATGTCTCCCTAGTCAAACAGCCTTCACACTTCAAACACAATAGAAGGGGAGGCTACTGAAGCTCCTGCTCAGAGTTGCCATGAGGATATAAGGAGTCAGGCCAACCTGCCACCTGAGCTCTATCCAAATACATCTGCCAACACCAACCAGATTTTTTACCATTCTTGACCCTACCCACTACCTTCCAACAAGGCTGAAATTTTTTTCTACTTCCTAACTATATCATGTTCTTTTGCCTCTAAGAATTACCCATGTTCTTGGTGTTGGGATGGCATTCCTCTTCACCTAGCCAATCCTTACATATGCACCTTTCCATAACTTAGATGTCACCTTAAATCGCTCCAACCCTGTCTGTGCTCAGTGCCTGTCTTTGTACTATACACACACAGTGCTCTGAATTGCCGACTTACATGGATGATCCCTCAAACAATCTAAGTTTCATAAGAATAAGGAGCATTCCTATCTTCTCTAGTATAATCCCTGGGGTAACACAATGCCTAGCTATGTTGAATGAGAATAACCTATTGCATATTGAAAACATTGGCAGGTGTCTTGGAGTGTTTTGGATTGCCATTAGCAATCTAGAGGGCCTCTTCAGACTCCTTGAATCTGTAAGGAAGCATGAGCTCTGTATGGATTCCACACTTCAAGTCCCCTCCCAAGAGAATTCCTTCCCTCTGCGTCTTGTCTTGGAGACTTACACAGGAGTCAGAAGTAGAATGCCCAAGGGTCCCAAGTCTGTTCATCCTAATAGTCTTGGAACCCCTCCTGATGACCTCTGTTCCTTTTCTAGATTCCCCTTTTATACAATGCTCTTACCTCTGCTGGGTAGTGTCAGCAAGAGCCTAGGGCTCTGCAAATGCCACTGAGGCCTGGCACTTATAAGCATTCTGTTCAGGGGTTGAGGGAATTCTATCTGGACTTGTTAACCTTCCCACTTTCCTTAGTAGAGAAGGAAAATAACAGGCTTTGTCCCAGAAGAATGAACACAAAATCTAACCTTAAGCATAGCTATCCCTAGTATGTCAGGCTTGGTCCAGAGAGGTCTCAGGAGAACAGACAGACTCTCTAATTGAGTCATGATTACTTGGGTGTCCAAGTCCTGCTCTTGCTGGTTGTATCTGGCCTCCCTGGAGTCTGTAGCTATTCTAAGGGCACCAATAGAAATAGAAATCATAAAAGCTTTTATAGGAAAAGGATGAAGAATCTCCTTGTAATTAGAGTTCAGCATGGCTGTAAATATCTAATGAAGTTTTGATATTCTGAAAGTATTTGGAGGTGATAATAGTGTCTCTAAACTTTAATACAAACCAAAAAATTAAAGACAAACCAGTAGCTATTCCCTAAAAATTATATACTGTGGACTCCCCCCCCCCCCACCCCACTCTGGTTCACATTATTGAGGAATGGATCCCATGGACTTGGAGGTAGAACAGTGCATCTCCTTTATGTCTTTCTGAAACTAACCTTTTCAACCTAACATCCCATTCCTCAGAAAGGAGAGAAGCCAAACTGAGAAAGTGGTTTATCTCTTGGTGTTGCTTTTTGTTTGTTTTGGGTGTGGGGCACAGAAAGGGAGAGAGAATCCTAAGCCTGCTCTGAACTCTTAGGGCAGAACCCAATGTGGGGCTCAAACCCACAAACCTTGAGATCATGACCTGAACCCAAACCAAGAGTATGTTGCCCAACCAACTAAGCCACCCAGGCACCCATCTTGGTGTATCTTAATGGGATGCTTATGTGTTGGTGGGTATCATGATTTAGGACTGTGGCAAGACATGGCCTTGGAAGCTCCAAAGGCTTGAGTTTGCAAGCTAGTTCAGTCATAATACCCACTGTGTGACCTTGAACAAGGTTTTTTTTGTTTTTTTCCTCAGTGTAAAGTAGGAATAATCATCTCTGGGTGCTTTCATAATTGAGATACTGTGTATGAAGAGGCTTGTAAGAAAACCTATCAGGCACTTAATAAACAGCATTGTTAGAACTACTATAATTTTTGTGTCTTTCAGAAGCATTAGCTCTCATCAGCCTGGGAGACCTCCTGTCTCCTTTAGACCAGGAACCAATATGGTCAGAACAGGGGTTAATGCAGTAGAATCAATACATGAAGGCTCTCATTTTTACTCCCCTTCCAGAGTATCTTACTTTCCAGCACCTCAGGAAAATCTGGGAACTCTAGAAGCTTGCTACCTCCTTCCCAACCTTAAGTTTATATTCTATGTAAAACTGCTTGTAGCTGCAGGGTAATTCCTTGCTTTTGTGCTTGTACACATGTTATACCCTCTGCCAAGTAAAGTAGGAATGTCATCCCAGATATGAATCTATATCTAGCTTTTGAAACTTGGTTCAGTAAATACCACATCCAATTGAACTCCTCCTTTAAATTTAGAATTCAGTAGGTTGGCTAGGATTCTTATACATATCTTGCATGATACTTAGAAATTATAGTCAATAAATCAGTGTATCAATTGAATCATGTTAAAGGTTATAAGGCCTCTTTAATAATTTGACTTTATGGACCAACTCAAGACCACCTTTTTCAACTGATAGAGAAGTATGCATATGAGCTGTGTAAAAGAACATTAAAGATACTAACGTTCCCCATAGGATATCTTAAATCTGTATTAAATGTGAGTCAGAAGTCTATTCAGCCTTGGAAGCAGAGATGAATCCGAAATAAACATGGTCCATACACATTCTAGCACTGTCCAGGAGAGGGCATCCTGGCCCAAGGATGAGAGACCATGACAGACAGCTCCACAACACAAAGCAAAACCTCAAGCTTGATGTTAAACATGTTAATCCTATGTTTGAATGTGTTGATTCAGCTTTGCCTTCATCCAATCAGCCCTGTCTTACAACATGGCTTCCCTTATAAGTCCATCAAATATAAGGAGGCTATTCTGGTCAGGCTAACCTATGGGTACCAGGGGCCCAAAATAAACTGAATATTGGATTTCTGGTTTATAACTCTTTCAATGAGTTGTATTCTTGCTCTGAAATAAGCCATCTTCCATGTGAAATTCCTAAAAAAGAACTCTTCAGTGTTAGGCCAACTGCTGAATTGGAGTAGGTGGGAATAAATATTTGAGTGACATGCGTACATCTTCTCTGAAGTCTGAAGGCTGATTTCTTTTCTCATCCATAAATGGGAATACTGGTGCTCAACATAAAGAACTTTGCCAAAAATCCTCCTAGCTTATAAGTGGCAGAGCCAGGATTTGGGATCTGGGATCAAATTTGAGCCCCTTCTCACTTCTGAGGGAAGTGGTATACCATAGTGGTTAAGATCATATACGTGAATCCACATCTGTCTAGTTAATTACCAGTACCAACACTTCCTAGACATGTGTCCTTGACCAAATTATCCTTAAACCCGGGTTTTCCTTATCTTGGTCCCATCCTTGACCCCCCCCCACACACACACCCCTGAGTTTTCACATCTTCTGTGAATTTTATCACATCCTTTATATTATCCTGCACCTCCCTCTATATCCCCTCATTCCACCAATCAACTTTCTCTGAGCCTCAAACCATCAGATCCCTAGCATCCCTTTACCCACTCCCACACAGTACCATTGGTGATTTACTCTTTTCTGCATTTTCCAGGATGTGGGAGGTTTCTGTTAAAGCCTGAAGTAACTGTGGATGTACAACTGGATGAGAGAATCCCCTTCAGATCTACATCTTCATAGGCAGATTTGAAAATCTTAATTCAGGTGTCAGAATGACTTGACAAATGGTGGGCTGTATTATACCAATAAACATAAAAAAGCTTCTAATTCTCAGTCATTAAATGAAATCCCTATCCCAGTATCAAGTACCCCCTCTTATCTTCTCCTCCCCTTACTACCTTGTGCTGCTATACTTTCGTTCCTCTGGCTATCATCTCCCAAATTCTTTTTCTCCTTTTCACCAAAACAACCTGAGGAGATGTGAGCTTCTATAATCCTCATTTCTCAGATGAAGAAACTGAGACACACAGAGGCTAACTAATTTGCCTGAAATTTACATAGGTAGTGTGTGAAAAACAAATTTGAATTCATATACCGTAGGTTCCAATTCTACATTTTTCATTGCTAGTTTGTCAGATGCTTGTTCTGCATCCATTGACTTCATGATTTTTCTTTTAGCCTGTTGACTTGATAAACTACAGCAATTCTTAAATGTTGAGTCAACCATGCATACTTAGAATAAATCTCAGTTGGTCACAGTATATATTATGTGTTGCCGGATTTGGTTTGCTAATATTTTGCGGAGGATTTTTCTATCTGTTTTTGAGATTCCCCAGTGAACCCATATGGACTGTGTGTCTTGTGTTAGAAAGTTACTGATTCATTTTCTTTATATTCATCTATTGTTCGAGTTTCAGAGATGATCTTTCATAGAATTGGTCTGTTTCATTAGATTGTCAAATGTATGAGTATAGTTCAAAATACTCCTCTACCGTGTAGGGGTCCGTGGTTATGGTCCCTCTTTCATTTCTGTTTAATAATTTGTATCTTTCCCCCCCCCCTTAACCTGGCTAGAGGTTTATCACTTCTACTGATCTTGTAAAAGAACCAGCTTTTGGTTTTGACTTTCTCCACTGACTTTCTGACTTCAATTTCATTGATGTCTGTTCTAATTTCTTTACTGCTTACTTGAGGCTTAAATCCCTTCATCTAGTTTTCCAAGATAGAAGTATAGGTCCTCTTTTAGATCTCATTTCCTCTAATATATATTCAAGGCTAAATTTTTTTCTAAGCACTGCTTTCACAGTATTCCACAAACTTTGAATATAAAACTTAGAATACAAAATACAAATTATATTTTTATTGTAACTTCAAACTATTTAACTTAAGTCTTTGACCCATCTATTTAAAAAACATTTAACCTCAGTATTGGGTTTTCCAGCAGTCCTTATTTCTAGTTTAATTCCATTTTGGTATGAGTAGACTGACTTATTTTTAAACCTACTAGACAGTGTGTTTTGTGGCTCAGAATCCTATCTTAGGGCTCAGCTGGTTAAGTGTCCAGCTTCGGTTCAGGTCATGATCTCATGGTTTGTGAGTTTGAGCCCCACGTTGGGCTCTGCTCTGACAGCTCGGAGCCTGGAGCTTGCTTTGGATTCTGTCTCCTCCTCTCATTGCCACTCCTCTGCTTGTGTTCTCTCACTCTCAAAAATAAACATTTAAAAAAATGCTATCTTCGTGAATTTTCCATGTGAGTTTGAAGAATATTCTGTTAAATAATATAACTTACAGAGGTCAGTTAGATCCAGTTGATTAATGGTGCTGTTCAATTCAACTATGTCCTGATTTTCTACTTGCTGGATCTATCACTTACTGATAGAGGGGAGTTAATCTCCAACTATAATTTTGGATTCATCTATTTCTCCTTGCAGTTCTAGCCTTGCATGTTTTGATGTTCTGTAAAGTGTATACACATTAAGGACGGTCTTGGAGAGTTAACCTCTAGCATTATTTAATGCCCCTCTTTAATCCCAGTAATTTTCCCTTGCTCTAAACTTTGTCTGAAATTAACCAGATTTCTTTTGACTAGTATTAGTAAAGGGATAGCAAAAGACATATTATGCAAAGGGATAGTGTTAGTAAAGGGATAGCAAAAGACATATTATGCATCTTTATGCTTAAAGTAGATTTCTTATATGCCACATATAATTGGTACCTATTAACCCACTCCAAACCCTTTTTAAAGACCAATATTAAAATCCAAGAGTATAAGGTCAAGGTCTCACACCCTTGAACAGTAGTCAGGATTGCCATAAGGACTGGCTAAAGATACCATTTTTAGATACCTGATCTTTGATCCTGACCAGACTCAGCTGACCTGTTGCTGTCCAAAGTCTTAAAGCTGGAGAGGTCTCCTGGCATATCTCCTCCTCTGGCTTCTGACCTTTTTCTAATTCACATTGACTTAGTATCTTCCATTACAGAACAAACCAGTAAGAATTGCAGAAGTGTTTGCTTTGCCTTTCCAACAATCTTCCCTTGCCCATATACCAGACACTGTTAAGGACAGGGGTTGTTACAATAATTGTACTTAGAGGCTCAGAGCAGGAGAATGTTACCTTTGTGTATTAACCAACGATTGGCTTTCCTTCATTGTTTAACCCACTTATTCCTTTACCTTCTGGTAAAGCTATTTCCCTGTCCATTTGTCATTTTTTATCTAGACTTTTCCACCTTCTGGAAGGGATATTACTTTCAGCCACTGTACTGATCCACATTGCTGCCAGTAACACTAATCTAGCAAGTGCCTCACCCTTAGCCCACTTCCATTCATGTAGGGTAGTTTACAAAAGTAGAAAACTAGCAGGCTATCCTCACCAGGAAATACAGCTGCATTTACTGTAACTGCATTCACTATCATTCCCAACTTCGCCAGAATAGGGTGCAGCTACAAGTCATGCCATCAGCCCCTAGGAATTCAGAGTTTCTTGCTTTGGAATCCTCCCCACTTTCAGCACCCACGGTAGCATCCCTGGTCCCTGGACCACTATAACAAGTAAGGGAAAAAAATTGAAGTGATACAAAGAATTGTGTGGTCACACCAGTATTCTCCCCCATTCTTCACCCAAATTTCCAGGAAAAGCAGAAGAATCTATCCAGTGAGGACCTTCCCTTAGTCCCCCTCATATTGAATATAACTACATATTCATGGAGGCATGTAAGCCAGCTATTCATGTTTTTGTCTCTTCCCCATGCCTCCCCATTTTAGACAGCAAATTTTTCAACTGCCAATTCCAATTCTCTATCAGACCATTACTATGAGGGTGATAAACATGTCCTTTTGATGTGATATCTTATCCCCCCTGTTGGACATTATGGGCTGAAAAATGAATCCTTTGGTCTGAACAAATGTAATTCAGTGTCCCAGATTGGTACAGTATCTTCTGTTTCAACCTCTTAACAGTATTTTGGGTACTTACATCTATCACTGGATGTGAAGACCCAGTCTAGAGCATCTATTCCGATTAGGATCCATTTATAGCTCCCCCCTCAAGGGCTACTGGCATTGGCCTATGTAATCCATTTGCCAGCTATGTGTGGGGCCTTCCTTCCCATCACCCAGGAATTTTTCCCATAGCCATATCCAGTCTGTCTCTCTTGTTGACAGAACCGTTCTGACATTTTGTGCCTTGCAGGGTACAAGAAGAATATCTAGATTCAGCCCAACTCTACATTGCTACAGTACCACTATGTCCACTCACTTCATAGACCTACATAGCCACCTTGAGCACATGGAAAAGTCCATCTGGTAGTTCTAATTCCTTTCCAAACCTGGAAGAGGTTCTTCCAATGGGCATCAATATGTCCTACTCCGATGTGCCCCTTATGTTCTGGAGTGACTTCCACAGGGCCATGCCCCATTTAGGCGTCCCTTTAATAGTCCAGTTTTCCATTGCCAATCTACCTGACCATACAGCCAGGCTATTGGTTATAGCCTATGAGTTGGTAAATAAACCTAGGGGCTTTTTACCATTGCACCATTCTTCCATCACTACTAGGTAAATGGGCAATTCAGCCTATTAAGCTAATTTATTCTTAGCTTCTTTAATCAAAGCCTTTCTATCTGGTGGTCTTATGTGGCAGTTTCCCAAATGGGATGTCATCCATTCATCTTGAAACTGCTGCCCAAAAACCAAGCAGCTCTTTGTTGTGCAGTCAAGAGCTGTTCACCAGATACTGTCCACGTGGCAATTCATTCTAGCAGTTCCTCAGGTGGCTCCAAAGTTGGCCCTAGAGGAAAAGGGATAACCTGCTCATGAGTATGATGGACACCTCCTTTCACTTGCCTGGTTGCATGCTTCTACACAAATCATTCCATTTTATTGAACCCCTCTGGGAATTGCCTTCCTTGTTAGTGTTTCTCTGACATCATCCAAGACCCTACAGGTATCTCAGTTTTCAGGATTATGTCCTTCAGTCATTGAAGCAGTCTTAATGCCCAAAAGAAGGCTAAGATCTCTTATGGCATATACTAGATGGCGACATCTGAGAATTCTTTGTTCCAAAATCCCAACAGTTGCTGCTAAGAGACCCTCATGGACTTTTGCCATAAGCTCCAGTCTACATGAGTACAGGTGGAAGATACTTGGAAAATCCTATCTGAGTGGGGGTTATAAGAACCCAAAGGCATTAGGGGAGCCAGCCTGTAGAATTCAGACATGGCTGTTCTTGTTCAGGTCCCTATTCAAATACAGCTTTCTTTTAGGTAATCTTCTAGATAAAAGCTAGCAATATTGCTAGATATGGAATGAGTTCTCCAAAATCCAAATAAACTAACCAAACTCTGGGCTTCTTGCTTGGTTTTAGGAGTGGGTAGTAACAGTTTGTTCTTAATCACTTGAATATCCCAGGTCATTCCTGCCCAAGTTATACCCAAGAATTTTACCACCTGTACAGGTGCTTGAACATCTGCTGGATTTACTAACCAGCCCCAGTTGGCCACTAAAATCTACCTGGATTTAATTTGAGATAATACACTGCACTGATATCATAACTGAGATCTGCATCCAGTCCAAATCCCTTCTAACAAAATTTTGGCAGTAAGTGGGTGAGCTCAGAAAACCCTGTGGCAGCACAGTAAAGGTAAGTGGGTTCCTTCCCAGGTGAAGGCAAACTGTGGTTGGCTCTTTTCCATGATGGAGACATAGCAAATATCTGTAAAATTAATCACTAAGTACCAGCCTTCTTCCCTCCATTGTATTTTTTGTATGATTGAAACCAGTTCTGAAAATGGTGAGCTATACAATTTATTTAAGCCTCCATAATCCACTGTTAGTCTCCATGAACCATCTCCTTTTTCATGAGCCACACGGAATTTGTTGGTACCAGTGATCCAACTTCCAGCATGTCATTAAAGTGGTAATCTTTTTGCCTACTAAGTATTCTGTGTGGTTCTAAGTGGACTCAGGCAGTTTCAGTAATTCCCACTTAGCACGTTCAATTAAAGCTAGTCTGAAGGTAGATTTCAAGGTCTTCTGTTTTACAGTATTAGGTAGGGGAAGCAATCTAGTTGGATATAATCTCCATCCCAATAATTCAGGTAAAGGAGATGTGACCACCTCAAAAAGTCTGAGAATCCCAATTTTTTTTTTTTAACATTTATTTTTGAGAGACAGGATGAGCAAGGTAAGGCACAGAGAGGGAGACACAGAATCTGAACCAGGCTCCAGGCTCTGATCTTTCAGCACAGAGCCTGACACAGGGCTCAAACTCCTGAACCACAAAATCATGACCTGAGCCAAACTCGGATGCTTAACCGACTGGGCCACCCAGGCAACCCAAGAATCCCAACTTTCATCTAAATAAACTCCCACCTTTAATCTTATCAACTGCTATATTTCCATATCCTCCTCCCAATCTAATCTTATACCCTATTAAGACTTCAACAGCTTTCAGATTCACAATACCTTGGCCTCCTGTGTCAAGTCCAGAATTTTTTTTTCCTCCCTCTGTCATTTTATCTGCACATGTGCCCATGGCCTTGGGTCCCCAGGTGGTAGGCCTTAATCTATACCTTGATTAATCTGCCTTTATCATAGCCCCAGGCATTTCCTGGTCAGGTTTCTCAACTTTATTTTTGCCTTTCTACTTCTTAAATTCCTCCAAACTGGGGCAGATAGGAACAGATTTGGGGACCTCTAATATTGGGAGAACAACAGGATGTGCCTTTGACCCACCCAGTCCTTAGTGCTGCATCAACAGCTTTGTTTCAATTCCATCATTGTCCACTCTATCCATCCCATTTTTCAACCATCTAAACTTCCACTCTGCTGAGTAGGCTCCCTTGACACTCCCCTTTCTCTCCCCTCTTTATTATTTTTATATTCTTGGTATCCGTAAGACCCATACAGGAAAGCTGAGAGCAACTGGATAAGGCTTCTCCAGTTATTGTCCAATTTTGTAGCTATTGAATTACATTGAGTGCCTATTCAAAGGGAGCCCCTTACTCACAGCATTTACCATAACCTGGGTAACAGGCATATTCAGCAAGAATATCCCAGTTCTCATAAAGCCAGTTCCACATGACTTGCATATAAGAAGCATATTGGTTACTTCACCTGAATGTTTCACTTGGCATTTACAGGGGGAATTTGGCAGTTCCCCTTCTCAGGATAAACACATTATGGTGGTTTTTATCCAGACTGCCAGGCTGGCCATTTCCTCAGGAATTATCTCCAGTGTGTCTGGACCATGTACAGCCATCTGATCAACAGTGAGTTGCAGATCCTATTTTAACCCAAACATGTTCTTCACTCTGCAGCATTTAAAACCAATGACTCAACACTCGAACTAGTTATACTCCTGATACCTTTTTGGTAAAGGTTCTTTAGGAAGCTGATCCTAATCCACAAAATGAGACCATTTCTTTATACTCCCCAGTGTTAGTAGTTCCTTAGTTTTACCCTCTGCCTACACTGACCTTCTAGGTGTGGCTAGAACTGGTTACTTGTAACTACCTTCTTCCATTATTCTGTATTCCCTTTGCCTTCACATCAGCTAGTTATGGTTCTTTACTTGGTGGAATGACCCAAACCTTCATTCCTGAAAGATTGTGATCAGTTATCATCCTACCTCAGTTATTGTAGCTTTCCATTGACCTTAATCATAGGACATGGTAATACCAAGAGACACCCTGAGTAATTTCCTGTATATCTAGGCATATTATTTCTTACCTATATTTTGGAGTAAGTTCAATTTCCCCTTGGTAGTAATGATTGATCACTCCAGCCAAACCAGTAACTCCCTTCTTTACCTTTTGATTCACACAGGAGGAGCTCAAAGTAGCCAGGTGGCAGTCTTGACTTTAAGTTCAATGGAATCATTGTCTCCAAGTAGCATTCCTTTCTTTAGAACTCAGACCTCTAGTTCTATAAGCCCTAAGTTTGTAGAAACAGAAAGCATAAAATTTAGCTAATGGGTCATTAGGGATAATAGTGGTGCCACTCCCATTTCTACTTCTTTAAATCCTAGACCTGTTAATACTGGCTGTGGGAGAAATAGTATCATATATTGGATACTGATTCAGAGTATCCAATGGAGCCTTCTGTAGGCCTTTTTGCAACCCTGAAATATATTGCCACCTAGCTGGTACTGTACCTGAGTCTCCAAAAGGCCATTCCACTATGCTATCAAGCCAGCTGCTTCAGGATGGTGGGGAAAATACCACTGTATTCCATAACATTGGGTCCATTGCCACATTTTATTTGCCTTGAATGGAGTTCTATCAGAAGCAATACTGTGTGGAATACCATGATTGTGGATGAGGTATTCTAAGTCCCCATATAATTTGGCAGAAGCATTGCATACAGGGAAGGCAAAGCCATATCAAGAGTTAAGTATTGCGGTGGCTCAATCGGTTAAGTGTCTGACTTCAGCTCAGGTCATGATCTCACGGCTCATGAGTTCAAGCCCCGTGTCAGGCTCTGTGCTAACAGCTTGGAGCCTGGAGCCTGTTCAGGATTCTGTGTCTCCCTCTCTCTGCCCTCCTCTGCTCGTGCTTTGTCTATCTCAAAAATAAACACTAAGTGTTAAGTATTCCAAGAAGAACAAAATGTTACCACTTCCATGATGGAAGCAGTCCAGTGTAACAATCATTGTCACTAGGTAGCTGGCTGATCACCTCGGAATGGTGCCATATCATGGACTCAGTGTAGTCTTTGCTACACTGAGGAATTCAGCAGTCACCATAGGCTGGCATTGGTGAGTGGAAGTCCATAGTGCTTAGGCCATGCATTCCTGCCACCATGGCCACTTTGTTCATCAGCCCAGATAATGATGGGGGTGGCTGGGGAAAGGACTCACTGATATTCATAGAACAGGTCATCCTATCCGCTTGATTATCAAATTCTCCTCTAAGCTCACTCTTTGGTGAGCATTCACCTGGGACACAAATACCTTGCCCATTCAGAAAAGTCTATCATCCCCAGATTTCCAATTATTCTTCCAAGTCCCTGATCATCCAGCCAAACTACAGGCCATGAACCAGTCTATAATTGTGCCTCTGGCCACTTGTCCTTCCAAGAAAAATAAATGACTGTTCTCAAAGTTCTGACCACTTCAGGGATTTCCCTTCACCTCTGTCCTTCAGGAATATCACAGAAAGGGATTATATTGCTGAAGCAGTCTACTTTCGAGTGGTACCTGCATATTGTACAGAACTATCTTTAAGTCAGGCCCAAGTCTTATCTTCCTCTGCATAAGGAAGAACTCTCCTTGAGGCCATAGATGCAGGCATGGGTATAAAAGGTATATAACATGGGTGGGATCATGGGTATTGGGACACTTCATGTAACCTGTGCATTTAGGGCCTTCTTGGGCCTGATCATATATATACCACTTGTATTTGATGAAACACTGCTGTTTAAGCTCTACTTCATTGCTTGGTGGGTCAGGTAAGACCCAGTTTATGATAAGCAGTTCCAGTCACATCCTAACCTGATGACCCATGTGCAAACATTCAGTCTCTACTGAGGCCCAATAGTAGACTAAGAGCTGTTTAAGTGAAGAGTAGTTCTCCACAGACTATGGCAGGACTTTCCTCTAAAATCCTAAGGCCCTGCACTACAACTCACCTATAGAGGCCTGCCAAAGACTCCAATAAGTATCCCTACTTCTGATACTTCAAGCACCATTGGATTTTCTGGAACATATGGGCCAAGTGGCAGGACAGCTTATACAGCAGCCTGGGCCTGTTGCAGATCCTATTTCCATATCCCACTCAAAACTAGAAGCTTTTTGGGTCATTCGGTAAGTGGGCCCAAGTAACACATCCAGAAGAGGGATATCTTGCCTCCAAAAACAAAGCAGCTCACTAGGCATCATGTTCCTTTTGATTATAGCAAGTCTAAAAGTCAGATTGTATCAGTCTTTCAACATTGTTCTCATTATTTGGTTGGCTATTCTGGTTCTTTTGCCTCTCTAAACTTTTGGATTAGCTTGCTGATAACCACAAGCTTGCTAGGATTTTGATTGGAACTGCATCAAATCTGTAGATCAAGTTGGGAAGAATTAACATCTTGACAATATTGTCTTCCTAAGTATGAACATGGACTATATCCCCATTTTAGTAGTTCCTTGATTTCATTTTTAGTCTTCCTCATCATGTACATACTCCATATTTATACCTAAGAAGTATTTAAATTATTCTGGTGGTAATGTAAATATTATGGGGTTCTTAAATTCCAGTTAACCTAAAGTGCAATATTAGATTCAGGTGTACAATATAGTCACTTAACACTTCCATACAACACCCGGTGCTCATCACAAGTGCACTAAATCCCCATCCTTCCATCAATATCCCCTCTGATAATTATCAGTCTCTTCTCTATAGTTAAGAGTCTATTTCTTGGTTTGCCTCTTTTATTTCCCCTTGTCTCATTTGTTTGTTAAATTACACATGATTGAGATCATATGGTATGTCTTGATCTGACTTTTCTAAGCATATTCTCTATCTCCATCCATGTTGCAAATGGCAATATTTCATATTTTTTATAGCTGAGTAATATTCCACTGTATATACCATATCTTTATTCATGCATGAGTTGCTGGACACTCGAGCGGTTTCCATAATTTGTCTATGGCTAATGCTGCTATAAACATTGGGGTGCATATGTCCCTTTGAATTAGTATTTTTGTATTCTTTGGGTAAATACCTAGTAGTGTGATTGCTGGATCGTAACTTTTTGAGGAACCATTTTAGCCATTCTGACCTTACTGTTTTTAATTTCAAGTTCCATGTGTTCATTGCTGGTACATAAGAAATCAATGGACTCCTGTATATTAGCCTTGTATCCTGCACCCTTGCTGTAATCGTTCTCATTTATACTAGTTTACTTAGGCATTTACCTACTGAGGGACATCTTGGCTGTGGTTGCTCAGTTGATAGGACATCAGATTATCTACATAGATGTTAAAGCTGTATTTGTTTGCAGATAACATTATTTCTTCCTTCCCAGTCAGTATTCCTCTTATGCCTCATAGCACTGTACTCCTACAAATGTCTCACTCTTACATACAAATGTCTTACCAATAACACCAGAATAGTTCTACTTATCGCTTTTTAGGTCAAATCAGCATAATGGCATCAATGCAGACCAGTGTGCTATCTTGTGGAAGGGTAAGGTGAACAAGATCCTGGACAATTAAACTATGACCTAAGGCCAGTGAGTTGATATGCCTCTGAAGTGGGACAGTAAAGGCGTATTTCTGGCCTTGCCAACTGAAAGCAAATAGCTTCTGGTAATCCTTACTGGAAGGGATGTAGAAAAACGCATTTGAAAGATCAGTAGGTGAATATTAGACACCAGAGAATGAGTTAATTTGCTTAAGCAATGGAATCACATCTGGCATAGCAACTGCAACTAGTCACCACCTGGTTAAGCTTTCAAGAATCCATTGTCCTCCTCAAAGATCCATCTGTCTTCTGCAAGAGCTAAATAGGGATGTGTTGGGAATTACCTCCCCTGTGTCCATCAAGTCTTTGGTGGTGGTATTCATCTCTATAATCCCTCTATGACTGCAGTATTGCTTCTAGTTTACTGTCTTCCTGGAGGGAGTTGTAGTGGCTTCTGCTTGGCCTTTCCCATTCTAATAACCCTCACACCACAGGTCAGGGAGCCAATGTGGGGATCCTGCCAGTTGTTGAGTATGTCTATTTCAGTTATGTATTCTGAAACTGGGGATGATTTGGGTACCCATTTAGCCCACTGTAAGATGGATTTAAACAAACTCTATCACCTTACTTCTATAATCCCTACTGTTGGGACCACAGTGACATCTTGAGTATACTGGAATTAGTGTCCATTCAGAGCCTGTGTCTAGTAATTCTCCAAACGGTCTGATTATTTTCCCTCATGCAGTTACCCTAGTTAAAAATAAGTATTTTTAATTACTGGGAGAATGACTACTATAAACTTTTGGTAATGTACCCTGTAGTGTCCCCTCAAGGGAACTTGGCCTCCCACTCATTCGAGAGGCTCTGAATCTATAAACTGGCTCAAGTCTGGGAATTGACTGAGGGGCCAGGAATTTTTTTTAGATTCAGGTTAGACTTTACCCAGAATCTTGTTTCAACAGATCAAGAATTTAATAGGCTTTCTGTATACTTCATTTCTAGGAATATACTATACTAGACTTATACTCCATACTAGACTTAGAGTTATAAATCTATGCTAATTATAATAGTATATATACATATGTACATATAAACTACGTAAGTTATAACTTGTAAGTATACAGTTATAAGTCTATACTAGACAGAAAATCCTGATTGGTACTTTGACTCTCCTGTCCATCACAGTAACCATGCCCACCTTGTCTTTGGCAATTAAACCCTACCACTTGGCTCCTGCCATCCCAGCATCCAATTTCTCCCATTGCAGGTAGACTGTAAGGCCTGGCCTACAGAAGAGAGCAATCACAGAGCTCTTCAAAGATTCTGGGGCTCCTCTCACAAACTCCATTCTTACAGCTGTGGTGAAAGGTATATTTTCCAGACCCTTGTAAGGGTGTGTGAACTGACCTTAAATGGAAAATCTACCTTAACATTTTATCTCCAGTCTCTGGATTCCTTTTCCTACAGTTTTCCAAGGCAGATTTGGCATTTCAAGTTAATTTATTGTGGGCCACACTTATGTCCGTGTTTCAGCCAAAAAACTGAGCTGCTATAGACCTTTTGATTCTGAACTGTAACATTAAACCTAGAATATCTGCTTATTGGACCCACCTCAATAAAACTGACCAGATGAAGTTTATCTTCTTTCCTATCCACCACCCTTAATGTCCATTCCCACACATATTTTGTGGGTTTGTCTATATAAACTAGAAAACTCATGTTCTTTTGGAGTAGTGTGTTTTCTCCTGGGTCGTACTTTATACCTCACCTTTAGGGCTCTTGCTGGACCGAAAAGTAAAGTGGGGTGGGAGTGGATCCTAAGGAGAATCTGCATTGTCCTGTGTGGCAATTGCCTTAGGTAAAACCACTACAGTTTCCTCAGCCATTGTAGGGTTAATCAACTCAGGTGGAGAGGCCACTTCCACTGGCAAAATTTTTTTTTTTAGATTCAGGTTAGACTTACCCAGAATCTTGTTTCTACAGATCAAGAATTTAATAGGCTTCCTATATACTTCATTTCTAGGAATACACTATACTAGACTTATACTCCATACTAGAATGAAGGGGTTCCATCAGAATGAAGGGGCTCCATGTCCCCCAGCTTTATCTGGGTCTTCTCATATATCCCCTTTCAACTTCAGGATTCCAGTTTTTCCCAACCAAGACCCTTACTTTGATTCCCTGCAAGGCTGAGTTCAGCTTGCATTGTAATTTAGCCAGTCCCAGGATAAGATTCTGGTTTTGTCTGTTTCTCACCCCCCGCCCCCGGAAGTCTCAGCCCTGTGACTACAAGGCACACATAGACACTTTCAGGTCCTTATGTAGCTCTTGAGCTGGGAATTTGAATGTCTGAGCTCATCTTTCTCTTTCCCCACTTTATCCAGTGATATCAGGAATAACCAGCAAATCCCATTCTACTTGTTACTCTGACACACGTTTGAAGGTATCCTACATAGTTACCTGTAACCTTGCCTCCTTTATTTAACTACAGGTTTCCAATGGTAATACTCCAAGTTTCTCTATTGCCCTATCATGCCATGAACTGCTCATGGTCTTTACTGCTGGAAATAGTGGTTTATATCTAATCAGATTTGAATTAGATACCCAGAACCAATTTAGAAAACCCATCTTTAAAAGTATGTTCTTATAGTTTCCAAAAGCTGAATTAAGATTTTCCAGAGAAACAGAACCAATTGGAGGGGTAATCTTAAGGAATTGGCTAATACAACTAGGGAAACTGGCAAGTCCAAAATTTGAGGTAAAAATCTGACCTAACTTTGTCATGAATAAAGTTAGGAAAATGGAGACTTTTAATAGGTGAAAAAACGAAAGAAATCTGGACTCAAAGATGTATAATAATGCTGGAGATTGTGAGTGGAGATCAAAGTATTCTCTGCTGGCTTTAGTTGTAGCTGATTTCTAGCTGCCATATCTCAAGTAACTTCTGCAAGCCATGAATCCCAACAAATTGAATCTATGACCTATAGAAGAAAACCAACACTTCTGCCTCACTACTCCAATCTATTGTTGAACTTGAAAACCAACACCATGATAATGGTCTCTGTCTCTTAAACCATGGAGTCTGCATTCCTTCAGAACACTGATTTGTACAGAGATCATGATTCAACATAACCTCTGTAAACATTAACCAAAGTGGTCCTTATAAATTGAAAAGCTGCCAATTTCAAGTTGGGCTTTAAAGAAGTTGTTACTAAAATGCAAAACCAGAGTATGGAGAAATGGGACTGCTGTGATTGCTCAATATCTGAGGCCATGCTAAAGTTCTTCTATATCCACCAATAAATAGGAATTGTGCTGTGGTCAAATGGCCCCCAGGAGGAGACTCTTTTCAGGGTTATTCTTAGGAATGGCTATGAAAGACAAAGTGCAAGGGTAGGTCTCCCAGTGTATGCAAGCTTTCAGCTAACATGACAACAACTCTCCTGGTAATAGTGAGTTCTTTACCCAGGTAAATGGGTAAAAAGTCTAATGGGAGTCCATGAGATAATTTGTGGATTGAATGTATTCCCCTTCCCCATCCCCAAATTTTAAAGCTCTAGGTTAGCTATTCGGAGATGGGCCCTCCAAAGAATTATGGTTAAAAGAAGCTGTAAGGGTGGGGTCCTGATCCCACGGAACTAGTGTCCTTAGACACCAGAGAACTCTCCCTTTTCTCTTCATGTATACACAAGGAAAGGCCATATGCAGACATAGCAAAGAGATGGTGGCCTGAAATCAAGGAGAGTCCTTACTGCAAATCACCCATGCTGGTACCATGATCTCAGACTTCCAGCCTCCAGAACTGAGAATTTTTGTTAAGCTAACCAGTCTGTAATACTTCATTACAGCAGCCTGAGCAGGCTGATTCACCTTCTTTCTGGCTGTCAGTAATCATTTGGTAACTTCCTTTCCTCCTAATTATGGTTTTACCTCATTGCAGTTATCTTGTACTTGCTCCATGTTTTAGGTGTGTGGAAGGTGCATAAAGTTGTTCAAATTTGTAGATTCCTAAAGAACTATACTCAGATTTAGAGAGAGCAGTGTAATTGATGGGAAATGGAATGATCTGATAAATACCTAGGAAGTAGATGGGACTTGGTAAGACCTTATAAGTGAATCAATCGATCAGCATTCTGTCCAGAGGGATCTCAGAACTTTTCCCTTCCCAGTCTCAGCCAAGCAAATGTCTTGGGGGAGATGAATTCCTTCTCTAGTAATTAGACCGGTCTCTTATTAGAAGTGCTAAAGGAGTTCTACACTTTCAAAAGTTAAATTATGCCAGCCCTATCTTATGTCTCACTTTTCCAAAATATCATGCCCCCTCCATACCCACAAAATTCAGAGTCAGCAATGAGGTCCCGTTTTCCATTCCTGATTTTAATATTTGTCTCTTTTTCCCTTAGTCTTAAAGACTGGTCAACTAGTTATTTTATTTTTTTTTTTAATTTTTTTTTTTAACCTTTGTTCATTTTTGAGACAGAGAGAGACAGAGCATGAATGGGGGAGGGTCAGAGAGAGGGAGATACAGAATCTGAAACAGGCTCCAGGCTCCGAGCTGTCAGCACAGAGCCCGACGCGGGGCTCGAACTCACGGACCGCGAGATCATGACCTGAGCCGAAGTCAGACGCTTAACCGACTGAGCCACCCAGGCGCCCCTCAACTAGTTATTTTAAATCAGATTTTGGTATCTTTTGACTTTCCTGTTTTCTATTTCATTGATAGCCATTCATATTTCCTTGCTTTGGCCTACTTTGGGTTTAGTTTGCTCTTTTTATAGTTTAAGGTAGAAGCTTAGACTCCTCATTCGAGACCTTTCTTCCTTTATACTTTAGGCACTTAAAACTACATTTCCCGCACAGCACTGCTCTAGCTCCATCCCATAAATTTTGATATATATTTCCATTCAGTTAAAAATGTTTTCTAATTTCACTTCTTTCTATGAGCCATGGATTATTTAGAAGTTAAAAAAAAAATCCCTATTTGGGATTTTCTGAATGTCATACTGATTTCTTAATTCCATTGTGTTGGAGAACATACTTACATAGTTGAAGTCCTTCTAAATTTATTGACTTGCTTTATGGCATACCATCTGGTTATCCTGAAGAATGTTCCATGTGTGACTGAAAATAATGTGTTCTGTAATTGTATAGTGTTTTATAAATGTGAACTACTTAATTTGGTTGGTAGTGTTCAATTTTTCTATATTCTTGCTGTCTAACCATTATATAAATAGAGAATATGGTATTGAAACTTCCAATTATTTTTCCCTTCAGTTTTTCTCCCTATGTTTTGGTGCTTTGTTAGGTGTATATGTAACATAAAACTGGTCAATAAGTGAGGAACATAGAACAGTTATGAAATTTCCTTTGTTTCTGATGCTCTTCATTCTTTCCCACATGCTTGATTTACTCTCTGGTATCATTTTCTTTCAGCCTGAAGGACAACCTTGATAATTAAACTCTGCTAGCAATGAATCTCTCCATCTGGGAATGTCTTTACCTCAGTTTTTAAAGAATAGTTTGGAGAAATTTTAGTTGACAGTTTTTTCTTTCTGCACTTAAACAGCTGACTTTTGGGGCGCCTGGGTGGCGTAGTCGGTTAAGCGTCCGACTTCAGCCAGGTCACGATCTCGCGGTCCGTGAGTTCGAGCCCCGCATCGGGCTCTGGGCTGATGGCTCGGAGCCTGGAGCCTGTTTCCGATTCTGTGTCTCCCTCTCTCTCTGCCCCTCCCCCGTTCATGCTCTGTCTCTCTCTGTCCCAAAAATAAATAAAAAACGTTGAAAAAAAAATTAAAAAAAAAAAAATAAATAAATAAATAAATAAACAGCTGACTTTTTAATTGAAATTTAAATTTACATATGTCACATGGTATACAATGTTTACATATTTATATGCTATGCCATGACTGCCATTGTAGTAATAAATAGCTAATTCTATCACATTGCATAATTTCTTTAGTGGTTGGAATAATTAAGATCCAGTCTCTTAGCAAATTTGACTATAATATCCATATTGACTAGTGTGCATTGTATATCCAGGACTTATCTACTCATTGCAAATTTGTACCTTTTGAACACCCGTCTTCTCCACTTCCTCCCTGCCTCCCACTCCCCCACCTCAGTTCTCTGGTAACTACCAAATTACATGGTACTGATTTTTAGGAGTTTAGCTTTTTTAACGTTTATTTTTTTGAGGAGTTTAGGTTTTTTAGACTCCACATATAAGTGATCTCAGAAAAAGACAAATACCATATGATTTGCCTCATGAGCATGTCCTCAAGGTCCATTCATATTGTCGCAAATGGCAAAATGTTCTTTCTCATGACTGAATAATCTTCCTGTGTGTGTATGTATCACCTCTTGATACATTCATCCATTGATGGGCACTAAATTTGTCCCCATATCTTGGCTATTGTGAAGCTGCAGTAAATATGGCAGTGTAGATATCTGTCCCATTTTCATTTCATTTGTGTTTATGCTCAGAAGTGGAATTGCTGGATCACATGGTAGGCTTATCTTTAACTTTTTGGGGAAACTCCATAATGTTATCTCCTGTTTTGTTTTTTGTTAATCAAATACCTGTTCTAAAGCTCCAGCTATCTCACCATCCTAATCTACTTTCTTTTTTTCTTTTTTTTTTTTTTTAAATTTTTTTTTTCAACATTTATTTATTTTTGGGACAGAGAGAGACAGAGCATGAACGGGGGAGGGGCAGAGAGAGAGGGAGACACAGAATCGGAAACAGGCTCCAGGCTCTGAGCCATCAGCCCAGAGCCTGACGCGGGGCTCGAACCCACGGACCGCGAGATCGTGACCTGGCTGAAGTCGGTCGCCCAACCGACTGCGCCACCCAGGCGCCCCACTAATCTACTTTCTTATGACACATGTAACCCAGTATTCAACAGTGGTATACACAATACACCAAAAACTTTCTTCAGTTATAGAAGACAGAAGATTCTTCCTTCCCTAAAGCTACAATAAAATAACTTACTATGGTGTCATCCAAAATAGGGACAAATCATTGCAGACCCATATGATGAGTCTATAAATGAGAAAGCTGATCTCAGACTAATGGATAATGCTCAGAGAAGCAGATTTTCACCCATGTGGCTGCCTGGTACAAAGAACATGTGTCTGAGACACACAGAATGTGTTCCAGTGGTGGCGTTCTGGCGCTCTGCCCCTCCCTCCTCTTCGGAAAAACAACCTTATCCTGCATCGTTGTTCTCAGCTGAGAGTAGTTGCAAATACTAGGAGTGGTATCTCTCTGCCTGGTACTTAGCACTCCTAAGTACCTGACAATAAGGGTGGACTGGAAGAATAAATCCCTCATAGCAGCCAGAGACCATGGTTGAACTAAAAATTATAGGAAACCAATTTAACAATTTAATGGAAAATTTATGTATGTTAAGTAACTTTAGACTTATTAGGGAGCATGGGTAAAAAGGATCAGAAAGTCCATAGATCTGCAGTTCCATTAACTGAAAATAAGTAAAGGAGACAAAGGAGCAATATGCTCAAAATCTAGTGTTATATGGGAAGTTCTACTTCTAAATATAAAACTTATGCCAAAATAAGGGTTCATAAACCACAGCAAATAGTTACTGTCACAGACTTGTAATAATAGTCAAAGCTCTAGAACAAAGATAGTCAAGGTTTACCAAAAGTTAAATACTCCTGAACTTTAAGTTGTTTTAGGGAAGTTAATTAATTCCCCAGCCCACATTTCTTGGTATTTTTACTATAAGGCCTCATAATTACTATCTTATATTAATGACTTTATTAATCTGCAAAACTTCTCTCACAAAAGTCATATGAAACAAACTTGATTAGGTTTATTGGGAATATGGTAGAGGACTCCTATAGTTTAGCATCCAGACTTCATTCCTATGAATGACCCTAGGAGAACAGTAGATCTTCTTGAGTTTTCCATGTATTTGCTATACACAACTTATTTCATTATCTTCTTATGTCACCAAAGTCTTCTGGTGATGAGAATGGACTGGGGTAAGGAAAAGGCATTAGAGGGGGGAAGTTCCCAGCAGTGGAAATTTCTAATAACCTAGATGGAGAGTAGCACTTCTGAGAACTCTGTAAGCATAAGAGTGGAAAAGAAAGGGTGTGTGAAATGGATGTGAGGCCATGGAACCAAGCCAAATTTACTTCACTGTTGAATAACCCTAACAGCTGCTAGAATCTCCTAAAATGTGGCTTCAGAAGTCAGCCAAGACAGTCCTAAGATCGATTGCTAGAAAGCTGGCTCTCCTCAGGGTATTGATGTTCAAAACTGCCAACATCCCTGAGGCTGCTATGCCTCACAGAACCTCTTAAATAGAGGAGATCATGCCCTGAATCCCCAGGAGTGTCCTTGTACCACTTCCTGAAGTCAAAGTCTTTGGTATGGATCATTTCCTAATCCCCCAAACAGAACAAAGGTCCTAGGAAAATGGCCAGACTAGAGACAATAGTAGCTATATAACATTCCTAGAGCTGCCATATCTTGATAAAGTTATTGACTTAGGAAAACGCTGAAGTTTTCCATGTTACCACCAGCATGGGCACAGGCTGAGACCATGTGCTCAAAGGAGTCTTTTTCTCCCCATCCCATAGGCGGCATATTCTAAGGCCCTTTCTAGAAAAGAGCTGAGGGAAAGCCCGATTATGTCTAGTTCTGAGAAAAATCTAAAGGTGTAGGTTTCGGACTTGTATGGATCCTTGGGATGATCAAGGGAATGTGTTTACAATAACCTGTTAAATTTCCCACTAGGAATACTGACAGAAATTCCTATGTCAGATAAGCAGAATTCACCAGATAACATCTCTAAATATCCAGGATCAGAGCTCTTAACTCAAGCCATTCTTCTACAATTGAAACAAGGTTTCAACTGAGTGGGATGTCTCCTTAGGGGAAAAATCCTACCCTGTTATAGAAGTATATACAAATAAACCAGAGGCTCGCCCAAATTCATGGATTTAACTTCTGTTCTGCAGTTATTTCTTCAAAGGGTTTGTTTACAAGACTTCCTAGTTGTCTAAGAGAACTCTTGCAGTTCTCACATCTCTTGGCGTCAGGAAAGAGGTTCATAGAAATCAACATAGGATTATGACAATAACTTTTCCCTCTATCTTTCAGCTCTTCTCACCTTCTTTCAGATTCTCTCCTACCTCTAGAATCTCAAATGTTCTTTGGGATACCATTTTGCCTTCATCTCCTCCCATCCTACTCACACTTTAATCTCCTATTTCCACATTTTAGGAGACATCCCTATATAGCACTGACTCCTAGATTTCAGTAGGTTTTAAGAGTAATTGGGATTAATAATAAGGCACTTGTACTGAGCACCAGGTGTTGTATATAAGTGTTAAATCACTAAATTCTACACCTGAAACTAAATTTAAACTTGAATGGAATTTAAATAACTTGGAAAGAAGAAAAAGAGTAAATGGAAGTTAAGATTTATGTATACACTTGCTATTTCAACCATTTTAAAGCAGAGAAGACACTACTACTCATTTAGTTATCCTCTTCACCATTGCCTGGCCCTTCTACCTCTTTTACGTTGTTTTTTTTTTGTTTGTTTGTTTTTATCTTTGAGAGAGACTGGGGGAGGAGCAGAGAGAGAGGAACAGAGGATCTGAATTGGGCCCTGTGATAACACAGAGAGCCCGATGCAGGGTTTGAACTACCATGAGATCATGACCGGAGATCATGATTGCCTGTGAAATTGGCTGTGGAGATAGCTTGTTGGGTAAGGTTATGTTTAAAATAGGTAATTGTGTAATTTGTCTGGCAGGAAGTATACAGGTTAGCCGACAAAATCTGCCATAGCGCTTTGGGGTTCCATACATTGGATAAGAATCCTTTGAAAGCATTCATAAGATACCCCAGGATATATGAAATCAGGATCATATCCCATCAGTTGGCAATAATATCTGTCTTTCAATAATCCTGTTGTATATAGGGAGTGGGGGTTTTCTCAAATGAGTGGGAAAGAAAAAGCCATTCTAAACATTGAATCTCTTTTATAAGCTAGCCTAGGAGACCAGTGGGTGTATGGAAAGCAGGAAATATAAATGTGGTGGGGCACTTGGGTGGCTCAGTCAGTTGAGCGTCTGACTTCAGCTCAGGTCATGACCTCACAGTTCATGGATTCAAGCCCCACGTCTGGCTTTGTGCTGACAGCTCAGCCTAGAGCCTGCTTCAGATTCTGTGTGTGTGTGTATGTGTGTGTGTGTGTGTGTGTGTGTGTGTGTGTGCGCGCCTGCCCCTCCCCTGCTCATGTTCTGTCTCTCAAAAAAAAAAAAAAAAAAGTTAAAAAAACTTTAATAAACAGGGTAAACCGTCAGTGATGTAGTTGCCTATTTTCTAATGATTATTGAATAATTCCTTTTTGTTTTGGGGGTTAAACTATGGGGAGAATCTAAAGCAGTGTCTCCTTTTAAAATATTATAAAGCTGTCCTGTAGTAATTCCCAAACTGGGATGAACCCAATTAATAGCTCCTAAAAATTCTTGAAAATCATTTAAGGTATGTAAATGAGTAGTACCTAAAAAGAGATGAAAGACAGATACCATATGTCTTCACTCATGTGAATCCTAAGAAACCTAACAGAAGACTGGTGGGGGGAGGGGAAGGGGGGGAAATTAGGGAAGGAGGCAAACCATAGGAGACCTTTAAATACTGAGAACAAACTGAGGGTTGATGGGGGTGGGGCAGAGGGGAAAGTGGGTGATGGGCATTGAGGAGGGGGCACCTGTTGGGATGAGCACTGAGTATTGTATGGAAACCAATTTGACATATATAGAATGACTAAAATCAATGAGTGAAACAGCAGGTGGTGCCAAGGATGGGGAAAGAGGAACCCTCTTGCACTGTTGGTAGAAATGCGAACTGGTGCAGCCACTCTGGAAAACATTATGGAGATTCCTCAAAAAATTGAAAAGAGAACTACCTTATCCAGCAATTTCACTACAAGGTATTTACACAAAGAATACAAAAATAATCCTTCAAAGGGATACATGCACCCTGATGTTTACAGCAGCATTTTCTACAACAGCCAAATTACAGAAACTACCCAAGTATCCATCAACTGATGAATAAAATGAGATGTAGTATATGGAATGGAATATTATTCAGCTATAAAAGCATAAAATCTTGTCATTTGCCACAAGGTGGATGGAGCGAGAGAATGCTGGGTGAAATAAGCCTGTCAGGGAAAGACAAATACCAGATGACTTCACTAACACACGGAAATGAAACAAAACAAAGGGGGGAACAAAAGGAGACAGTGACCAACAGACTCCTAACTAGGAAACAAACAGGGTTTCCACAGTGGGGTGGGGGATGGGTGAAATAGGTGATGGGGATTAAGTGCACTTGGGATGAGCACTGGGTAACGTGTGGAAGTGTTCTATATTGTACACCTGAAACTAATATTACACTCTAACTGGAACCTAAATTAAAAAATTAGGGTAATGACACCTACCCACGAGGTTTTCTGTAGTTTTCAATCACTTAACTATGTTGGAAAAGTAACCATTAAAAAAGAGATGCATTGAGGACATATTGTCTGAGCAAAGACTCCATGTCCTATATATTGCCAATGCTCCTGCATTCAAACATTTTCAGGAGCTATTTGAAGTCATGTTCTTTTATGGAAAGTTGTAAGTGTTTATATTGTGAAAAGTAAGGTCTGTGTAGGAGCAGCAAGAATATCATCCATATAATGGTAAGATTTCCATCCTAATTTGAGTGGGCAGTAAGGCTTGTTGAATGAAGTATCAACATATAGTCGGGCTATTAATCATTCCTTGAGTTATCTAGACATTGTCCATTGATATCTAGACAAAGGCTCTTGGCTATTAGTCACAAGTAGAGAAAAGGCGAAACATTCTTTGTCTTTTTCAAGAGGTATGGTAAAAAATGGTCCTTAAGGTCAATGGGCCCTGTTGAAGGAATAATAGCAGGGTTGGGCAAGCCTGGCTGTAACGCCCCCATAGGTTGGATAATGGCATTAAGAACTCTGAGGTCATGTAACAATCTCCATTTTCCTGATTTCTTAGGAATTGTAAAAATGGGTATATTCCAAGGACTAGTGGAAGATTCAATATGACTGGACTCCAACAGTTACAAACCTAGATTCTTAGTTTGTTTTGATTATTCCCCTTTTAGGGGCCACTGTTCAAATAGGCCTGGAAGATTTCCATACCAGGGGAAGGGGAGGAATTTTAACCATGGCCCCTGTTAAAAAGACTGACTACTTTCCATTCTTTAAGTCCCTTTCGCATAAAGACATAGGAACAGGTAGAATAAATGATTGAACATAATCCGTTTGTCCTTCTGGCCTGATACATATGAGTGGCCTTTTGCTTTACAATGGTACATGGGTGCCTCCCACTCTAGTAACAGCTAGGAGGCTAGGTCTTTTTTCCCATTGTACAAGCCATTCATGGAAAGCTACATTCATTGGAAACATCTTCTCCAATATCAATTAGCCCTGTAAATTGCTTTCCAATTATAGTAACAGTTAAAAAAAAGTTTGTCAGATTGAATGGTTTGAGTCCAGTATAACTCAGTGGATCCTGGGCTTCCAGATCCTTTATTGCCCCCTTGTTGGGCTAGAGTTCCTGGAACTTTGAAAGGGATTAGGAATAGTTGTGCTAATTGTGTTCCTGGAGGAATGACATGTAATCCATTAGCTGTTATCATAAAGATCGCCTTTTTTGTCATGCTAGATCTTCCTAGGATAATTCCTACTGTGTTAGGGGGTAAGGGGCCAGATACTCCAGTGGGTATTATATAGACATGATCTTGTTCGTTTAAAATTCTGAGGTAGTGCATAAATCCAGTCCAGCACTTCTTGTGGTGGCCACTTGCAAGTCTGTAACTCCTCTTTGACCTGGTTTAAAAAAACCCGAGGGAGCAGGGGTTTGTATGCTTTTGCTCAATTTGGGATTGGGGGCATGAGGGCTGACGCTCCTCTCATTTCCCAAAAGACAGGTAGTCCTTCCTTATTGGATTTAGATTGGCTTTGCCAGTGTTTTCCTTTTCCACATCTGGGACAATCCTTAATGGATAACTTCCTAGTTTGTCCCTTTGTTTGTTGGTGACAGTCCTTTTGCATGTGCCCTGGGTTTCCACCTTTAAAGCAGGCATGAGAGGCTGGTGATGGCTTCATAATAAGAATTTCTGCTTTATGTGTTTCAGTCCCCACATTTTGGCACATCCTAATGAATTCAGGTATACCTCTGGTTTGAATACCTACACCAGAGAGAAGGGCCTGGCAATCTTCATTAGCATTTTTGCAGGCCAATTGCTGCAGTAAAACTTCAGCACCTTCATTATCTGTCTGGAAACACTCCATTGTAGCCTATTCCTGAAATTAACACAAGGCTCAGTGGCTCCCTGCCACATTAGAGGCAAAGGAACCTGTTTTTGTGTCAGGGACTCGGGACCAGGAAGCAATCACAATAGTAGAGTACTGTTGGAATAACCTGAGCATGGGCTTGAGTTGTGGTATCATGGCCTATGCCCTGTAGCATTTCTACTCCTACTGGAATACTCAAATCTCGATTACAAATTGCCTGTGTGGAACAGCCTTGATATTCTAAAGCCCACACAGAATGCTGAGTGGGGGAATGTATGACTTTTATTAATGCCTTCTAATCCCAAAGGGTCACTTCATATCTGTTTAGTATTGCTTCAATTATCCCCTTAGTAAAGGAGCTTTGCATACCATTCTCTGCAACACTTTGTTTCAATTCCTTAAAAGCAGCAAAAGGGAGGGACTCATGTGTAGGTTGATGTACAGCAGTGCTAATGATGGGGAATGCATGAAGCTCCCTAGCGGCATATCCCTCTTGTAAACATTACTGCATAACCGATGGCTTATGTCCCTCCGATATAGGTATTGGCTTTAAGCAATCAGGAGGAATAGAGACAGGAGGAGGCGGCAGAGGGAAATTGTCCTCCATTATAGGAGGTGCCATAGGAGAAGCAGATGTTAGGCTTTCTTTTATAATTTGTTCCTTCTCTAGAACTACCTGTGACATAATGCTGTAGGGACTAAACTCCAGGTCACTAAAATGGAAGCAGGAACCTTCTTTCCTTTTTCATGTTTTCTTTTTAAATTTCTTCCTACTTGTTCCCATAGATCTAGATCAACTGTACCATGGTTGGGAAATCAGAGTTAGACCTTTCCTATTGTTTGTAACAATGTAATTAATCTGTAACAGTACAATGAGCTGCCTTTAAAAGTTGCTGTGGGGGGGCGCCTGGGTGGCGCAGTCGGTTAAGCGTCCGACTTCAGCCAGGTCACGATCTCGCGGTCCGTGAGTTCGAGCCCCGCGTCAGGCTCTGGGCTGATGGCTCGGAGCCTGGAGCCTGTTTCCGATTCTGTGTCTCCCTCTCTCTCTGCCCCTCCCCCGTTCATGCTCTGTCTCTCTCTGTCCAAAAATAAAAGTTGCTGTGGGGAGGGTGGGTGATGGATATTGAGGAGGGCACCTGTTGGAATGAGCACTGGGTGTTGTATGGAAACCAATTTGACAATAAATTTCACATTTAAAAAAATTTTTTTAAAAAACTGCTGTGAAGTTCTCAAATATAAAAGCTGTTTGTCATTTGTTGGCCCATGGTAAAGAAGAAAAACACTCTCACTGAATACTTGAAATGTTGGCAGTTAACCGAAGCAGGTACTACTGTCCCTCACTGGGATGGGGTCTGTTTGAAGTCCAGGTGGTTTCACTTTCTTCTCCTGGAACGTGTCAATTCTGACATCTGGAGTCTTCATATCTAAGCGATCATGATCTCAGTCATGTGGCTATCATGTTGGGGTCACCTATTGTGGGTTCTGCTTTTTCTTTATGCTGTAAAGTCGATGGTGGCAGAAAGAATTACTCCAGACTCTATGCAAGTCAAGAGAGGGAGGCTAAAGGATGTCTCCCCTAGTTTCTTTCAAGCTCACCTATTAAGCATACATTTAGGGAAACAATATGCAATACGTCAATGGGCTATGTGACAGTAAGAACGTATTGAAAATGTGCAGAAAAACAAGTTAAGGCTTTCCCAAAACTTCAAAAGGGCAGATGCAGAAAACAGGGTAGAAAACAGCATAAGATATCCTATGAAATAACATGGTCTAAGGAATTTATGAGCAGAGGCAGGACCTAACCCCTAGGTATACATTAACTAGGTAAGGGAAGTGTGGCGTGCCCCCTAGATACACAGCTTTGCTTTTCTACTTAACAGCAAGGCTGGAAAGCAGTGTTCTGCTTTGCAAATGCATTGCCTAACCCAGGATATAGCTGTTTGATATCCCATAAACTAATTTTGTACTTTCATAATGGCACCTGAGTACTAGAGAAGAAAATTAGGAAAGTAAGAGGCCCATAAAGCAGGTGAGGAGGTTGAAATAAGAGTTCAGAGCCTGACAATAAGGATAGAGAAGAGAAAATATTGTGTGAAAAATTAAGAAATCTCGAGGGTTCTCATAGATGGAATATCCTATATTACTAACAGTGATGGCAAAAGTACCTCGTGTATATGTCAGAACTTTCTACAGGAAATTTTTCATTAAATGTGTAAATTGCTTTGGGCAGTATAAGCACTTTTAACACTATTCTTCCAATCCATAAGCATGGAATGTTTTCCCATTTCTTTGTGTAATCTTCTTCAATTTCTTTCATAAGTGTTCTATAGTTTTCAGAGTACAGGTCTTTTACCTTCTTTAGTTAGGTTTATTCCTAGGTATCTTATGGTTTATGATGCAATTGTAAATGGGATTGATTCCTTGATCTTTCTGTTGTTCCATTATTGGTGTTTGGAAATGCAACAGACTTCTGTGTGTTAAGTTCATATCCTGTGAATCTACTAAATTCACGTATCAGTTCCAGCAAATTTTTGATGAGATCTTCCAGGTTTTCTGCATAGAATATCACATTTTCTGAATAACTAAAGTTTGACTTCTTTCTTGCTGAGTGACTTCTTCCTTGTCTGATTGCTGAGGCTAGGACCCCCAGTACTATGTTAAATAACAATGATGAGAGTGGACATCCCTGTTGTGTTCCTGACCTTTAGAGGAGAAGCTCCGTTTTTCCCCATTGAGGATTTCACTAGCTGTGGGTCTTCTGTATATGGTGTTTATGATGTTGAGGTATGTTCCCTCTATCCCTACCTTGAGGGTTTTTATTAAGAATAGATGTTGTACTTTGTCAAATGCTTTTTCTAGATTGAATGAGAAGATCATATGGTTCTTATCCTTTTATTAATGTGGTATATAATATTGATTTGTGAATATTGAACCAGTCCAGCCCAAAAATAAATCATACTTGAGCATGGTGAATGATTCTTGTAATGTACTTTTGGATTCAATTTGCCGTATTTTGTTGAGAATTTTTGCATCCATGCTCACCAGGGATATTGGCCTACAATTCACCTTTTTAGTGGGGTCTCTGGTTTTAAAATCAAGGTACTGCTGGCCTTGTAGAATGAGTTTGGAAGTTTTCCTTCCATTTCTATGTCTTGGAACAGTTTCAGAAGAATAGGTATGAACTCTTTAAATGTTTGGTAGAATTCTCCTGGGAAGCCATCTGGCCCCGGGCTTTTGTTTATTGGGAAATTTGTTATTGCTGCTTCCGTTTATTTGCTGGTTATTGGTCTGTTCAAATTTTCTATTTCTTCCTGTTTCAGTTTTGGTAGTTTGTTTCTAAGAACTTATCTATTTCTTCCAGATGTGCCCAATTTGTTGGCATATAATCTTTCATAGTCTCCTATAATTGTATTTCTGTAGTGTTCGTTGTGATCTCTTATTTGTGATTTTGAGCTCTTTCTCTTTTTGACAAGTCTGGCTAGGGGGTTATTAATTTTAATCTTGCAAAGAACCACTTTCTAGTTTGATTGATCTGTTCTGTCCACCAGCATCTTTCACAGAACTAGAACAAATAATTCTAAAATTTTGTATGGAACCACAAAAGGCCCCAAAGAGCTAAAGCAGTTTGGATAAAAAGCTGAAGGCATTATAATTCTGGACTTCAAGTTACATTACAAAGATATAATCTTCAAGATAGTATGGTACTGGTACAAAAATAAACACATGAATCAAGGGAACAGAATTAACCCAGAAATGGACCTACAACTATGTGGTCAACTAACCTTCAACAAAGCAGGAAAGAATATCCATTGGGGAAAAAAGTCTCTTCAAATGGTTTTGGGAAAACTGGACAGCAATATGTGGAAAAATGAAACTGGACCATTTTCTGACACCATAAACAAAAATTCAAAATGGATGACCTTTCTTTCAAAAATCAATTAAAATATTTTTAAAAATTTACCTAAATGTAAGGCAGGAAACCATCAAAATCCTAGAGAACACAGGCAGCAACTTCTTTGACCTTGACTATAACAGCTTCTTACTAGACGCATCACGAAAAGCCAGGGAAACAAAAGCAAAAAATGAACAATTGGGACGTCATGAAGATAAACCGCTTCTGCACAGTGACGGAAACAATCAGCAAAACTAAAAGGCAACCAATGGAATAGAAGATATTTCCAAATGACATATCTGATAAAGGGTTAGTATCCAAAATCTATGAAGAACTTATCAAATTCAACACCCCAAAAACAAATAATCCAGTGAAGAAATGGGCAAAAGACATGAATAGACACTTCTCCAAAGAAGACATCCAGATGGCCAACCGACACATGAAAAAATGCTCAACATCACTCATCAAGGAAATACAAATCAAAACCATGAGGAGATACCACCTCACAGCTGTCAAAATGGCTAAGCCTAACACAGGCAACATCAGATGTTGGTGAGGATGAGGACAAAGGGGAACTCTTACACTGCTGGTGGGAATGCAAACTGACTTAGCTACTCTAGAAAACAGTATGGGGATTCCTCAAAAAAATGCTAAAAATAGAATTACCCTACAACTCAGCAATTGCACTAAGTATTTATTTACAAAAATAGTCAAAGGGCCACATGTACCCCGATGTTTATAGCAGCGTTATCAACAATAGTCAAATTATGGAAAGAGCCCAAATGCTCATCGGCTGGTGAATGGATGGTGTGTGTGTGTGTGTGTGTGTGTGTGTGTGTGTGTGTACATATGTATGTGTGTATATCTATATAATGAAATATTACTCAGCCATTAAAGAATTAAATCTTACCATTTGCAACAATGTGGATGGAGCTAGAGTGTATTATGCTAAGGGAAATGTCAGAGAAAGACAAATACCATGATTTCACTCATATGTAGTATTTAAGAAATAGAACAGATGAACATAGGTAAAAAGAGAGGCAAACAATAAAATAGACTCCTAACTACAGACAACAAACCAAGGGTTGCTGGAGGGGATGTGGGTGGGAAACAAGCTAAATGGGTGATGGGTATTAAGGAGGGCACTTTTGATTAGCACTGGGTGTTACATGTAAATGAATCACTAAATCCTACTCCTGAAACTAATATTACACTATATGTTAACTGGAATTTAAATAAAAACTTAAAAAGCAAAAGCAAACACAAAATTCCAATCTTGGCTGTATTTTCTGAAGTCATTCTCCCCACTTAAGAATATTTGCTAGAAAAAAATGGGGAAAGAATCTGTTCAAAATACATTGGCCACAAATTGTTTAAATATAGAAAATGTTCACACTCTGTAGAAATAAAACATGAAAACAAGGTTTTGTTTTGCTCATCTATATAATGGGTATTTTAAAAATTACTAAAGGGCAATTTAGCAAATGAATGCATTTGACACTGGGTTAAACACAAACTGAATGCTTTTGGAAAGCAGGTTGACAACGATTCATGAAGCCTGCACAATGGTCAGTAATTTCCCTTCTAGGATTCTGTCCTAAGGTTGAATGGAAAAAATGTTGACTAAGTTTGTACCACTTGGTATACAAAAACAAACTAGCCTCACTACTCTGAGAAGTGAAAGTTAAAGTAACCACAGACCTGGACGCACAGTGTAACTTGTGATTACAAATCTTTATTTTTAATCAAACATGACTTTTTAAAAAGCAGAAGGGAAAATTACAATGTTAGTGAAATCTACATAGTGCATAAAGTATATCTACGCACAGCTTAGATCTTTTTTTTATTTTTTATTTATTTTTTTATTTTTTCCAATATATGAAATTTATTGTATTGGTTTCCATACAACACCCAGTGCTCATTCCAAAAGGTGCCCTCCTCAATACCCATCCCCACCCTCCCCTCCCTCCCACCCCCCATCAACCCTCAGTTTGTTCTCAGTTTTTAACAGTCTCTTACGCTTTGGCTCTCTCCCACTCTAACCTCTTTTTTAGATCTTGTTTTTAAATAACATAATAATTGACCCAAAAGTATCCATATCAATTATACCAGCATCTGATGGTTTTTTTCAGCCTTCTCTTGTGAACTCCCTCCCAGTGTCCCTCTTGGAGACTTTGAGTACCTCAAGCTTGAGGGTTAGGTGTCTGAGACCTGGGACTAGAACAAGCCCCAGTAGGAGAGTAGGAATTAAGTCTATAGTCCTGGAGGTGGAGTGGGATTAGGACAACAGCTCCCAAGGGGGTGGTAACTGAAGGTCCAGAGGGAAGGGCACAGGTTTCTTTGTGCAGCCCTTGAGAAATAACTGGCTATTTTCAGCACCTGGATAAAGAACACAGGAGAAAATAGTGAAGAGATCAGGGCTATGGCCTCCCCTTGACTCTAAACTAACCATCCAGACAAGAGGGGACCACTGGAAGGAACATAGCCTAGAGCTCTGAGGATGACACCCCCAATGAGTAAGTACAGTCCAGTGAGGGAGTCAAAGTCAGTGGGAGCAAACTCCAAGTTCTAGAAACTACATTTGTCTTCTGGTCCAACCAGGGCTTATCTTCTTCCTGGGTCTAGTCAAAAGTAGAATAGAACACAATTTGGCCTGGGTTATGAAGAAAGAGGAGAAACCCCAAGGCCGGAGGCCTCATTGCCTAGTACTGTCCATCAGAACACAAGAGGAAAAGTTGGACTATTCCAACCTGATTGGACCTCTGGTCTCTTGCTCCACAGTCAGACAACCTCTCCTAAGTTGATCCTTACACCATCAGCATGTCTCTTCAATGATTATACCCATGTCTTAAAAACCTTCTCCTATAGTTAGGAAAGAAGGATATGGAGTCAATAAAGCCATATGGAAGGAAACAGTACTGTGAGTCTATGTTCTGTGGAAGAGGGCAAAGAATGGAGGGGAGGAGTAGGAAGAGAGGAAACACAGCGCCTATTCCAGAGGCCAGGCATCCTAACACTTGACCTTCCATGCACACACAATTATAAACAGGTCACTTAATACATGAAGTAGCCCTAAAGTAGTTATTTCCTTCATTTCACACACTGGAAAACAGGACAGAAAACTGAGGCAGAGAGTGTATGCTCCCTAAGTTAGACCCCAAACCAGCAGAGTTAGTATTTGAACCTATGTCTCTTACTGCTAACCCATGTTTAATTTTCCATAGCAAACCTTTCTCAGGAGCCTTGGACCCATCAGGATGCTTTTTCTAGGACTTGCAGACACTGGTCACATTGGTGACCAATGTCCCAAGTAGGAATGCCTTTATGTGGGCTGACACAGAAAATATTTCTCTGGAATATTGTGGGTAAAGTGACACAATTCTGGTGCCACAACATAGTTCAAACCACCACTTAAGATGCCAATTATCAACTTTTAGTGGATTTTATTTTTATATATATGTTCATATTCTGCTTGTCCTAGCACAAAATTTGGTTACAGTTTCATTGACTAAACTGGGTCTGGTACAAATCAAAATTAGAAATCTGGGAGTTTAAGTCCATCCTATGAACATTAATTCCTTTTGTGATAAGCAACCTATCCTGCATTGAGTAATCAGGCCCCTTTCTGCTTTAGGATGGTAGTTTATCACAATATTTTTTGAGAACACTTCAGGCATTCTCCCTGCTATAAGATAAAATTGCATGTTGATTAATGTTCCCTTGAAATCCCTGTCTCATCTCTAATTACTGGACTTCTGAGACTTCCTCAAAGATGTCCCATGTAACAGAGAAACCTAGGAAACTGCCAATTTGCAGAATCTATGATTCTGGTCTACTCCCCATAGTGAACAGTAAGAATTCAAGTAGAGAAATTTGCCGCCCTACACCAAGAATTGCATACTTCATTTGTCTTTTATAATTATCCTTTGCAGTTGATATTCCCAATTTTTTTATGAAAAAGACAAAGAGTTTAGACTACTTTCCCAGATATAGAGTGAGATAAAGGTCTGGAATGGAAATCTGGTTTGTTAGGTGGCAAAGCTGGTGCCCTGAGCTGTCCCTGTGGTGCTGCCTCCAGGACGTCTTTACCTTTCTTGTCTTCTCCAGAAGACATAGAAGCTCACATTGGAACTCTGAGGAAGTGGCTTCACACATTATCGCTTACTGGCATTATCACTTACTGGCATACTAAAATACCCAATTTGCGGAATTGCTGAAGTCAGTGAGTTAATGTAACAAGAACACTTGTGAAATGTTTTAAAGTTCACAAAACTTTTTCTTTTCAGCACCCAATCAGTGGCTGACCAAAAAGTGAGAAAAGTTGTAAAAACTTGTGTTGGAGCTACAATTAGGGATCCCTGAGGTTATATAGGGGCATTTTCATGCTTACTTGCCATGGAAATGTAATTGCTACTTATATTTTAGATAAGAATATTTTAAATGTGTGTGGACTTCAGACAATTAGGAATTTAGGGACTACCCACCCACTGTGGTATAGACTAGAGTTCCCAAAGAAGGCTTTGTTAGGGGAGAGATGATCTGGGATGGGCCTTGAAGAATGGGGGAAATTTCCCATGTAAAAACCAAAATGGTGGTGAAACTTCTCAGCAAAAACATGGCTGTGTGAAGAAAGCTATAATGGTGAGGGTGCGGAGGCTGAAACTTGTTGACTATTGCTGACAATCTGATGGGAAACAGCAGGATGGCAACCCTAAGACAGGACAGGCCCCAAATTAAACTCTGCACTCTCAGGTTCTGAACTCTGAGGATGTGAAGCAATAGGACCCATTTCTGGCTTCTTAGAGATGCCTGAAAGGCAGAAGAGCAAGAAGTGGATGAGTCTTTTACAAGTAATCGCCAGTGATTTAATGCTTACCTCTCTTTAAAGAATAGAGACCAAGAGGACGTGGTCAGTAAGAAGGATCCTGTCAACTGTTTTCTTTTAGTCCATTCTCCTTAATTGCTATCATCAGGTAATGTGCAAAATTACCAGTGAGATAAGCTTATAAAAAGATGCACCTTATTTTACTCATCTCCTAGATACCCAGATTCTTAGATAGGTTTACTCTCATGACAGACTATTAAACTTCCTCTTTTTTTTTATTTTTTATTTTTTAATATATGAAATTTACTGTCAAATTGGTTTCCATACAACACCCAGTGCTCATCCCAAAAGGTGCCCTCCTCAATACCCATCACCCACCCTGCCCTCCCTCCCACCCCCCATCAGCCCTCAGTTTGTTCTCAGTTTTTTCAAATTTTTTTTTTTTCCCAACGGTTTTTATTTATTTTTGGGACAGAGAGAGACAGACAGAACATGAACGGGGGAGGGGCAGAGAGAGGGAGACACAGAATCAGAAACAGGCTCCAGGCTCCGAGCCATCAGCCCAAAGCCCGACGCGGGGCTCAAACTCACGGACCGCGAGATCGTGACCTGGCTGAAGTCGGACGCCCAACCGACTGCGCCACCCAGTCGCCCCAAGTTCTCAGTTTTTTAAACAGTCTCTTATGCTTTGGCTCTCTCCCACTCTAACCTCTTTTTTTTTTTTTTCCCTTCCCCTCCCCCATGGGTTTCTGTTACGTTTCTCAGGATCCACATAAGAGTGAAACCATATGGTATCTGTCTTTCTCTGTATGGCTTATTTCACTTAGCATCACACTCTCCAGTTCCATCCACGTTGCTACAAAAGGCCATATTTCATTTTTTCTCATTGCCACATAGTATTCCATTGTGTATATAAACCACAATTTCTTTATCCATTCATCAGTTGATGGACATTTAGGCTCTTTCCATAATTTGGCTATTATTGAGAGTGCTGCTATAAACATTGGGGTACAAGTGCCCCTATGCATCAGTACTCCTGTATCCCTTGGATAAATTCCTAGCAGTGCTATTGCTGGGTCATAGGGTAGGTCTATTTTTAATTTTCTGAGGAACCTCCACACTGCTTTCCAGAGCGGCTGCACCAATTTGCATTCCCACCAACAGTGCAAGAGGGTTCCTGTTTCTCCACATCCTCTCCAGCATCTATAGTCTCCTGATTTCTTCATTTTGGCCACTCTGACTGGCGTGAGGTGGTATCTGAGTGTGGTTTTGATTTGTATTTCCCTGATAAGGAGCGACGTTGAACATCTTTTCATGTGCCTGTTGGCCATCCGGATGTCTTCTTTAGAGAAGTGTCTATTCATGTTTTCTGCCCATTTCTTCACTGGGTTATTTGTTTTTCGGGTGTGGAGTTTGATGAGCTCTTTATAGATTTTGGATACTAGCCCTTTGTCCAATGTGTCATTTGCAAATATCTTTTCCCATTCCGTTGGTTGCCTTTTAGTTTTATTGGTTGTTTCCTTTGCTGTGCAGAAGCTTTTTATCTTCATAAGGTCCCAGTAATTCACTTTTGCTTTTAATTCCCTTGCCTTTGGGGATGTGCTGAGTAAGAGATTGCTACGGCTGAGGTCAGAGAGGTCTTTTTCTGCTTTCTTCTCTAAGGTTTTGATGGTTTCCTGTCTCACATTCAGGTCCTTTATCCATTTTGAGTTTATTTTTGTGAATGGTGTGAGAAAGTGGTCTAGTTTCAACCTTCTGCATGTTGCTGTCCAGTTCTCCCAGCACCATTTGTTAAAGAGACTGTCTTTTTTCCATTGGATGTTCTTTCCTGCTTTGTCAAAGATGAGTTGGCCAGACGTTTGTGGGTCTAGTTCTGGGGTTTCTATTCTATTCCATTGGTCTGTGTCTGTTTTTATGCCAATACCATGCTGTCTTGATGACAGCTTTGTAGTAGAGGCTAAAGTCTGGGGTTGTGATGCCTCCTGCTTTGGTCTTCTTCTTCAAAATTACTTTGGCTATTCGGGGCCTTTTGTGGTTCCATATGAATTTTAGGATCGCTTGTTCTAGTTTCGAGAAGAATGCTGGTGCAATTTTGATTGGGATTGCATTGAATGTGTAGATAGCTTTGGGTAGTATTGACATTTTGACAATATTTATTCTTCCAATCCATGAGCAGGGAATGTCTTTCCATTTCTTTATATCTTCTTCAATTACCTGCATAAGCTTTCTATAGTTTTCAGCATACAGATCTTTTACATCTTTGGTTAGATTTATTCCTAGGTATTTTATGCTTCTTGGTGCAATTGTGAATGGGATCAGTTTCTTTATTTGTCTTTCTGTTGCTTCATTGTTAGTGTATAAGAATGCAACTGATTTCTGTACATTGATTTTGTATCCTGCAACTTTGCTGAATTCATGTATCAGTTCTAGCAGACTTTTGGTGGAGTCTATCGGATTTTCCATGTATAATATCATGTCATCTGCAAAAAGCGAAAGCTTGACTTCATCTTTGCCAGTTTGGATGCCTTTGATTTCCTTTTGTTGTCTGATTGCTGATGCTAGAACTTCCAGCACTATATTAAACAGCAGCGGTGAGAGTGGGCATCCCTGTCGTGTTCCTGATCTCAGGGAAAAAGCTCTCAGTTTTTCCCCATTGAGGATGATGTTAGCTGTGGGCTTTTCATAAATGGCTTTTATGATCTTTAAGTATGTTCCTTCTATCCCGACTTTCTCAAGGGTTTTTATTAAGAAAGGGTGCTGGATTTTGTCAAAGGCCTTTTCTGCATCGATTGACAGGATCATATGGTTCTTCTCTTTTTTTTTGTTAATGTGATGTATCACGTTGATCGATTTGCGAATGTTGAACCAGCCCTGCATCCCAGGAATGAATCCCACTTGATCATGGTGAATAATTCTTTTTATATGCTGTTGAATTCGATTTGCTAGTATCTTATTGAGAATTTTTGCATCCATATTCATCAGGGATATTGGCCTGTAGTTCTCTTTTTTTACTGGGTCTCTGTCTGGTTTAGGAATCAAAGGAATACTGGCTTCATAGAATGAGTCTGGAAGTTTTCCTTCCCTTTCTATTTCTTGGAATAGCTTGAGAAGGATAGGTATTATCTCTGCTTTAAACGTCTGGTAGAACTCCCCTGGGAAGCCATCTGGTCCTGGACTCTTATTTGTTGGGAGATTTTTGATAACCGATTCAATTTCTTCGCTGGTTATGGGTCTGTTCAAGCTTTCTATTTCCTCCTGATTGAGTTTTGGAAGAGTGTGGGTGTTTAGGAATTTGTCCATTTCTTCCAGGTTGTCCAATTTGTTGGCATATAATTTTTCATAGTATTCCCTGATAATTGTTTGTATCTCTGAGGGATTGGTTGTAATAATTCCATTTTCATTCATGATTTTATCTATTTGGGTCATCTCCCTTTTCTTTTTGAGAAGCCTGGCTAGAGGTTTGTCAATTTTGTTTATTTTTTCAAAAAACCAACTCTTGGTTTCGTTGATCTGCTCTACCTTTTTTTTAGATTCTATATTGTTTATTTCTGCTCTGATCTTTATTATTTCTCTTCTTCTGCTGGGTTTAGGCTGCCTTTGCTGTTCTGCTTCTATTTCCTTTAGGTGTGCTGTTAGATTTTGTAGTTGGGAATTTTCTTGTTTCTTGAGATAGGCCTGGATTGCAATGTATTTTCCTCTCAGGACTGCCTTTGCTGCATCCCAAAGCGTTTGGATTGTTGTATTTTCATTTTCGTTTGTTTCCATATATTTTTTAATTTCTTCTCTAATTGCCTGGTTGACCCACTCATTCGTTAGTAGGGTGTTCTTTAACCTCCATGCTTTTGGAGGTTTTCCAGACTTTTTCCTGTGGTTGATTTCAAGCTTCATAGCATTGTGGTCTGAAAGTATGCATGGTATAATTTCAATTCTTGTAAACTTATGAAGGGCTGTTTTGTGACCCAGTATATGATCTATCTTGGAGAATGTTCCATGTGCACTCGAGGAGAAAGTATATTCTGTTGCTTTGGGATGCAAAGTTCTAAATATATCTGTCAAGTCCATCTGATCCAATGTATCATTCGGGGCCCTTGTTTCTTTATTGACTGTGTGTCTAGATGATCTATCCATTTCTGTAAGTGGGGTGTTAAAGTCCCCTGCAATGACCACATTCTTATCAATAAGGTTGCTTATGTTTATGAGTAATTGTTTTATATATCTGGGGGCTCCGGTATTTGGCGCATAGACATTTATAATTGTTAGCTCTTCCTGATGGATAGACCCTGTAATTATTATATAATGCCCTTCTTCATCTCTTGTTACAGCCTTTAATTTAAAGTCTAGTTTGTCTGATATAAGTATGGCTACTCCAGCTTTCTTTTGGCTTCCAGTAGCATGATAAATAGTTCTCCATCCCCTCACTCTCAATCTAAAGGTGTCCTCAGATCTAAAATGAGTCTCTTGTAGACAGCAAATAGATGGGTCTTGTCTTTTTATCCATTCTGATACCCTATGTCTTTTGGTTGGCGCATTTAATCCATTACATTCAGTGTTATTATAAAAAGATACGGGTTTAGAGTCATTGTGATGTCTGTAGGTTTTATGCTTGTAGTGATGTCTCTGGTACTTTGTCTCACAGGATCCCCCTTAGGATCTCTTGTAGGGCTGGTTTGGTGGTGACAAATTCCTTCAGTTTTTGTTTGTTTGGGAAGACCTTTATCTCTCCTTCTATTCTAAATGACAGACTTGCTGGATAAAGGATTCTCGGCTGCATATTTTTTCTGTTTAGCACACTGAAGATATCGTGCCAAGCCTTTCTGGCCTGCCAAGTTTCAAAGGAGAGATCAGTCACAAGTCTTATAGGTCTCCCTTTATATCTGAGGGCACGTTTATCCCTTGCTGCTTTCAGAATTTTCTCTTTATCCTTGTATTTTGCCAGTTTCACTATGATATGTCGTGCAGAAGATCGATTCAAGTTACGTCTGAAGGGAGTTCTCTGTGCCTCTTGGATTTCAATGCCTTTTTCCTTCCCCAGTTCAGGAAAGTTCTCAGCTATAATTTCTTCAAGTACCCCTTCAGCACCTTTCCCTCTCTCTTCCTCCTCTGGGATACCAATTATGCGTATATTATTTCTTTTTAGTGTATCACTTAGTTCTCTAATTTTCCCCTCATACTCCTGGATTTTTTTATCTCTCTTTCTTTCAGCTTCCTCTTTCTCCATAACTTTATCTTCTAGTTCACCTATTCTCTCCTCTGCCTCTTCAATCCGAGCCGTCGTGGTTTCCATTTTGTTTTGAATTTCGTTTAAAGCGTTTTTCAGCTCCTCGTGACTGTTCCTTAGTCCCTTGATCTCTGTGGCAAGAGATTCTCTGCTGTCCTGTATACTGTTTTCAAGCCCAGTGATTAATTTTATGACTATTACTCTAAATTCACTTTCTGTTATATTATTTAAATCCTTTTTGATCAGTTCATTAGCTGTTGTTATTTCCTGGAGATTCTTCTGAGGGGAATTCTTCCGTTTGGTCATTTTGGATAGTCCCTGGAGTGGTGAGGACCTGCAGGGCACTTCCCCTGTGCTGTGGTGTATAACTGGAGTTGGTGGGCAGAGCCGCAGTCCGACCTGATGTCTGCCCCCAGCCCACCGCTGGGGCCACAGTCAGACTGGTGTGTGCCTTCTCTTCTCCTCTCCTAGGGGCGGGATTCACTGTGGGGTGGCGTGGCCCGTCTGGGCTACTTGCACACTGCCAGGCTTGTGGTGCTGGGGATCTGGCGTATTAGCTGGGGTGGGTAGGCAAGGTGCATGGGGGCAGGAGAGGCAGGCTTAGCTCACTTCTCCTTAGGTGATCCACTTCAGGAGGGGCCCTGTGGCAGCGGGAAGGAGTCAGATCCGCTGCCGGAGGTTTGGCTCCGCAGAAGCACAGAGTTGGGTGTTTGCGCAGAGCGAGCAAGTTCCCTGGCAGGAACTGGTTCTCTTTGGGATTTTGGCTGGGGGATGGGCGGGGATGTTCCCTGCCAAGCTGAGCTCTGCCGTCCGGGGGCTCAGCAGCTCTCCCTCCCTTTGTCCTCCAGCCTTCCCGCTTTCTGAGCAGAGCTGTTCACTTATGACCTCCCAGACGCTAAGTCGTGCTTGCTGTCGGAACACAGTCCGTCCGGCCCCTCCGCTTTTGCCAGCCCGACTCGGGGGCTCTGCTTGGCCGGCGAGCCGCCCCTCCGCCCCGGCTCCCTCCCACCAGTCCGTGGAGCGCGCACCGCCTCGCCGCCCTTCCTACCCTCTTCCGTGGGCCTCTCGTCTGCGCTTGGCTCCGGGGACTCTGTTCTGCTAATCCTCTGGTGGTTTTCTGGGTTCTTTAGGCAGGTGTAGGTGGAATCTAAGTGATCAGCAGGACGCGCAGTGAGCCCAGCGTCCTCCTACGCCGCCATCTTCCGGAACTCTCCTAAACTTCCTCTCTTAAAGAACTTCATCTCTTCATCTTGTAACCATGAAATCTGAGCAACCTTAAATGAAAGATCTTTTTCTTTGAGAATAAGATCCTGTGCCAAATATCTTTGAAGAAGTCAATTAGATTTGACAATCGGACTAATCCAGTGTTAAACCCTTAGAGAAAAGGGAATTGTACCTCACTGATGTATTTTCCTTAGTAAATTGTCCCTCTGTTTTTGATTGTGTTTTGATAGATCTAAGACCATTTTTAAAGCCCTTGTCCACTTTTAGAAGACTGAATATACACATATAAAAAGGGAAGAAAATTAAGGGTATGTTTTTACATTTCAGTTACGTTTGACACGTATTTTTTTTTAACTTTTTTTAACGTTTATTTATTTTTGAGACAGAGACAGAGAATGAACGGGGGAGGGTCAGAGAGAGAGGGAGACACAGAATCTGAAACAGGCTCTGGGCTCTGAGCAGTCAGCACAGAGCCCGACGTGGGGCTCAAACTCATTGGACAGTGAGATGGTGACCTGAGCCGAAGTCGGATGCTTAACCAACTGAGCCACCCAGGTGCCCCTTGACACATATTTTAATGAAACTACATAGTAGTTCAATCTGCCTCCTGCCATCCCCTCACTGTAATGATGTAAACATTTTACCAGGTAAATACATAGGGCTAAAAATATTATAAACCTAATTCTAATTCATTCAATGGATGTTCTACAACTTAAGCAATGCTTTATTTGAATACACACTTCTAAATTTTCATTATGAAATAAACAGTTGCAAATAGCTAATCAATGTTATTAATGCTACTATTTATACAGAAAAGTATATGCAGGCACTGAGCTAAACACATTACATGTATATACACTTAATCATTGCACATAGAACTTTTCTGTAGTTTCCATTTCCTTTAGGAAGTACTTCCCAAAGCAAGAATACTGGATCAAAGGGGGTGAACCATTTTGAGGAGACTTCTAGGGTGAAGTAGGGCATTTTATCAGAAGTCCTAGGCATTCCTGTTTCTACATTTACCATTGGGTGTTTTCATGCATAGTTTCTTTAATAAAATATGTAACATGCCAATCTTCAAGTAGACATTCAGAATTCTTTATTATAGGTTCTACCAGTTGCACAGGATGAAAATAAGAATCTAATAGTCTACAGTTTCCAGAGACAATATCTCTCATAAGAATAAAAGTCTAAAACTAAGAGCTACTATCTCCTGGATATTCCACTCCCTGAAACATGTTCATATCTAACAATGCCTGCTTGGTGCCTAGTTCTTTCTGGCTTACTGGAATTCCAGGGCTGGAGTCCCTGCACATCTGGCTTTCTATCCCCTCAGCTCTATGTACCTGGTGGCTGTGGTGGGGAATGTGACCATCCTGGCAGTGATAAAGATGGAACGCAGCCTGCACCAACCCATGTACTTCTTCCTATGCATGTTGGCTGTCATTGACTTGGTCCTGTCAACCTCTACCATGCCCAAACTGCTAGCTATCTTCTGGTTTGGTGCCCGCAACATTGACCTGGATGCCTGCTTGACTCAGATGTTCTTCATCCACTGCTTTGCCACTGTTGAGTCCGGCATCTTCCTTGCCATGGCTTTTGATCGCTATGTCGCTATTTGTGACCCATTACACCACACCTCAGTGCTCACTCATGCAGTGGTGGGTCGTTTGGGCCTGGCTGCCCTCCTCCGTGGAGTACTCTACATTGGACCCCTACCTTTGATGATTCGCCTGAGGCTGCCCCTTTACCGGACCCAAATCATTGCCCATTCCTATTGTGAGCACATGGCTGTAGTCACCATGGCATGTGGTGACACAACAGTCAACAACTTTTACGGAATAGGAATTGGCTTCCTGGTATTGATCTTGGATTCATTAGCCATCACTGCCTCCTATGTGATGATTTTCAAGGCTGTAATGGGATTGGGCACCCCTGAGGCTAGGCTTAAAACCCTAGGGACATGTAGTTCTCATATTTGTGCCATTCTTGTCTTCTATATCCCCATTGCTGTTTCTTCTCTCACTCACCGCTTTGGACATGATGTGCCTCCCCATATCCATATCCTTTTGGCCAACTTTTACCTCCTCATCCCACCCATCCTCAACCCAGTTGTCTATGCTGTCCGTACCAAACAGATTCGAGAGAGATTTCTCCACATTCTTAAGGCAGAGTCTCAACCCAAGTGACTCTTCTGCATCTGTGGGGCATACAGATACTTACACAAAAAGGCTCTGACTGGGGAAGCCAATGAAATAACACCCATGCAATTAGGTCTTTCCTGACTTGTGGGAGATAAGGGTCTAAGAAGAATACTAGAATATATTCCATTTGACTATGGATTTTCTCAGTGGAGAGAATATCTGAATGGGGAAATCAGGGCATGAGTTCTTACATAGTATCCCTTTTCATATTCAACTTCATAAAATTATAAGACACAAGCATGCCAACCACAGGAGTAAGATTATTTCTATCTTTGACATTTTTTGTAAAGGATTTCTAGTTTCTTTTTGGGGTATGTTTCGCACAACTTGTAGAAGATAAAATTATACCCTAATACCTTCTTGAAGACAATTTGCAAATTGTTAGTAAAGACCTTGAAAAATTCAACTGCATTAGCAATCTTTTTCCAACCCTTTTGGCTTGCCACAGAAAAGACCTTTTGTTGAGGATGGAGGCAACATGAATGTGGGAAATCTTAATCTAATAGGTTTTGGACTGGACCTCACTGCCCATAGGAGTTAATCCTCAAGCCAGGTCATTCTTCCATCTAAATAAATGTAAATGCAATATCCCACATCTCCTCTTAATAACTAATTGAAAGAAGGGAAGAGGAGACAGAAGGACATTAGATTTTTGTTTTAGAGGCTCTGAGATGGTCGTGAAGGACAGTAGCTACACTGAAATAATGACAAAAAGAGAAGAAAGTAACGGTGGGATTATTGACAGGAAAGAAGTTAGGTAGAGAATACAGTAAAAGTGATGAGATTAAGCGAAGACCCAGTGGTAGATACAAACGAGGAAATAACTTCAGATCCTTTTGGAAAATTCTTGGTTTATTTTGTTATGATTAGACCCTTTTTGTTAATCATATAAGTTCTATAACGAGATGATTACTTCAGGCTAGAAACCTACAAGAATTTTGTGGTAACGCATGAAAAAGCAATTCCCAATTCTAGTGTTTCAGAATTATGGTATATCCATTTTAGTTCTGAAATATTTTAGACTTTAAGTCTAAAATGCTCATTTACCCTCAGTTCACAAACCATTACAAAATCTAAAGTGACTTACCTTAGGTTAAAAATAAATCCTCTTGGGGCACCTGGGTGGCTCAGTCGGTTGAGCGCCGACTTCGGCTCAGGTCACGATCTCGCGGTCCGTGAGTTCGAGCCCCACATCAGGCCCCTGTGCTGACAGCTCAGAGCCCGGAGCCTGCTTCAGATTCTGTGTCTCCCTCTCTCTGACCCTCCCCCATTCATGCTCTGTCTCTCTCTGTCTCAAAAATGAATAAAAACGTTAAAAAAATTAAAAAAAAATAAATCCTCTTAATATTTTGAAAGTATAATCTAAAGAAGCCAATGATAAAGCGACAGCAATATTCAAACCTCCTATCATCCAAAAAATTTTCAAGGAAAACACAAATTTTTATCTAGCTAGGGGTTTAAACTAAAATTTAGAAGAGAGTTTGCGATATTTTATTTCCTCAGAATCCTATGTCTGACACTGCTTAGAGCATATTGATTTTCCTCCATTGTTTTGGGGTGAGGAGTGCTTATTCCCTCATCTCCTTATCAAGGACTCTGAAGTCCAGTGCCAAACCCAAGTTCACCTATTTTAGAAAAGTTATATTCTATGAACATAATTTTGGTGCCAAATATAATATACCCACTGATATTTTTAAAATAGGAGTTGATTAAAAGATAATATAGAAGCCTCAGAGCTAAAAGTTTGTTTTACAGAATTATCTCCTGACCATAACCCTGGGCTTTGGAGAAAATTAAGAAAAATTATGCCCAAATCCATCAGTGGCACCAATGCTGAAGGGAATGAAAAGAAACCTTCATCATAGAATAGTTCTTTGGCATATTGTATAAAGTCCATGATTTATGCTACATAAAACAGTGTGTATGGAGATCCAGGACTTTTATTCAGGGTTTAATTGCATACAGCAGGGTTAGTGCAAGAACTCTATAGCCAAACAATCTCAGATATACCACAATATGATACTTCTAGATGATCTTCCATGTCTACCAATGTCCAAAACCAAATACCAAGCATCTCCAACTTCATCCCTCTATGGCACTGAATGAGAGCAAAAAGGAGAAAATACCACGTGGATGGGTGCTCCCACTCCATCCAGGGACAACCACCCATGACAACACCCATACCTATCAGACTCAGGGTTGAGCTGAGTTACAGTAAAGCATTTAATCCCATTGTCAAATGTAGTCATGTCTGGGCTTTCATGGACTTTCATGAAGGTGTGAGCTCAGAGCATGATGGAAGCGAATGTACCCTCATGAATACAGTATGGGGACATGACAAATAAGTCCAATAATTGAACATCTTATTCAAAGTCATTTCCCACAGAAATCTTCTAGAGAGAAGATTCTCTACTGGATTCTCTGGTACTGTTGATCCACTGAGATTTGTAATCCCATTCCCACAGGACCCTGGCAAGGATTGTTTACTCTGTATCCTTCTAGTTCTCATTCCTTTGCCCCAGTAACAAGGCTGTGTGCAAAGTGGTCAGAGTGGCCACTCTTATTTTCTTTCAGCCAACTCTTTGTCTCACTTCTGCCTCAGGAATGCTTAGGATCCACTTCAACACCACTTGGAGCCTTGAGAGCCAGGGAGTAAAAGTCATGGTTCCAACTAATGTCCTTCCTTCTGCCAGGCACATAGGGTCTTTGTGCCTAACCTAATCTAAAGCCAGAAAAATAAACCTGTTCTGCCAGATCAGATACCCCACCACATTTTTTTTCAGATCGGATGCCCTTATAAATCTTTTGTCTTTCTGGATCAAGGCTTTTGAACGTAAAAGCCAAGAATCTTCTGTCCTGTTAGAAAGGTAAAATAGAAATCCCTGACTGTTCGGATCTTCTATGACTGGATTCTAGAATTGAGAATTCTAGAATTGAGCTTGAGAAGTGGCTCTGCAAAATATTAAATAAAAACCTAAGATCTGAGGGATCTATACCTCTGGAAATCTTGCCTGACAAGCACAAATCTCCTTCTTGGAGAGTAATATGGTTGTTCACATTTTTCTTCAGCAATGAGGGAAACCAACTCACTTGATTCAAATGGAACCAACACTATCCAAGTATAAAATTTATTATGTTGCTCACAATTGGATAAGAATCTTGCAAGGACTCATTTTCAAGAAATATCTTCAGGTCCATTCCTTATTTGTTAAAGTTGGATGGATATGAAAGTGAGAGTGAGACCTAATCATTCAAGTGATACAATCATCTCACTGTGTGCTATAGGCAGATTAGATAGACAAATATAGGATATAGGTAAGTAGACAGGTAGACTTTCCACTCAGGAGCTAATGTTATTCTCAACTTGATTAGTACAAGATTTCTCAGATGCATCTAATGTTAGGACATTGTACTGTGTCTTCCTGGCCAAGGTGGAACTGTTTCCCAGAATTCCTTTCCCTGTGAGGTTCCTGGTGAGGGCTGGCTGGAAGGCCTATTTCTGTGAGATTAGAAGGCAGTGGTGAAAGAGCAACCATTATTTTCTAAAGGCTTGTGTAGAGTGCCCAATGATGCTGTAGCTCCTTCTAGCTCCCTGATCCTATGGGCTCACCTTGTGCGCAAGGAGTAGCCACTGAACCCACAATTCCTTCATCTTCTGCTGTATCTCCTTCCATTTATCCAGACCCTGGGTAAGGTGTGTGCTCAGCTCCATGGTAAAAGGTAGCTTTTTCTTCCAGTCTCCTGCATTGTAAAGGTTGGAGGCAGTGAGTGACGTGGATTTGAGGCTTCCTCTGTAGGTTCCAGTTCATCTTTGGGAGACACTTATCCTTACTCTTTACTCTTCCAGTCCACATCCAGATTTTCTGAGTGTTGGTCCTGCTGAATTGTAGGGTCACTTCAGACACATAGTCTTCCATATAGTTCACCAGATCCCTTAATTCCTTAAGGTCTAATACCCATAATCAACCCCTTATTCCATATCATTCATAGTGGTTCTGCCTTCCTAATCAAACCCTAATTGATGAGATTTTTTTTCTATATCCACCCTCATCCAGTCTAAGGCAGGAAGGAAAATCCAGTCAGTACTACTCTATGTACTCTTTTAGAATAGGCGGGACCTCACTTTTACCTCTTTAATGATTCATTTTATCTTCCTAAACACTCCTGTTGCCAATAAGAAATTATTCATAGGGTTAGGATAGCTCACTAATAGAGAAATGTTTTACCCTGAGACTAGAACAAAAAGTTAACAAACTAAAAACAAACTAAAGTTAACTAACAAACTAAAAGTTAAGCATACATGGGACATGCATACATTACATGCAACACAAGGCTCTGAGGAGAGGAGAGGATCTATGTCATTGAGAGCTTTCCTATACCTGAGAGATTACAAGGCTACAACTAAAGGGAAGCAGTGGCGCATACCGCTTAAAACTATACAGGGGGACACCTGGGTGGCTCAGTTGGTTGAGTGTCCAACTTCAGCTCTTATGGTTGGTGGATTCAACCCCCACATCGGGCTCACTACTGTCAGTGCAGACCTCACTTTAGATCCTCTGTCTTCCTCTCTCTCTGACCCTCCCCTGATCACACTCTCTCAAAAAAATAAAATAAAATAAACATTTAAAAATATAGAATTTAGTGTCATCACAACTATCTTTTATAAAACATTTTTTTTGCCACATGTGAACCTGAGTATATAAGTTACTTTATAGAAGTTAACTAATTAAATCCTCAAACCCTCAGATATAGATACTATACTATTTTGAAAATGGGGCAACTGGCTTTGGGGAAGTTAATTAATTTCATGAAGGCTCATTGACTTGGGTTTGAAACTTGGTTCCACCACTGTGTCTGAGATCTCTTTCCACCACCATGTTATCACTGTACTACCACTCCCTCTGCTGGGCCATCTTCTGTTGAGATGAACCAATAACCAAGAAAGAAGAATCATTCAACAGAGTGATTTCTGTTTAACCAGAGGTCCTGCTGACTGCTGTAGCTTAACGCCAAGTGCCTCAAAGTAGATCAGGCTCACTTACTGTCATCTGTTTATAGACAGTTCAGCTTTGAATAATTCTATTTTGAATTGTGGATCAACAGGAAAGATACTATTCCAGTTCCTATCTTGACTCGAGGACAAACTTCTTAGAGTTAAATGACAAATTTATGAACATTACTTTAACACTTATAGGCCCAAACTAAGAAACTTGGTACAGGTAATTATTCCACATTTTCTTCAGGCACACCCTCTGTTGAGTGCCTCATTATCTTTCAAAGTCTTTTCTGGGTTAAGAATATAGTCTTACATAAGAGAAATACCTTCTTTTTTTTTTTTTTTTTAATTTTTTTTTTCCCAACGTTTTTTATTTATTTTTGGGACAGAGAGAGACAGACAGAACATGAACGGGGGAGGGGCAGAGAGAGGGAGACACAGAATCGGAAACAGGCTCCAGGCTCCGAGCCATCAGCCCAGAGCCCGACGCGGGGCTCGAACTCACGGACCGCGAGATCGTGACCTGGCTGAAGTCGGACGCTTAACCGACTGCGCCACCCAGGCGCCCCGAGAAATACCTTCTTGACTGGCAGGTTTCCCCAGTATAAATCTTCCCGAGTCTCCCTGAACTTCTAGGTTTCTGAATTAATAATTTTTGTGTGTGAAAATTATGTTCATCTATAAAACCAAGCTATACCATTTTATGATAATTTTTATTTTTTTATTATGACATTTATTGTTGGTTTCCATATAATACCCAGTGCTCATCCCAACAGATGTCCTCCTCAATGCCCATCACCCACTTTACCCTCCCTCCTACCCCTCCATCAACCCTCAGTTTATTCTCAGTTTTTAAGAGTCTCTTATGGTTTGGCTCCCTCCCTCTCTAATTTTTTTTCCCCTTCCCCTCCCCCATAGTCTTAAGTTTCTCATGATCCCAAGGGATACAGGAGTGCTGATGCACAGAGGCACTTGTACCCCAATGTTGATAGCAGCACTTTGAACAATAGCCAAATTATGGAAAGAGCCTAAATGTCCATCAACTGATGAATGGCTAAAGAAGTTGTTGTTTATATATACAATAGAATATATTGTATGGCAATAAGAAAGAGTGAAATATGGCCTTTTGTAACAACACGGGTGGAACTGGAGAGTGTTATGCTAAGTGAGATAAGTCATACAGAGAAAGATACCATACGTTTTCACTCTTATGTGGATCATGAGAGACTATTTTTAAACACATATAGTGGAGTACCAATGACTATATGACCTACTAATTTAGGAACTTTGTTGGCACCTGTAAAATAAGATTTTAGAAGATGACCCCTAAACTCCTTTTTTAGGTTCTAAATTAAAAAATAGTGACTTTCCATTCTGGTCTTCCCTTGGTAATTGCCTTTGAGCACCAGATATGGGAGCAATATTCCATTAAGGATCTTTGAGCAGACTCGGCTTCCTGCAATTTTTATCTCCATTGAATGAGGACGTAAACCTCCATTTCTGATGATACAGCATCCAGAGATCTTCCTTCCATTCATGTATCTACACACTCCCTTTCCTGTGGGTGATATTGCTGGTAATGACAGAAGCTTAGAAGTAAGAAGACCAGCCAAAGTCAGGAGACTGGAAGAAGCATGGTATCAGTCATCAAATAGACTGCACTTAGACTCCAAAGTAATTCTTGGGCAAAACTTTGAAGCAGTCACCAAAGGAAAAAAAAAAGGCTACAACTAAGCATATTATAGGACAGAATTCAGGCAGAATGGGCTGTTAAGAATTGTGTGCTGAAAGAGGCAGTGATTCTAGCTCTAGCATTTAAGGTTTTTTGATATGAGTCACTCACATTTGGTTTCCTATAACACTGCCCTATTGTTCTGATTGTATAATTCATGAGTACAAAAATGCCACCCATAACATATTTAAGGCATCAATAAATGTTTGGATAGATGAATGAACTTATGAAAGTATGAATTTAAGTTCAGATGGATGAGATGATCAAATTACATATCCTCCAGGTATTATAAAACTTGACACAATTAAGACATTACTGTCTTAAGTCTTCAGAAAAAACCTTTAGGGTAATAGATAGCTGTTTGTTATACCAATAGTCCAACTCAAATGCTAACAATACACTAGCAATCATTATTAAGGGTCACATATTTTCATACTTATCTATCAGTTGACCCTGCAACAGACATAATATTAGTTCCTCAGTTAGTGCTTAACATCATTAGAGATTGAGACATAAAATCACTCTACAGTCCTGAACTGGAAACTACTAATTCTCATTTCTAGAATGAAAATAGGTCCATCTAAATCCTGCCCATTCTAGAAGTTTCAAGTCAAACACTAGGGTCTGTATATGTGCTTTAGAGAAGAGATTCTCTGACTTTGTGTAAGTGAACTCCTTAACTGCATAAAGAGGTATATAATTTTTCAAAATCAAGTTTACATATAGAATTTGTATCTAATTAAATTAAAATATATAATTCCCAGATTACATTAAACATTGGCATTTTAAAATCAAACTGCTATATCAAAATTCTAAATGTATTTAGTATTATAAAAATATTTTGATACCCATCATCTGTTTAAAATAAGGACAAGCTCTCTTTTAGCCATCAAACTTTACATCATCCTTCTTTTTCTGTAAAATCCTAGCATTTGTCTTTTTAAAAAATGTTTTTACAGCCCCAGTGTCACAAAAGGAAAGCTTCAGAACTAAGGAGGGGTACAAAACCAGGACTAACCAGATACATTCTTAGAGGAAGGTCTCAGGAATGTAGGAACTCAACTACCAAAAGTGACTAGACATCCCCCAAACTGGACTCATACCCAAGAGCTCCTCAGACCCCTGGATTTTAGTCATGTCTATGTGGAGGCAGCTCTACACTGAGGGGAGCAGTGAGGACCATTCTTTAGTCTGCTTCTAGTAAGGTTAGTATATCTGTCTCTAACTCACTAAGCTTCCTAAACACCAGTGGGCAAGGAACTCTCCAAAGAGTGATGATAGAAATATTTTAGAATTCAACTCTACTTGATGTCAAAACTGCTTGAAATGTAGACCAAGTGCCAGTCCTGGGAAGAGGGAGGAATCTAATGCTGGGATTAGAGCAGAAACCAGAACATGCTTCCTCAAGAAAGCGGTGTGCATGACTGGAGTAGATCGAGGAAATCCAAGTCAGTAGACCATAAACTTGATCATTCACATACATGTGTATATGTATACTTATACATATGCAAATATTAGACAAGTATTATATTTACATATAAATGTACATTATGTAATATGTACTTAACCATTACATACCATTATATTTTATATTATAAAACATACAATAATGTAAATATTAAAAGGCTGAAGAAAATAACAAATGAAAATTCTGAGTATACCATTTTGTTCTATTCTACAGACCAACATTTTTAGACAATTAGGAGTTTTGGAATCTACAAGATATATATACAACTTTAGCATATTCTACAGTTTATGGACATTCTATCACCTCATGACTTCTCCAACTTTCTACCCAACTCCACATGTCCTTAGATTCTGAGGGCCATGCCTGCTTTCATGTCATTCTACCTCCATGCCAGGACATGGCTATGTTCTTTTGATTTGTTCCCTCTACTTAGGGGATCACATACTCTTTTTAAAAATCTGACTTCTAAGCTTATGCATGTGACACCACAAATAATATCTCAAACATAAATGTTTGAGGGAGCTAGAGTTCATAGGTTGGAATACCAGAAAAGAGAGAGAATGTACTGGAGATCTGCAGTCTTGACCTGAGTATCATTCACTACTTTTATGGGAGGAAATCACTGGAACTAAGGAAAGACCACCCAAGAGTATTAGAGGAAACAATCTCCAGTTCTCACACAGGGCTGGGAATAGTTCTTTTCCCACAAGCTGGAGTGGAAATCCTCATGAGTCCTAAGATTTTTTTTTTCAAAAATGCTTTTTTGCTCAGTAGTGATAACAAATTAAGCCTAAACTGAAAGCTGTTGAGTCCTGACTAACAAAGCCTAAAAGCAAAACCTAAAGGATCACACTGTTTCCAACAACATAACCATGACCCAGAATAAAGCCCAACAATGTGTGTATGAACACAGAAGTATCCAGTACCCAAAAGTAAAATTCAACACATCTGGCATTCACTCAAAATATTACCAGGAAATATGAAGCACCTGGGTGGCTCAGTCAGTTGAACCACCAACTTCGGCTCAGGTCATGATCTCACATCACAGTCGGTGAGTTCAAGCCCTGCATCGGCTCTGTGCTGACAGCTCAGAGCCTGGGACCTGCTTTGGATTCTGTGTCTCCCTCTCTCTCTCTCTCTGCCCCTCTCCTGACCCTCTCTTTCTCAAAAATAAACATATATTTTTTTAATTATCAGGAAATACACATAAGAAAAATCAAAACAAATCACAAAGTACAGATGATAAAATTAGCGTATAAAGATAGTAAGCATACAGAATACAATTGTAATGGTATAAGAGGCTAGAGGAGAGATTGAGCATGTTAGGGGCATCAGAAGATATAAAAATACCTAAATGTAATTTTCACATTTGAAAATTTTAATATCTGAAATAAAATAAATTCGTTTACCTATGAAAATTACAATATCAGATGAAATGTACAATATCAGAGATTTAAAAATACAATAAAGGGAAATAAAAGGCAAAACAGTGATGCAGAAGCATCCTGAACAAAACACGACATGAAAGTATGCTCAAATTGTGGTTATTTCAAATACTGCTTGTTAAAATGTAGGCTAAAGTTTGCCTTTTTTGTTATGTTAGTCTGCATTCAAACTCGGTGGTTTGGCCATTCCAAGCTATCAATGGGCTGGGGCTGCTCTAGCTAAAATTGATGTCTGGGTCAGTCACGGATCCATGCAGAGGCATTGTTTGGGCAACTTACAATTATTCAGGGTTCAGAAAACCCAAAAGTAGGATGCAGGAATTGTTGGAAGTGTTGTGTTTAAGTTCAAATTAGTGCACATATTCTGTATCCTCTTGTATCACTTATATAACTGTAAAACTTCAACTCTAAAAATAGCATCCATGAGGGGGGGAAAACGAAGGGAGGGAGGCAAACCATAAGAGACTCTTAAATACTTGAGAACAAACTGAGGGTTGATGGAAGGTGGGGCAGAGAGGGAAGTGGGTGATAGGCATTGAGGGCACCTGTTGAGAAGAGCACTGAGTGTTGTATGGAAACCAATTTGACAATAAGTTATATTTAATATGAAAAAATGAATTAAAATTCCCAAAGTTATGGGAAAGTCCATGTATTCTTTATCTCCAACCAAAAATAAAATATAACTCACCAAGGAAAAATAAATAATAAATAAAATAAGATAAAAATAGCATACATGTATTCTGATGACTATGCTCCATCTAAGCACACAGTGTTAATACAAGATAAGAAATAACTCACCTTTGATTATTGTGAATAAAGCTAGCAGTGCATACTGTTATTACATAGTAATTGAGTTCCTATACTGTCAGACTTACATGTTGGATTTTGTGGAGGGTATGAGTTTCATTTCTGCACCAAACATAAGGACAAATCAGGTCTTCGAGCCTGGAAATGCTTATTTAATCCATTTACTATATTCAGCTTACTAAATAACAATGACAGACAAATAGTTTCCAGAATTTGCTGTGGAACAAATACCCACAAAATCTGTGGCATATAACAGTAAAAATGTATCTCTCATACACCTGGAGATTGGCTGAGATGACTCTGCTGATTTCAACTGAATTTGCTTATCCATTTGCAGGTCAGCTGGGGAACCTGCTGATCCAAGCTGGATTTGGTTGTGAGGTTCTGCTTTAATCTGAAAGTTGATCAGGCATCTCTGCTCCACATTTTCTTCATCCTCATTGAACCAACAAGCCAACCAGGGTATATTGTCAAGTTGCAGCAAAGTCAGAAGACAACAAGCCCCATTGCACAAGCAAATTTCAGGTCTTTGTACTGCATCTGCTAATGCCCCATTAACAAAGTGGTGCAGATGGCCAACCCCTGAGTCTGTGGAGTTATATACTCTGGGAGAGTAGATGTTTTTGAATACCAATCTAATCTATTATCCAAATGCCTGAACTCAACTCAGGAAAAAACAAGCAAGAGTTTGGGAAGGCTCAAGGAACAGTCAGAGGCTCTTGGTTAATATCACTTCCTTCATTGCTGTCCAGTTAACTCATGTCTGGATGACTGAAACATTTGGGATCTGGTCAGAGACCTATTGAAAGCAGCACCCTCCATATGTCCCTATGAGGTAAACCATGGTATAACATGAGGAGGGTCTGGGGATGCTTTTTCAGAGCCTACCAAGTTTCTTTGTTCTTAGAGAAACTCCTTTAGTTATGATTTAGGAAAGAAAAGGTTTAAAAAATTAAAAAAAAAATAGAAGAACATGGTTGTATAAATAGACCTTCATGAAAGTGTATGAGAGCTTCTTTAAAGAACTGACTAAAGGAGTGTTCAATTATGAATTTGCATAAGGAGACAAAGGCAGAAAGATAAGTGAAATCCAGTTTCATTTTTAGGACGTACTAGAAAAAGAAATAGTATACCTTCCTTTTCTTCAAATATTCAAGGTCTCGAACGGTCATGAACTAGATGGCAAAATAGCTTACAACTCCAGCAATCTGCTTTCCCTGGGTTATGTTATAAAACAACTCCCAAATGTCATTTTACTGCAAGAATAACAAAATCATCCTTGTTCATGTTATAGTAACATTTTGGGGTCAGCGGTAGCTATGCTCCAGACTATAAGTCTGATTCATCTCTCCATGGATCTTCTCAATCATGGGTCTAGGTTGAAGGAAACACCCTGTACAGGGACATGCTCATTCTTGTGGCACAGGCAAAAAGCAAGAGAGAAGGAAAATACACAAATGCATTTTGAAGTTTGTGATTATTGTGGAATATTTTAAGACCATTCAAATTTCATTGGCTGAAGAAAGTCACATAGCAAGACTTAGCATTCCTGGAGTGAGGAAATTTCCCTCCCATGGTAGAGGTATGGAAAAGTAAATATCTATGAACAATAATACAGTCTACCACAACTATATATTATAACTTCTTTAGCTTCAGATGTCTCAAGTTCAAGAACAAAGGGTATTAATCTTTCCATAATACATAGCTCAAAGATGGTATTAAGCTCTTCAATAAACATTACTAATGTTTTTTTAGAAATGCATATGTACATGAAAAGTTAGTTACATGATATGAATATATATAAGGGATGTCAGAGGACTCCTTTGTTAAATGTTCAACAAAGGAATTGGCTGTTCCTTGAACTTCTTTTCTGATTCACACTGACTTAGTGGAAGAAATAAGTCTGCTTAGAAGTGGAGCTTCTAAGCAAGTGTAGAGCCAATAACATTGGGTGTAGTAGGCTAATAGAGTGGCAGAGGCTGGAGGCCACTTAAAAAAACTATGGAAGCAGTTATAGTACTGGAAGTAATGCTGGCCTTCGGGTCACAAAATTTGTGGTTAATTACTCAGTCTAGATGAAAAGTTCACAAAACCTCAACTTCTTGTGCCAATCTCAGCCAATATTCCTATTGTATTTCACCTAGTTGACAATGGCATTTTGGAAGCTTCTTTGTTTTTCTTAATCATGTGATAGGTCTATGAAAAAAGGAAGGTCAAACCTCTGCTACCAGATGGACTAAAGGGACATCCTGGTTTGATCTAACTGGATCTGTGAGGAATAAAACCTCATTTTCCTTGTCATACTAAAGAATCGTCAAACTTGGAGATTACAAATTTCCTACTTGAGATTGTTTTCCTCTCTGCCTCAATCCAGCATGCATTCAGTACTGAACTGATAGATAAGGAAAAAGTATGCATCTACACATTCTTTCTTTGAAATAGACTGAGCACATGATCACGAATCTGTTTGGTCTTGATGCCATAAATGATGGGGTTGATCATGGGTGGAAAAAGAAGATAGAAAATAGCAAGGAGTATGTGGACATGAGGGGCAGCCTGGCGAGCCACACGGTGCATGACTGAGGAGATGACCACAGGTGTGTAGGTGGACAAGATGGCACCTATGTGAGACACACATGTCCCAAAGGCCTTGTAACGGGCCTCCTGAGAGGCAAGCTGTAGAACTGCTCGAAGGATGAAGATATAAGACAGGATAACAAAGAGCAGGTCCAACACCACTATAAACATGGCCACAGCAATGCCATAGATATTGTTGAAGCGAGTGTCCCCACAGGCAAGCCTTACCACAGCCATGTGCTCACAGTAGCAGTGGGCAATTAGGGGGCCTCGGCAGTAGTGGAAACGTCTGAGCAGAAAGGGGAGGGGAGTCATTAGCGTCACAGCCCGAGTCACAGCAGCCATGCCAATCCTAGTGATAAGGGACCCAGTCAGGACTGTGGTGTAGTGCAGTGGCTTGCAGATAGCCACATAGCGGTCGAAGGCCATGGCCAGAAGCACTGCTGACTCCATGATAGAGAAGGAGTGGAGAAAGAACATCTGGACCAGACAGGCATAGAAGTTGATCTCCCGATCTCTGAACCAAAAAATAGCTAGCATTTTGGGAAGTGTTGTAGAAGAGAGAACCAGATCAATGACTGCCAGCATGGCCAGAAAGAGGTACATGGGCTCGTGGAGGGCTGCATCAGTCTGGATGATGAAGAGGAGGGTGCAGTTGCCTAGCAGGGCCAGAGTATAGGCAAAGGAGAATGGAATAGAGATCCAGACATGCAGGTGTTCCAAACCTGGAATTCCTACCAGCAGGAAGGAAGTTGGATGGGTTGTGGTAATATTGGAGGCTGTCATGGTTTTTTGATATCTTCCTTGTCTATTTTGACAGGGCTCCTTCACCTTCTATATATATAGAGAGAGAGAATTAGCTCTTGTTCCTGTTGCTAAACTTTAAACAAAATTGGTTAGTAGTCCTCATAGACCTGGATAAGTATAATCCATGTTTTCTACCTTTAAGGAACTTTGAATCTCATTGAGTAGATAGAACATAAAACATCATTAGAATTGATATTACAAGACAACTTACATAAAGAAATGGAGAAAAGGTAGTGTTTTCTGTGCTCATGGTGACATCAAGAATACCCTGATAAAAGAAGTGAAAATATGTTTGAACTAATTCATTGTTTTAGAACACACATTTGTACATGATGATCAAGCTAAGCTAACAATCACAAAAACCAATTTACTGTCCTGAAATCTCAGGCCTTGAGTGTCTGTATAAGTTGAATAAAGCTTGCAGTTTGTAATGCCCCGATTTATTACAAAATCTGTTTTCTCTAGCACTACTCTGAGATATGGTTGCCACTAGTCACATGTGACTGTTTAAATTTGATTAAAATTATTCAATATCTCAGTCACAACACTTAAGTGCTTAACAGACACACATGACTAGTAGCTAGCATATTGGACTGTTCAGAAACAGAATATTTCCATCATTGCAGAAAATTCTGTAGGAGAGAACTGCTCTGGAATATATCTTTCAGGTCCTCTCCACATTCACAAATCTCTGTAAGTACAGCCTTGCCTCTAGCTTACTGAGAAAATGAGGAGCTGCTGTGTCTTTTGGTTCTCCATCTAAATTCATGTTAAACTCCCTATTCATGTGGCTCTCCCTCCATTCTCCTCACAGCTTCTCATTCTCCTCACAAGAGAACTCTCATCTTTAGCAAGAGTGCTATTTTTTTTTACTATTTAAATTCAAGTTAACATATCGTGTAGTATTGGTTTCACAGACAACTGCTGTGTCTTTTGGTTCTCCATCTAAATTCATGTTAAACTCCCTATTCATGTGGCTCTCCCTCCATTCTCCTCACAGCTTCTCATTCTCCTCACAAGAGAACTCTCATCTTTAGCAAGAATGCTATTTTTTTTTACTATTTAAATTCAAGTTAACATATCGTGTAGTATTGGTTTCAGGAATAGAATTTAGTGATTCATCGCTTATGTATAACACCCAATTCTCAACCCAAGTGCCCTCCTTAATGCCTGCCCATCCCCCTACCCACTCCTCCTCAAGCAACCCTCAGTTTGTTCTCTGTATTTGAGTCTTTTATGGTTTGCCTCACTCTGTTTTTATCCTTTTTCCTTCCCTTCCCCTATGTTCATCTGTTTTCTTATAAGTGAAATCATACAATATTTGTCTGACTTATTTTGCTTAGCATAATACACTCTAGTTTCATCCACATTGTTGCAAATGGCATGCTTTAATTCTTTTGGATCACTGGGTAATATCAACAATTTTTATCTTTCCCTCTAGCTCATTTTTATTTTTTCAAATCATTAAACACTGGAGTGGCCCAGTTTTTATGTGATCTTTCTTCTCTTATGGGATACAGTTAATGTGGGTTTTTTTTTTTTTAAGCACAAGTCCTTATCTCCAAGCCCCTGTTTCTTCCTCTCTAAATAAGGAATAGCAATGCTCTGTTTTTATGTAAGTATTGTAGGGAAGAGTAAGTGGGATTATATATAAAATCCTTTTGTACAATCAGGATTTGCTGAGCCTTATTTGTCATATAAGTGTATCTCTCTCTTCCTCCATAAAACTACACTTTTAAAAAATTAATATTCTCCCTCCTTTGATCAGGTCTGAACACTGTGTTCAACAGTGCATGAAGCCTACTTCTCTCAGATTCACAGTCTCAGAGTGGGAGCATAATGGAGACAGTCACCTTCCCCTAATATCCAGAACATGGGAACCTGTTTTTGTAGTTAATATTTTATCCTGTTTGTACTATTTCAAGAGCTAAAATGACCACTCTAGACAATAGAACTTGTCTATTTGTTTTTTCTCCTAAAATTGTTTAGAGGGGTCTCATACACAGAAAGTACTCAGTTAACGCGTGCATCTATTTTTTTTTTTTTTAATTTTTTTTTTTCAACATTTTTTATTTTATTTTTGGGACAGAGAGAGACAGAGCATGAACGGGGGAGGGGCAGAGAGAGAGGGAGACACAGAATCGGAAACAGGCTCCAGGCTCCGAGCCATCAGCCCAGAGCCTGACGCGGGGCTCGAACTCACGGACCGCGAGATCGTGACCTGGCTGAAGTCGGACGCTTAACCGACTGCGCCACCCAGGCACCCCAACGTGCATCTATTTTAAAGTCAACAAAATATATCCTTAAAAGATATCAGAATGATGGATTTGAAAGATTAAGACTCAAACAGGAAGATAGTCACCTAAGGTTCTTCAAGGATGTGGCTTGTGGGAGAAGAACCTATACGAAATATTTCTCATTGAGCCATTCAAATAAAAGGGGCCGGTATGATTACCCCACCAGCAACCCTGGAAGAACTTGGAACTCAGGAAAAGGGGGGGGGGGATAAAATTTTACAAAGTATTTATCTGCTTGCTCTAGGCAGGCCCTAGGAAATAGTAAAAGATTTTAAAGTTTATGGATATTTTTATCTATGGAACTTCTAGGGTATGGACTCAAATTTATACAAGTGCTCACATATTTTCCTGTCTGCAAGATTTAAAAATTTATTTCCAAGTACAAATATTCATCTATAAAATGATTGAATTCATAGACAATATAACAAAATGTGAGTTTTTATTACAGAGGAGCCTAAGAAGGTAAATGCCATTAGAAAGTCTTTGCTGATGCTCATTAACCAAGAGTTTGCACTGTTAGAATTTATGCAAACTTCTAAAATCAGTCCCTATCACCTACTGTATCATGATACCTTATTTGGATCTGTTTCAGAAATCACATTTGTTTTCTTTCATTTCTTTGACTTATTTTGATGTATTATGAAAAATTGTGAATTTCCAAGAGCATATTATTACCAAGATGATTTTGTCTCCTTATATTTGAAATGGCATTGCAAAATGATTTCCTGTAGAGCTTATCATTGTAGCAGAGGTCACTTTAAAGACTGTTTTAAAGAATAATGCCCAAGTTAATGGCTCCTATCTCTTCCCTTAACACTCATTCTCTAGAAGGAAGAGACCAGTAGACAATGGTTGAACAGCATGTTTCAATTAACACATCATTATTCAAAAATATATATTTCTTACCTTTCCCTGTATCTTTCTAGTTCAGGCTCATTTTCTCTCTTGACTAATGCAGAAGCCTCCTAACTGGGCCCAGGGATACTGGTAAGTGTGAGAAGAGGAATGATAAGTGAGAAATGATAGGATCCACATAGGAATAATCAGCCAAAACTTCTTGGAGGTGAACCAGTGTTTCTGGTTATCCTCTATAGTGAAGGGAGTTTCTGGAGTTTGTAGACAAAATATTTGGGTTGGATTCTTAGTACTTATGCCTCCTTTGTTGAAGAGCCAAAACAGAGGCAATAAAGGAACTGGGGAGAGAGCAGGGAGTTGATGCTTAGGAACAGGACTAGGTATGGGAGGAAATTGAGAGTGTCCTTATCCTTCCCCACTCCCCACATGTCACCTCTTGTTTTAAAAAACACAAGAGGACTCCCCTGACCCAAGGCTCCCACCCCTTGAGTTCCCTGCAGCCCATGCCACCTCCCTCTTTGTGGTTCAAATCATGCCTCCCAGGGGTCATGCTTAACTCTCCAGACACTGGGTGCTTCAGGTAAATCCTGTTTGTGCCTTGGTCTTTAATGTGCTTCTGTTTACCTCTACCCCATCCTTCCAGTGTCTCCTAACAAAGTGAGACTCATTTAAACATATAAACCAAAGCCAATTCCTGTTTGTGACCTGGAAGGGCAGGAACTCCAGCCTAACCAAGCAAAAATATCTGATCTTACTTTGCATACGTGTTACATATTGGCTGGAGCTAGACATGAATTTCCAGCTTGTAACTTTGGAATGGCACTTCCCTGATCTCAGATGGGTTTCCTTATCTCTAAAATGGAAATCATAATCCCAATATTTCCTAAACCACAAGAAGAATAGATCACTAACTATGTAATTGAGAAGCCATTATGATTATGATGTGATTACTTATTAATAATTACCACTTATAAATAATAAAAGGTGATATTCTACCTACAACTGGACTCAATGCTGCTATTTTTCAAAGACCCGAGAAAGGAACTAGTTTATACCTTATACCTGAGTCTGCCATGGATGATGACGACTACTACAATTTCCCATAATACTTTATCTTTAATTTGAAAGATGCTCTTTTAATTTTGACTTAATTTTGTCTTTATTTTGTCTTATTGTGATAAGAACACTTGAGACCTATCCTCTTAACAAATTTTAAGTGTACAATACATTGACTACAGGTACAATTTTGTATAGATTCATCTTAACTGAAACTTTATGCCTATAATTTTCCATTTCCCCTCCCCCCAGTTCCTGGTAACCATAATTCTAGTCCTTGATTTTATGAATTTGAATATTTTAGATACTTCATATTAGTGTAATCCTGCAGAATTTATCCTTCTGAGTCTGGCTTGAATGTCTTTTTTTAAGGCTAATTAGTATTTCATGAAATATGCATACCACATTTTCTTTATCCATTCACCTGTTGATGGACTTCTAGCCTTTTTTTCCCACTTCTCAGCTATTGTAATGCTGCAATGACTACAGGAGTGCTAATATCTTTTCAAGATCCTGACTTCAATTCTTTTTGGATATATACCAAGAAGTGCCAGATCATATGGTAGTTCCATTTTTAATTTTTTGAGAAACTTTTGTGCTGTTTTCCATAGCAGCTGCACTATTTTGCATTCCCATCCACAGTGTGTGCAAGAATTCCAATTTCTCCACGGTGTTCTCTTCACCAGCACTTGTCTGTCTTTGATAATAGCCAATCTGACAGGTGTTAGGTGATACCTCATTGTAGTTTTGATATACATTTCCCTAATAATTAGTGACCATAAGCATTTTTTCCACATACCTGCTTGCCGTCGGAATGTCCTCTTTGAGGAAATGTGAATTCAAGTCCTTAGCCCATTTCAAAATGGGGTTATTAGTTTGAGCTGTAAGAGTTCCTTATGCTTTTAGAGATTAACTTCCTATCAAATACATGGTTTGCAAATATTTTCTCCCATTCCATAGTTGCCTTTTTACTGTTGATTGTCTTCTTTGCTGTGTACTTTGATGTAGTCTTTTTAATTCTCGTTTTGATATAGTCCTACTTGTTGACTTTTGCTTTTGTTTCCTCTTCTTTAAATGTCATTCCATGAAATCATTGCCAAGACCAGGGTCATGAAGATTTTCCCCTATGTCATCTTCTAGGAGTTTTAGAGCTTCATGTCTTATGTTTAGTCTTTAATTCATTTTGAGTTGATTTTCATGTATGCTGTAAGATAGGAATACAATTTCCTTATGTAGATGCCCAGTTTTCCCTTCACCATTTGCTGAAGAGACTGTTTTCTCTATTGTGTATTCTTGACACCCTTGTTCATGGATCAATTGATCATCTGTGTAGATTTATTCCTGGGTTTTCTTTGTGTCATTAGTCTATATATCTATGTTTATGCCAGTACCATACCATTTTGATTACTATAGTTTTGTAATACTTTTTGGAATCAAGAAGTGTGCTGTCTCCAGCTTTGTTCTTTTTTCTCAGGACTGATCTGACAATTCATAGCATTTTATAATTCCATGTGAATTATGGAATTCTTTTTTCTACATCCATAAACAATATTTGTGGTTTTCATAGAGGTGCATCGAATCTGTAAGTTGCTTTGGGTACTATGGACTTTTTAATTCTTCCAATCCATGAACACAAGAAGTCTTTCCATTTTTTCATGTTTAATTTCTTTCAATAATATTTCTTAGTTTTCAGTATTTAAATCTTTTACCTCATAAGTTTATTCCTAACTGTTTTATTCTTTTTGATGCTATTATATATGGGATTCTTGTACTAATTTCAAGATAATTAGTATATACAAACACAACTTTCTTTGTATATTGATTTTTGTATTCTGTAAATTTACTGACTTGTTTGTTCTAACAATATTTTTATGGCATCTTTGGGATTTATTATATATGAGATTTGTCACTGACAAAAGGATAATTTTACTACTTCCTTACCAAATTTGGATGCCTCTTATTTCTTGTTAGTGCTTTGGCCAGGACTTCCAGTACTACATTCAATAGTATTAGCAAGAGTGGGCATTCTTGCCTTGTTCCTGATTTTAGGAGAAAATCTTTGTTTTTCACATGGAGAATGTTATAGACTTTTCATATATAGCCTTTATCAAATTTATGTGTTTTTCTTCTAGTGCTATTTGATCTTATCATATAAGTATATTGAAATTTATCAAATGCTTTTTCTGCATCTATTGAGATAATCGTGATTTTTTTAAAATTCCTTATTCTGTTGATGTGGCACATCATTAATTGATTTTTTTAAATATTTTTGTATATATAAGACCCCCCAGAATAAATCCTACTTGGTTGTGGTGTATGATCCTTTTAATGTGCTGTTGGATTTGGTTTGTTAGGATTTTCATGTCTATGATCATCAGGGATATTAGCATAGTTTTCTTATGATGTCTTTGGCTTCAGTATCAGGATAATCCTGGCCTCATAAAAGGAGTTTGAAAGTGTTCCCTCTTCTTCAATTTTTTTTTTTTGACAAGATTGAGAAGGAGTAGTGTTAATTCTTTAAATATTTGGTAGAATTCACCAATGCAGCCCTCTGTTACTGGGTTTTTCTTTAATGGGAGATTTTTCATGACTAACTTAATCTCTACACTACTACACTACTTAATCTCTACTTATGAGGGCCTATATGATCACACACAAATTCTCTACACTAATCTCTCTCTGCTTTGGCTTTCTATTTCTCCATGATTTAGTTTTGGTAGGTTATATGTTTTAAAAGCAATCTCAGAGGGGCGCCTGGGTGGCTTGGTCGGTTAAGCGTCCGACTTCGGCTCAGGTCATGATCTCACCGTCCGTGAGTTCGAGCCCCGCGTTGGGCTCTGTGCTGACAGCTCAGAGCCTGGAGCCTGTTTCAGATTCTGTGTCTCCCTCTCTCTCTGCTCCTCCCCTGTTCATGCTCTGTCTCTCTCTGTCTCAAAAATAAATAAACGTTTAAAAAAATTAAAAAAAAAAAAAAGGTATCTCAGAGCTCTATACCCCAACTATACATAGTTCCTTTTGACAGAAGTATACTGGATCTAACTTTATCTTTCCTAACTGTTGGCTTCTGGGTGTGTACTGAGCTCTCCTTATGATGGATGATCTCCTAGGATGTTGAAACAAAATGAGATTTCTACATAACACCTTTAAATTTGGAACTTAGCCAAGCTCAGCAAGGCTCAGGAGATAGACTATACGAAGGGAAACTAACCTAAATACTAATGTGGGAAAAGCTAACATCAGGGGCAAATTGCAGGTGAGACAGAAAAAAAAAATCCACTTTGGATTGAGAGAAAGCTGATGATGGAATGAGGACACACTATTCAGTTACATGTGGCATGTTTGTAGGAAACAGGGATCTAGAGCCATGGCCAGGAGGCTGAGGTGACAGGCTTAATAGAGTGACTGACTATAGCTTATAGTCAAAACATCCAGACAAGAGCCAGATAAAGTAGACAGGGTGTGAAGGAACAAAGTACCTTATTTTGCCCCTTGACTCCATTCTGAAGGGATAAAACCTAATGTCATGGATGCAGGGATAAAAAGCACATGGAGTAGGGAATGGCCATAGCTTAGATAACTATGTTGAAGGTCACTAGTAGAATATTAGAACATTTCAGCTCAATTCCATTTGCTTTTCTGTCTTTTGTTCAGCCAATATTTATTTATATTTATCCACATATTTAGCTTTTCTGTTCAATTCCTCCTGCAATTCTATGTTTCTACCTGGCTCATTTTCCTTCAGCCTAAAGGACTACTTTTAGTTTTGCTTTTAGTGCAGGCCTAATATTGACACATTCCATCAGTTTTTGTTAGTAACACTTGTTCTTTCATCTTCATTGTTGAAGAATATTTTCATTAGTACTAGAATTTTAGAGGGGTAATTCTTTTACCCATTTTAAGATATAACTTGTTTCTGACTAATCCTGGTGGTTCTGATATTAGAATACCTGGCTATGGGATCTTTGTAATATTGGACTTATAATGGAAGCAAAGCCATTCTTTCCTCATTGGGGATGGGTAAGATCTACAGGCTGGTGACATTCCTCATGTAAGTCATCAGAAGGATAAGAAGACCTCTGTTTGGAAATAGCTTCTTTCAAGTTATACACTGTGTTTTTAGTATTTGCAGTTTTTAAGCTTTCCACCTGTACAACTATGCTCAGAAGAAACGAGAGGTTTTAACAAAATAAAAACTAAAGGTAGAATATCATTTCCGTGTGTGTGTGTGTGTGTGTGTGTGTGTGTGTGTGTGTGTGTGTGTGTGTTTTGGTGTCAGAGGGAATTATAAAAGCAGAGATGTGAACCAAGCATAAAACCCTGGGTTTGTGCTACAGTCTCCCCTCTTTGAAACTTCCATCGTCCATACCCCACCTGACATAGGCTCAGATTATTTCAAAGCTAAATAATATGTCTAGATATATGTAGACCCAGAGACAGAAATTAAGGCAGAATAAGATAGAGATATATAATTTCTAAAGAGTAGTCTGAGGAAACAAGGGACTCACAAGATAAAAATAGAAGAATGCATTTGTGGAAGATGGTGTATGAGGGCCTATATGATCACACACAAATTCTAGTTGTCAGGATTAACATTAAGAAAATTTTCTAGCATGTAAGTTTGCATTGGATAGAAGAAAAGAAAGAGAATACAGGTCAATATCCCCATCTCCTGTCTATTTTGCCTACCTATGTCTTTCATGATACTGAGCCTTGTGATGGGCAGGTCAGAGACGACAACCTATTATGTTTAGCATTTCCTCCTTTGTCTTAGGACATAGACATAAGTGCAGCACCCCCACCTTAATATGTATTCCCAGCACAGATTTAGGACTCAATAATGTTTTGTGACTGGATTATTGAATGAATAAAGAATTCACATTCTTGGTGAAAACATAAGCTAGATTTGTGTGCAAAGAGTTGCATGATGTGTAAAGAAATGGCAGGGGACATGTTTTACTCAGAGATTGGTCATGAGAATATAGAGGTCAAAATAGGTCAAAGAATACATAGGCTGACTCAACTGAAGAAATAAATTTTAACAAGCAAAACTGTCTGACTTGGAACCTGTAGCCCAGGAAGATTGAGTTCCCCAAAACTGGTAATGTTTAGCTAGATACTGGACATCAACTTTCAAACTGTATAGGTACTCTTGTCTCAGATGAAATGTTGGTCTTTCCCAGCTCATGATCCCAGTGGCTCTGAATAGAAACTCAGATTCTCACAGTCTTATTAAATGAACTTGAAAGCATCTTTGTGTCTTTAGATGATGTTACCAAGAGGAGAGTGGGTCAAGCCTTTGTCAAGCCTCCTAATAGAGTGGGCTCTTTGAGAAGGCAGCAAAGTCAGCAGTCAGCCTTTGAATTCAAAGGCAACCAAAGAATACAGCCCCATGAGTCCTGATCAGACTGGTGACTGAGTTTCAGGACATCATTAAGTTTTTTCATTACACCAGGAAAGAACTAAACTGGCATCCCTCCACTTCCTATCATACCCCCACCCCCAGTTCAGCATTCAGTCTGTCCCACTCTTTTTCCACCTGTCCCTAACTCTCCATTTATACATCCTTTCTTGAGAATAGTCCTAAGGCTCGCTTGCGAATCTGCTTGGTCTTGACACCATAGATGATGGGATTAATCATGGGTGGGAAGAGCAGATAGAAATTAGCAAAGAGTATGTGGACATGAGGGGCAGCCTGGCGAGCCACACGGTGCATGACTGAGGAGATGACCACAGGTGTGTAGAAAGCTAAGATAGCACCTATGTGAGACACACATGTCCCAAAGGCCTTGTAACGGGCCTCCTGAGAGGCAAGCTGTAGAACTGCTCGAAGGATGAAGATATAAGACAGGATAACAAAGAGCAGGTCCAACACCACTATAAACATGGCCACAGCAATGCCATAGATATTGTTGAAGCGAGTGTCCCCACAGGCAAGCCTTACCACAGCCATGTGCTCACAGTAGCAGTGGGCAATTAGGGGGCCTCGGCAGTAGTGGAAACGTCTGAGCAGAAAGGGGAGGGGAGTCATTAGCGTCACAGCCCGAGTCACAGCAGCCATGCCAATCCTAGTGATAAGGGACCCAGTCAGGACTGTGGTGTAGTGCAGTGGCTTGCAGATAGCCACATAGCGGTCGAAGGCCATGGCCAGAAGCACTGCTGACTCCATGATAGAGAAGGAGTGGAGAAAGAACATCTGGACCAGACAGGCATAGAAGTTGATCTCCCGATCTCTGAACCAAAAAATAGCTAGCATTTTGGGAAGTGTTGTAGAAGAGAGAACCAGATCAATGACTGCCAGCATGGCCAGAAAGAGGTACATGGGCTCGTGGAGGGCTGCATCAGTCTGGATGATGAAGAGGAGGGTGCAGTTGCCTAGCAAGGCTAAAGTATAAGCTGAGCAGAAGGGAATGGAGATCAAATTATGTAGGTGCTGCAGGCCTGGAATCCCCATCAACACAAAGACTGACGGATGGGTTGAGGTGATGTTGGAGGCTGATGTGACCATTGGAAATCCTCTTCTGTTCCTATTGTCTACTTCCACAGGACCTGTCCAGAGAGTATCCTGTGTCAGCAGAGTTCTAGCACTGAAGTTTAAGCTCTGATCATTCACATGGAAGGATTAGCCCTTGATATCATTCTAGACCTTAAATTAGAAAATAATCCTAATCTACAAATACCATTTAACTAGTATCACAAGGCAACCCTCATTGAGGAGTTGAGTGGAAGAACTTTGTTCTTTGTGTGACTAAAGACCACTTTGTAAAGGTCTAGCTTGTCTGTATGAAAAATAATTAAACCTAGCCCCTTCTAATAATTTACTTTCCTCCAAGTTCTATAAATTTTTCTCTAATAGGGGTTCAATAGGCCTTTGACACTCAGAAATTTCACCAACTAAAGCCCAACTTCTAGCCAATTTGAGAACATGAGAAGATCTATTATTGTTTTCCTTCACCTAACTTTAACTTCCATTCTACATGCTTCTACCTTCACCCACTTGGCTTTCTAGCATCCATGACATTCAAAGGAAGAGATCCTCCACCCCCATCTTTTTGCAAGATTGACCTCTAAACTTCATACCATTCTTTTTCATTCTGGTGTCCTTTATCTTTCTATCTCATTTTTGTCCCTTTTATCATTGTCTTTGAAAAAGCGTAAAGATTTGTGTCCCACAATTTTATCTGTGCTTCCCTCTTTATCAGTTTATATCTTAAAAGTTTCTCCTTAGAATTGAGATATTGTAAAACTATTAGCACAATGAATGAATGGATAAAGAAAAGTGATACACATAAGAATATTATCAGCCATAAAAAAGAATGAAACTTGCTATTTGCAACAACATGGATCTATCTAGAGAGTATAACATTAAGTGAAATAAGCCAGTCAAAAGAAAGACAAACAGCATATGATTTCATTATGTGTAATTTAAGAAGAAAAAACAAATTAACAAAGGGGGGTGGGGGGAAGAGACAAACCAAAGAAATGCTCTTAACTATGGAGAACATTGGGTTAGTGGAGGGCGGAGGTAGGTGGGGGATGGGTAAAATAGGTGAAGGGGATTGGGAGTATTTTGATGAGCACTGAGTAATATATGGTCTCTGCTCTCAAGGTGCTTTAAAATAAATATGGAATTGTTGAATCACTATATTGTGCACCTGAAATTACTATAACTGTGTTAACTACATTGGAATTAAACTTCTTAAAATGAAACAAAACAGACTTGTAGCTGCTAGGGATGGGAGAAATAGGTGAAAGTAGTCAAAAGGTACAAACTTCCAATTATAAGTTCTGGGGATGTTATGTATAGCATAATGACTACAGTTAACAACACTATATCATACATTTGAAAGTGGCAAAGAAGTAGATCTTAAAAGTTCTCATCACCAAAAAATTGTCATAACTATGTGAAGTGATGGATGCTAACTAGACTTTGGTAACATTTTGCAATATAAACATATATCAAATCATTATGTTGAACACCTCAGACTAATACAATTCTATGTCAGTTATGTCTCAAAACTTAAAAATAATTTTAATTTAAAAATAAAAATAAAAACCATTAGCCTAAATCTAGAATTTAAAGATGTGCTCAGTAAATATGGGCATTCTTTTTAATTGAGAAAGTTAAGGTTAAGTTACTTACTGACAATCATATGTTTGAAAAATGTCAAATATTAAACTTTGAGAACTCGTTTCCTGCCTTCAAATCCAATGACTCAAATCACTATATTCTTCTGCCTCTACCTGGTTGTTCCACAGACAGTTGAAATCTGGAGTGTTCAAGTTAAAGAAATAAAACTCTAACTCATCACCATGGTACAGGGAAAAGTTTTAGAATCTAAAGACTCAAGTAATGATTGTGCCATCAGTCTACCTACTAGCAGAAACTAACATTAATCTGATATTTTTTTAAGTTTTAGCTTCTTGACCTGTAACTGGAGACAATAACCATACCTCCCATGATCATCTCACCATGTTATTGTGAGGAAAGATGAAATCATATAAGAATAAACCTTGTAAACTGTGAAGCATTTTGCACATGCTATTTGTCATTGCTATCCTACACACAAATCTGCCCCCCTTTCTACAGTGTTGATCTTGATTAACATCAACACCATCCTGTATTCTTCAGCTTTATCTCTTCCATCTAACAACCCCTTAACTCGATTCCCCTTCACAGCACAACTTGAATAAAAACTTGACTGTATTTGATCTCTACACCATTTACAACCTCATTTAATTTCCAATCCTTTCCAAGCTAACTTCCATCTCCACTCCTTCCCTTATACTGACCTAGCTATTGCTTCTTTCCCCTCACTCTTTCCTTTTCTCTCTGTTTTTATTTTCCCTTTTATTGTCCTGCTACCTTTCTAGGTCCTCCCTTTTTCCTCTCACTTTTTTCTTTTGGTTTCTTGTCTTTTGTGAGTTTTGTTGTTGTTGTTGTTGTTACTATCTATGTTCGGGGAATTGCCAATTGTATAGCTTCTCTCTGAGTTTCAGATGAGTATATTCTACTGCCTATTGGACCTCTCCAATTTAGATGTTCCATGACAATCTTAAACTATACAGCCAAAATTAAAATCTTATCTCCCTACAAACAATTTCCTTCCCATGCCTTGCCATCTTAGCACATATTCTGGCCATCCATCCTGTAGGAAGGTCAGAAACCCAGGGATAATCCTTGATTTAATCCCTTCCCTCTTCCATAGTATCCAGTTCATTAGCAAATCCTATCAATCTGCAAAATGTATTTTACTCCCTACTCTTTTCCTTTTCCCTGACAACATTCTTATTTAATTCACCATCTTTCATCTAGACCACAAAAGGCTCCTAACTGGTCTCTGTGGTCTGAATCTTGGGCCCTCTAGGCTCCACTTTCTATACTGTAGCCAAAGAATCCATTTAAAAATGCAAATTATACTGTTCCAGGCCTTGCCTCAAGACCTTCATGGAATTACCATTGCACTGAGAATGAAATCCACATGCTTAACTCTGGCTTACCAGTCCCTGCATGGCCTGGTCTCTACTCACTATTCAGCTTTATCCCCTTCCACCTTCATTATGCTCAAGTCATAAAACCTTCTACCAGATGCCAAAGCTTCTGGTGTTCTTTCTCAGTCAATGATACCCCTTGATCCTGCCCCTAAATTGTCTCCCATGCTGCTTTTCTCCTTTCCATACTTCTTGTCTTCCCAAATTCCATCTCTTGCCTGTGTCATTACAAAGACCTCCCATTTAAATAAATTGAAGATGACACAGAAAGGAAGATATACCATGCTCATGGATGGAAGAACTAACATTGTTAAAATGTCCATACTATCCAAAGCAATCTACAGATTCAATGAAATCTCTATCAAATACCCACATCATTTTACACAGAACTAGAATAAACAATCCTAAAATGTGTATGGAACCACAAATGACCCCAAGTAGCCAAAGGAATCTTGAAAAAGAACAAGGCTGTGGGGGTATCACTATCCTAGATTTCAAGATACACTACAAACCTGTAGTAATCAAAACATTATGGTACTGGCACAAAAATAGACACATAGATCAATGGAACAGAATAGAGACTCCAAATATAAACCCACAATTTTTGGTCAATTTATGACAAAGGAGGCAAGAATATGCAATGGGGTAAAAGTCTCTTCAACAAACAGTATTGGGAAAACTAGACTACTTGTTTCACCATATATAAAAATAAATTCAAAAAGGATTTAAAACCTAAATATGAGACCTGAAAACATAAAATTCCTAGAAGAAAACACAAGCAATAATTTGTTTGACATCAGCCATAGAAACATCTTGTGACACCTTGTCTCCTCTGGCAAGGAATACAAGAGCAAAATTAAGCTATTGGGACTATACCAAAATAAAAGGTTTGTACAATAAAGGAAACTATCAACCAAACAAAAGGGCAGCCTACTGAATGGGAGAATATATTTGCAAGTGACATATCCAATAAGGGATTAATATCTATAAAGAATTTATTCAACACCAAAAAAAAATTGGATTAAAAAATGGACAGAGGACCTGAATAAACATTTTTCCTAAGAGGACATACAGATGGCCAACAGACACATGAAAAAATGCTCAACATCACTTATCACTGGAAAAATGCAAATAAAAACCACAATGAGATCTTACTTTATACCTGTCAGAGTAGCTAAAATAAAAAAAGAACAAGTGTTGGCAAAGATGTGGAGATAAAGAAACACTTGTGCACTATTGCTGGGAATGCAAATTGGTACAGCCACTGTCAAAAACTGTATGGAAGTTCCTCAAAAAATTAAAAATAGAATTACCATATGACCCAGTAATTCCACTACTGGGTATTCACCCAAAGAAAATGAAGATACTAGTTCAAAAAGATAGACACCCCAGGGCACCTGGGTGGCTCAGTCAGTTAAGTGTCTGACTTCAGCTCAGACCATGATCTCACAGTTCCTGGGCTTGAGCCCCACGTTGGGCTCTGTGCTGACAGGTCAGAGCCTGGAGCCTGCTTTGGATTCTGTGTCTCCTTCTCTCTCTGCCCCTCCCCTACTCAAGTTCGTTCTCTCTCTCTCTCCCTCAAAAATAAACATTAAAAAATATTCACCCCTATCTTATTATAGTATTGTTTATAATAACCACAACATGGACACAAACCAAGTGTCCATCCATAGATGAATGGATGAGATGTGGTATGTATATACACACACAATATGGAATGTTTTTCAACCTTAAAGAATTAGATCTTGCTATTTGCAACGACATGGATGGACCTAGAAAGTATAATGCTAAGTGAAATAAGTCAGAGAAAAACAAATGCCATATGATTTCACTCCTATGTGGAATTTAAGAAATAAAATGAAGAAAAAAAAAAGACTCTTAAATGCAGGGAACAAACTGGTGGTTGCCAGAAGGGAGGTGGGTGGGAGGATGGGAGAAATAGGTGGTGGGGATTAAAGAATACACTTATCACGATGAGCACTGAGTAATACACAGAATTGTTGAAACATTATATTGTAACACCTGAAACTAATATAACACTGTTAATTATATTTGAATAAAAAACCTCCTCTTTAGTTTTCCACCCATACTCAATCTACCACTACAACGCAACAGACCACATGTTCTATCCCTACTGAAAACCACTTATGAGACCTCATTGCTACAAAAACAAAAAAACAAAAAACAAAAAAAGACTTACAACCTACTTAATACACTTACAAACTTGTTCCTGCCTAAATTATTAGCCTCTCTTCTTACCATTCCCCTAAACATTCATCCGAGATTCAGCTACAGTGGATTATCTGTCACTTCCTGAAAGTTATGCTTGTGGCTCATACAATGTATCTGGAATGTTTCCTCTGCCCATTTTTATACCTGGCCAAGATCCTGCCACCTTCTTGTGAAGTCTTCTCAGATTCCTCCAGGCAGATTTTCTCAGTGTTTTCAATGAGGGCTCATTAATGCACTGAATTAAATAACACAAGGAGAGCACAATCTGTGTTGCCAGTACACATGCACTATCCACTCACCAGACTGAGTACTTTTAATACAAGAGCTCTGAGTTATTTCTATATTCACACTCTACTGAATATTGATGCTCAATAAGTGCTTTGCTTTTAAAAAGTTTGCTTATTTTGAGAGAGAGCACATGCACACACAAGCAGGGGAGGCGGGGAGAGAGGGGGAGAGAGAATCCCAAGCAGACTCTACACTTTCAGTGTGGAGTCTGATGCAGGTCTAAATCCCCTGAACCATGAGACCATGACATGAGCCAAAACCAAGACTCAGGTTCTTAATCAACTGAGCCACCCAGATGCCCCTCAATCTGAGCCACCCAGATACCCCTAAATAAGTGCTTTAAAAAAAATTTTTTTTAACGTTTATTTATTTTTGAGACAGAGAGAGACAGAGCATGAACGGGGGAGGGTCAGAGAGGGAGACACAGAATCTGAAACAGGCTCCAGGCTCTGAGCAGTCAGCACAGAGCCCGACGCAGGGCTCGAACTCACATACCGTGAGATCGTGACCTGAGCCGAAGTCGGACGCTTAACCTACTGAGCCACCCAGGCGCCCCAATAAGTGCTTTTTAAATAAGTATATGAATGACTCCCTAAAGAAACTTCCTCCACTCCTTTGGTGGATAATATACTACCATCTAATCCAAATTGAAGCTTACTAAGTAGCCCCTGATTTTAAGCACGTCTACAGATGGAAATTCTATGAAATCTTCCATCAATTTTGGTTAACTAGATCATCAAAAAGTCCTCTTATTAGAAACTTCTCCAAATCTAATGTGTATCTGCATTTTCTCTAAGATAGCATTGGAATGGGTAGTGTGGAAGCCCCATGACAAAACAGGGCTGTACTTTTTTAGATTTACTGCCACTGTCTTTATGGAACCTATAGAGGGACTTGCTAAATATTTCTTGAATAGTTGAAAGAATATCCTTCTATGCATGTTGTCACCTGTGCCCTAAGTTAATGTACTTCTCCAATTTCAAATAGGTTTCTCCCTTCCCTGAGCGCCCCTGTCTCTCTTCCTGTGTGTTCTTGCCACCTGTCTCTGGTCTTCCAGTTTATTTTCCCACACACCTCAACCTCACAGAGAGCCTATTCTGTTTAAAATGCCTAATAATCAATCCATCAACCTTCCCTCTTTCCAGGTTTAACTGAAATATACCTCTAATTCTGTTCACAATCCTACTCTGCTTATCCAGTCTCCTCCTGCCCCAGCACCCTTAACCTGCTTGGCATGAGTTTGGTCCAGTCTGTACATGTCATTGTCCTATGCTTCCTGTGTTCATAGTCAAGACATCAGCAAATAACAAAAGCAAGCCTGTTTCACTTATTTCTTTGTCTCCCCCAAAAGTGTGTGTGGCTCCATACCTAGAGTATTCAGTCAGTGCTATAAACTATTTGGTAGACTACACCTTTAACCTGAGAGGACTTTCAAGTGATAGAATTGAGAATCTGAGTCCCCAGGTGATCACGGAGGAAGTCAGTAGCAGAGCTAGGACTAAATTTCATAACTTCTGACTCCTGTGCCAAGATTCCATTTACAGGACCATGCTGCAAAGACATAGCTAGTTGTTGCTAAAACTTTTCTTTTTTTTTTTTTAAATGTTTATTCATTTTGAGAAAAAGTGTGCATGAGACGGGGAGAGGGGGAAAGAGAATCCCAGGCAGGCTCCACACTGTCAGCACAGAGCCCAGTGCAGAGCTCAATCTCACAAACCTCGAGATCATGACCTCTAGAAGAAACCAAGAGTCAGATGCCTAACTGATTGAACCACCCAGGCACCCCATTGCTAAAACCTTTAATAAGTATAACTGGCCTGTCCCTTCGATATCCTTATTTCAGATTTTTCCTTTTGTTCCAGGACTATTACAGCAGCCAGGACTGTGTTGAGGCCAGAATATGAAGTAGGAGGAAAGAAGGTAGCACTAATGAGAGATTAACTAACCTGGTCTGGGTTGGTTAGTTAAGGCTTTCTTGAGGTGGTCAGTAATACACAATACAGGAGCACAGGCCTGGGAGGCAGGAAAAGATTTCTTCTAATGCTGGCAAAAGAGGATCTGAAGCTTATAGAAGATAAAGTCTTGATGAGAATAGAAAGCAGGTCCTCTGTTAGATAGACAAACATTGGATGAGAAAGCTAGAGGACAAGAATCAGGAGGTCAGACAATTCCTGAGATAAGGATAAACTGTCTGTTTGAGCATGAGAGGCATTGAGAAATGAGCTCTGCCCTATGAACTCCATGGCTCCCCACACACACACACACACACACACACACACACACCTAGCCTATTCCCTTCAAACATTAAACAATTCCTTCTAGAGGTTCTCTACTCAGCCTTTGGGTATTCCCTCTAGTCATTACTATCTTCAGTCTGATTTCTGCTATTATCCTGGTTATTCTAGTTTTCTCTGCTAGCCCAGCTTACATGGCCTCTTTCCTTGACCTATGACCCCCAGGTACCCTGTTCCAGCCCTCTAGTAGCCAGCTGACTCAGCAGAAGCTTGCTTCCCTGGTCTGCTTGCCCCTCATCCCACTTGTGCCACCTCCCTTATATGCTTGGTCTTTCCTACCGCCATGGGCCCTATGTGCTCTCACCCCTCAGCATGAGGCTCAATTCATTTTCTGTAGGCTTCAGGAAAAGCTGATGCCAATTTGACAATAAATTTCATATTTTAAAAAAAACTGATGCAGTTTTCCTTGTGAGAGAAGGCTGGAAAAGACTGTTGGAAAGGAGAGGTCTGGCTATATTCTCCTAATAAGCTACTCTTGTCCCAAAAGATAAAGAGCGAGCAGGTCTGATCCCTGAGGAACATCCTGAAAACGACCCATGATGGGCCTGGTGTCTTCTCTGGAGGTGACTTTAGAGACCTCTGTCCCAGTTCCCAGTCTTCTGGGATTCCTGCCCCTGGCTTCCTACAGATCCTACTCCCTCACCATTCTCTGGCATTCAGTGCCTCCCTTGAGGCAGAGCGAAGTCAGGTTTTGACAATTATTGTGCCTCTCTCCACCGTCTCTTCCCTGCAGTGCCTTCCTTCCTTGCAGTGCCTGCTGAGAAATAAAGCCTCCTCAGAATATGCAAATAGATGCCTGCTGTGTGCTTTGGATTGTGATTTAGAAAGGTGGGGTTCAGTTATAACTAGGTCAACGTTATCTGTTTATTTGGTTTGGAGTCTTGATGTTTTGTTTCATTTTGTGGACAGAGCTGTGAGTTGAGGTTATGAATGGGAGATTAGGTTTAAATCCCAGTTTGTGACTTTGATGAGGCACTTAACCTCTCTGTTTCTTGGATTGTTTCCTTACTATTCTATGGGGACAATAATCCTAACCCTGCCCATCTCTCACCATTTGGGAAGGATCCAATGAGATCACTGAGCTGTAATGATCCATGTTATTACTCAATAACTATCAACCATTAATAACAATACCAAAAGGGATATTTTCCTCCTATGACTAGTCTCAGCATCTGCTTTTTGCCATAGTCCTGAGAGGGGAAGTTGATTTTCACAGGGACTCCTCTGTCATTTAACCTGAATTCTCCATGAAACATCCCAACAGTTCCTACTGACACTGTATACTTCTGGCTTCCCCTCTCATCCCACAGAAACATCCAGATTTTGTATTAGATGTCCTAAGCCTTATCCTTCAGGAACAAGCACTCACCCCTCCACCTAGAGTCTCCAGAACACATTGGGTTGAGGTGAGCCTTCTACAACAGGGCTTATATTGAAGTCTGATTTAGGCTGAGGAGATGGACTATGTAGAGTTGGTGAACCTGACTTGAGGTTCACAAACTGATACTGGGAGCAGTCAGGGAAGGATATACCCAGGTTGAATTAGGGAACGATCATAATTTTATGTTTAACTTTTTGAGAAATTGCCATGCCATTTTCCACACCAGCTGTACCATTTTGCATTCCCAACAAAAAGGTACAAACTTCCTATTTAAACACCTCATTAACACTTAGTATTGTCTTTTTTTTTATATAATAGCCATCCTAATGGATATGAAATGGTAGCTCTTGGTGTTTTTGTTTGCTTTTTCCTAATGATTAGTGATGTTGAGCATCTTTTCTTGAGCTAATTGGCCATTTGTTTTTGTTTTTTTAATGTTTGTTTATTTTTAAGAGATGGAGTGCAAGTGGGGAAGGGGCAGAGAAAGAGAAGGAGATACAGAATCCAAAGCAGGGTCCAGGCTCTAAGCTGTCAGCACAGAGCCTGATGTGGGGCTCAAACCCACCCGCCGTGAGATCGTGACCTGAGCCAAAGTTGGATGCTTCACTGACTGAACTACCCAGGTGCCCTGCTAATTGGCCATTTGTATTAATTAGCTAAATGGCTAATTGACCATTTGTATATCTTTTTTGTAGAAGTGTCTATCCAAGTCCTTTGCCCATTTTGAATTGCATTTTTTTTTGTTGCATTGTAGGAATTCTTTATATATTCTAGATATTAATCACTTATATATGACTTGCAAATACTTTCTCCCACTCTATAGGCTCTCTTTTCACTCTCTTGGTAGTGTCCTTTGAACAAAAAACTTTAATTTTCATGAAGTTCAATTTATTTTTCTTACCTGTATTTTAGGTGTCCTATTCAAGAAATCATTGCCAAATCCAATGTCATGAAGCTTTTTACCCATGTTTTCTTCTAGAAGTTTATAATTTTACAGCTTCTGTTTAGGTTTTTGATCCACTTGAGTTAATTTTTGAATAAGATATAAGGTGGGAGTTCAACTTTATTCTTTTGCATGTAGGTGTCTAGAATTTCCAGCATCATTTATTGAAAACACCAATAATCAATTTTCCATCTTTATTGAGGTATATTTGACAAAAACTGTATGTTTAGGGTGTCACAACTTGATGTTTTGATATACATCTACACTGTAAAATCCTCACAATCTAGTAACATCGTTATCATTTTTATGGTAAAAACACTTAAGATCTACTATCTTAGCAAATTTCAAGTATATGATACAGTATTGTTAACTATCAGTAATCAATTCTTAAACCCTATGTTATTCAACACTCTGGTAGCATTTGGCAGAGATGTGCACTCTCTACTTCCTGATTTCCTAAACACTCTGAAGGTTTTCTTCCTACTTCATTGTGTCACTTCCTGAGTATCTTTTACTGTCTAGTTCCTCTTTTCCCAGCTTCTGATGTTGAGGTCTCTTCTCTCTACTCATTCCTTAGGTGATTTTTATCATTTCTCATGCCTCTAACTGTTCTTTCATTCCTTCCAAATGTACATCTCTAATTCAGATAGTTCCCCTGGACTTCAAATTTAGTAAATATAACTTGATTACCTGACAGCTATTCTTGAAGGTCTAACATATATTTCCAAGCTTACATATTTAAAACAGAATTCTGATTCCTTTCTACCTCTACTCTTTAAACGTACTTTAATCTCAGTGTTTCCCATTGTACTGAAGCCCTTCCATCCATCCATCCATCCATCCATCCATCCATCCATCCAATTGGAAGGCTAGAAGTCTCCAACCTAAAGCCCATCATATCCTCATAACCCTGCATTCAGTGAATCAATCAACAAATTCTATTTGCTGCATCTTCAAAGCATATCCCAAGTGTAATCACATTTCATTGACTCTGCTGCTTCTACCCTGGTTAAATCACCATCATTTCATTCTTTGGCTATAACAATAATTTTTGAACTAGTTTTCCTCTTTCATCCTTATTTCCCTTATGTAGAATCCAATATAGACCTTTTATTTTTATTTTTTTTATTTTAGAGAGCATGAGTCGGGGAGAGAAGCAGAGGGAGGGAGACAAAGAATCTTAAGCAGGCTCCATGCTCAGCGTGGAGCCCAACACAGGGCTCGATCCCACGACCCCGGGATCATGAACTGAGCCGAAATCAAGAGTCAGATGTTCAACTGACTGAGTCACGTAGCCACCCCAGTGTAGACCCTTTAAAACGTAAGTCACAGCATAACAGAATCCTGTTCTAAATCTTCAAATAGATTTCTACCACACTTTACACAAATTCCAGTTTTCACCATGGCTTACAAGACCTTTTATTACCTGGACCTTGGCTACCTCTCAAATGCATCTTCTTTCTTCTTAGTCACTCCACTCAACCAAGTGGCCTGGTGTTATCCCTCAAATTCACCACATTTCAGACCTCAAAGTGTGTCCATCTGCTGTTCTTCCTGGAGCACTGTCCTTCATACAGCTGCATGCCTTGCTCACTGATGTCCTCAAGATCCCTACTCAAATGTCACTTCAGAAAGTTCTACCATGACTACTCTAAAACTATGCTCCTTGTCACTTTCTATCTTCCTGTTTTATTTTAATTAGCACTTTTCAATACCTATTTGTTACATGTTGACCGTTTTAATGAAAGTCTCCCTTACTAGCTTAGAAGTTCTATCAGAACAAGGACTTTGTCTTCTTCGTTCACCACTACATTCCTAGTACTTACAGAAAAGTTGACACATAATAGAAGCTTTATAATCTGTAGAATAAATCTCATTAGTTGAATAAAGATCCACCCAATGGTATCCCAAGTTAACAATGAATAACCATGCCTATCCATGAGCTCCATCAAGATAATGGAGATCCCTTCAATAAGGAGATAAGTCTAAAAGCAGCCTAATTAGTAGTATGTCAGTCTTTTCCACCAAATAGTAAAAAGAACAGAATTTTAATTATAACCAAACCATCATTCTCCTCCAAACAAGAGGAATATCTTTAATTCCAAAAGGATAAAAGAAGGAAAAATATCCCGCATGCAGCTTTTATGATTGACCTCTCATAATTTTCAGCTATTAACAATTTCACTTAATAGATGGTCTTCATTACCCTAGAGATAAAGGGTAGCAACAAAGAACACAAAGCTTTATTTTGAGTGTAGCCCCAAACCGATTAGTTTAAAACTGTCAGTGTTTTATGCTTTTAAGAAACTGTATAAATTGCATATGTTTGTGTAAGTTCATTTTCAAATGTGTGAACACAAATGTCTATTGTCTATGAGGAAAGTTCACACTGAGCTTCAAGTGAATTGTACAATTGAGCTCTAAGCTAAGCAGCAGCCTCTTCCAAGCTAGCCATTTTGGTAAGTGGTCCTAAATTTCATACAGGAGCAAATAATTTTTTGTTTTCCCAGGGGGAGAAAGCTCTGTTCACAGAATGCAGACCAGTAATGATTTTTTTTTTCTTGTTGACTTTGCTTTTCTTTTTTAAACAAAAGAATCAGGCTGTGATTTTTAACTTCTTTTGTTAAACCTGTGTAAAAGACCTAATAACCTGTGTCTTTAAAGCCCCACCTTATTTTTGCTCCAGATACCATTAAGATCTTTTTCCACTCAGCAATTTCTCCTTGTTTTTGTTTGTTTGTTTGTTTTGTTTCTTTGGGTTTGTTTTTTTTTTTTTTTTTTTAAGAGTGAAAGGGAGCGAGTGGGGAGGAGGAGGTAGAGGGAGAGAATGAGAGAGGAAAAAAAAAAGCCTCAAGCAGGCTCCACGCAGTACCACAGAGCCTGACGCAGGGCTCCATTCCACAATCCTGGGATCATGACCTGGACCAGAATCAAGAATCAGAGGCCCAATGGACTGAGCTCACTCAGGTGCCCCCAATTTCTCCTTTCTAAAGCAGTAATGGTAGTTCAGTGTTTGTATTCCCAGAGAACTCCTTGGAATTAATGTGGTTAACTTCTTCTGTCTTTTTAGTAATTTAGTGTCTTTCAAAACTATATTAAATACAACATAGCCTCAGAGAAGTTACTCAAATTGGTGAATAAATCTTTTGAGTACATTCTCCATTAAAATTTAATAGCTAGCACTAGGGATTCTTATGATGGGATTATCCTGTATCTTGATTTGTGGTCACACAAATCTACACATGTAATAAGTGAATAAAACTAAATATAAACACATACACATACGAACAAATGAATTCTTTTAAGACTGATGAATCTAGGGGCGCCTGGGTGGCTCAGTCGGTTGAGCGTCCGACTTCAGCTCAGGTCACGATCTCGCGGTCCGCGAGTTCGAGCCCCGCGTTGGGCTCCGGGCTGATGGCTCAGAGCCTGGAGCTTGCTTCCAATTCTTGTGTCTCCCTCTCTCTCTGCCCCTCCCCCGTTCATGCTGTGTCTCTCTCTGTCTCAAAAATAAATGTTAAAAAAAAATTTTAAGATTTATTAAAAAAAAAAAAAGACTGATGAATCTAAATAAGGCTAATGATCAATGTCAATTTTCTGGTTATGATATTATATTACAGTTATGCAAGATGTTACCATTGGGGGAAACTGGGGGAAGGATATATAGATCTCTCTGTACTATTTCCTATGACTACACATGAACATAAAGTTACCTCAAAATAAAAAGTTTCAAAAAGTAAAAAAAAAAAAAAAAAATGGAGATCTTTGGCTTGGCTCTGAGCACTGTGGTGCTGGCAGAAAATTTAAGAGTCCTCTCATTTATCTGCTATTGCCACTTATTCCCTCTATGAGAATCAGATGTGTCTCTGGAAGAACTACATGGGGGAATGGCCAAACCTTAGAATCCCTGAAACTGAATTCTTGAAGTATGAATATCCTGTGAGCTACCCAGGGAATCTATGCTCAGAGAACAAAGTCTGCACCTTCCTTTCTGTCACCTGGGCCATATGCCATCTCCCACTAGCCCTTCCCTTCACCATCTTTACCATCTGCATTTAAAGCTCCTTAAAACAGGAATTTTTTCTGTCTCTCTGTCTCTCTCTCTGTCTCTGTCTCTCTGTGTTTGTTTCCTATAAAGGAATGTATTTGTAAATCATTCATATAATTAAAACTTAAAATAGGATTAAAGGACAAGTCATGTAATAGAATTATCTTAGATCAGTATTATCATACTTCTTAAAATACTAGAAGCTCTCAAATCAAATTTTATATAAAACACTGTGGTAAACACCTGTTGTTTTTCTTTGGTATAGAATTTAAAAATAAGATAGCTTGCTTCCTGGGAACCACCTTCTTTTCACATTTTTTTTGGAGTAAACACTTGTATTTACAAGAAAATATTTAAGGATTTCACATATTTACTTCATATAACCCTCCCAACTATCCTATGTTCTATCACCATAAATTTTCCCAGGTTTATCACTTTCTTTTTTCCAGTTATTTTATTTTTTACCCCTTTAAAGAAAGTTTTTACTTTAATTCCAGTTAATATACAGTATTATATTTCAGGTGTACAATATAATTATTCAACAATTCTATGCATCACCCAGTGGTCATCATGATAAATGTACTCCTTAAACTCCATCATCTACTTCACCCATCATTCCACCCACCTCCCCTCTGGTAACCATCAGTTCTCTGTAGTTAAGAGTCTGTTTCTTAGTTTGTCTTTCTCATTTTTTTCCCTTTGCTCATTTTGTTTCTTGAATACCACATATGAGTGAAATAATATGGTATTTGTCTTTCTCTGACTTATTTTGCCTAGCATTATACTCTCTAGCTCCATCCATATTGTTGCAAATGGTAAGAATTCATTTTTTATGGCTGAATAACGTGTGTGTGTGTGTGTGTGTGTGTGTGTGTGTGTGTGTGTGTGTGTGAGAGAGAGAGAGAGAGAGAGAGAGAGAGAGAGAGAGAGAGAGAGATGATATATATATCCTCATTTTTACAGATGGGGAACAAGAGGCCAAGAGCTGTTACTTGACTAAGGTCACACCAACAAGATTTAAAGTGACCCTATCACACAAACAGCATATAATATATTATATATATGTATATATATATATATATATATATATATATATATATATATATATATATATAATCTCACACTAAAATGTTGTTCAGCCATAAAAATGAAATCTTGCCATACATATATATATATAATCTCACATCTTTATCCATCAATCAGACACTTGGGCTGCTTCCATATATATTGTAATGATGCTATAAATAGAGTGCATGTACCCCCTTGAATTAGTGTTCTTCTACTCTTTACGTAAATACCCAGTAGTGCAATTGCTGGATCATAAGGTAGTTCTATCTTTAACTTTTTGAGCAACCTCCATACTGTTTTCCACTGTGGCTGCATTAGTTTGCATTCCTTCCAATGGAACAAGAGGGTTCCTTTTTCTCCACATCCTCACCAACACCTGTTGTTTCTTGTGTGTTGATTTTTAGCTATTCTGACAGGCTTGAGGTGATACCTTTTATAGTTTTTATTTGCATTTGCAGGTATCTTTTCAATTTTTTGTATCTCTAAGACCCTGTCAGATAAATATTGAGTCCTCAATAGGTTTGTTGCCTTATTGCCTGAAATTAAGCTTCATGTCTGTCTGCCTAGCCTACCTTTAACTAGAATACTATCTGCTCATTCAACAACCTTCTCCCTATACCTAACGCCATTATGATCTTCTTTTAAGTACTATCAAAGAGCTTAATTCACCTTGGTCTCTGCCTTCACAAAGCCTATTGAGTAGGAAGATGACTGAAAGATAATAATTTAATGATAGCAAATCCTCAACAGATTGTTGTTACCATGTCACATAAACCGTATTAAGCATCTTCCGTGTAATATGATAGCTCTCCCCATTTTTACAGATGGGGAACAAGAGGCTAAGAGCTGTTACTTGACTAAGGTCGTACCAACAAGATTTAAAGTGACCATATCACACAAACAGCATTTGATAAGATGGTGTATGGATGAGAGGAGAGAAAGGACACTTACTATGGCTCAGAATATCTCTGATTTGCATTTCTCTGATGAGTGATTGTGAGCATCTTTCCATGTGTCTGACCATCTGTATTTCTTTAAAAAAATGCCTACTCAGGTCTTCTGCCCATTTTTAATTCAATTTTTTTGGTGTCATATAAGTTCTTTGTATATTTTGAATACTAACCACTTATTTTCTATTCAGTATGTTGCCTTTTTGTTTTGATGATGATTTCTTTTGCTGTACAAAAGATTTTTATTTTGATGTCGCAATATTTTATTTTTCTTTTGTTTCCCTTGCTTAGGAGACACACCTATAAAAATATATCTATGACCAGTAGGAATTTCTATTGACTTAAAGAATAAGAAGTAATTTCTGCCTGTGTTCTCTTCTAGGATTTTTATAGTTTCAGGTGTCACTTTAAATGTTTAGTCCATTTTGATTTTTTTGGTCTGGTGTTAGAAAGTGATCTAATTTCATTCTTTTGCATGTAGCTGTCGAGTTTTTCCAACACCATTTATTGAAGAGACTGTCTTTTCCCCATTCCATATAGTCTTCTTTATGGATTAATTGACCATATAAACATGAGTTTATTTCTAGGCTCTCTGCTCTGTTGGGATGGGCAAAATGGGTGCAGGGGAGTGGGAGATTCAGGCTTCCTATTATAAAATGAGTAAGACACAGGAATAAAGTAGAGCATAGGATATATAGTCAATGATATTGTAATAGTGTTGCATGGTGACAGATGATAGCTACATTGTGGTGAGCATAGCATAATATATAGAGTTGGATCACTGTACACCTGAAACTAATGTAACATTGTGTGTCAACTATAATCAAATGTACCTTTTTTAAGTTTACTCATTTTGAGAGTGAGCACATGTGAGCAGGGGAGAGGGGTAGAGAGAGGGGGAAAGAGAATTCCAAGCAGGGTCCATGCTGTCAGTGCAGAGCCCAACATAAGGCATGATAGTGAGATCATGACCTGAGCTGAAATCAAGAATTGGCCATTTTACCCACTAAGCCACCTAGACACCCCTAAAAAAATTTTTAACTAAACTTTGAACTAGGCTGCACTGACTGCCAGAAAATGCCCATTATCTCTTGTCTGCCATATTTTTACACATGCTTTTTTTTTTCTCTCCTTCATGTGCACCTTCCTCTAAGTCCACTTTCTATTTCTGAATCTTTGACTAAGTTGTACAGCACTAACCCCCTTTCTGATAAATGAACTTGTCTTTTTTATATCTATATATCTCTGGTTGAACTATAATCTTTTATGTCTGCCGATCCCAAACTGGGCTATGAACAAAGGTGTGATCCTTCAACCCTCTGCTCTAACATCTAGCATAGTTCTTTGCATATGGTAGATGCTTGGTCAATGATCATTGAATTAGATAAAATAATAGAATTAAAATTTTTACCAGGTGCTTGGCATATACCAGGAAAAATGATAAGTGCCTTCCATATACCATCTCATTCATTGCCTACCCCTTTTACAGATGAAAAACTAACATTCAGAGAAGCTAAGAAGCATTGAGAAGCAAATATTTGGGACATGTGGAAGGGGCCAAGAGAAAAAGCAAAATTAGCAAATTTTCTAAACAGAATTCCTATGCCAGAAAGCCTCTGGGATTATTTGTGTGCAGGGGTCTGTATGCCTACTCCCTTCCTATCTACTCTGAACTCACAGTGTAAATTTTCTCCATTATCCTACTCTTTTGGTTGGGTAGGGTAAGGAAAGACCCAAATATCCTAGCTTCAATTTTCTGCCTCTTTCCAGCATCCCAGAGGTGTTTTTAGTGCCTTTATCCCCAGGGAATTTTTAATCTCAGTTAGGGCCTTAATAACAGGATAAATATTCCAGCCTTTTTGCTCCACACTCTCTAATCCCTGCAGGACCTGAGACTTTACTACCACTCCCTGTCCTAGGCCTGGTAAGTCTATCTCTGTATGTCACCCTACAATAAGCACACTACAAACAGGCCAAAGACCTGGAGAACACTAAGATAATTTTCTCACTGAGGTAGTCTCCACTTCAGATAAAAAGGACTTATAAATGAATCACACTTCTTTACCATTGCTATATGCCATGTAGTGTTCTTCAGATGAATGTCTCCCATAAGGATTCCTCACAGTAGCCTCTGAAGTAGGAATGAACTCTCCAGGTCATAGAATCTGAAGCAGGTTGACAAGAGGTTAGGTGACTTGACTGTGATCACATAGCTGGTGAGTTAGCAGAGCTGAGATTTGAAAAGGGCTGCTCTTACTCTTCCATTAACAAAAGTTGAATCCTGGGCAGGTGGCTTCCAGATGCTCATAAGCACTTTCAGTGATGAACAGTGTGTTCCTTTCTTCATGAGACAGCTTTGTTCCTGGACATTTTTCATGAGCTCTAACTCAAATATTAGTGAGAAGGACAGGAAGCGATGACCCCAAGGCCTTCACCTTGATCTCTCTTAGAATCTTGGCATACTGTGCTCCACATGTTTTTCCAACTTCATTTTCTCTATCTGTGCAAATGGGGCCGAGGCAAGGGGGGCATGCAGTCATTGTGCTGCGTAACTACAAGGATAGAGTAAACATTCTTTGAGAGGCAGCTCAGAGACTGAGGAAACTTGATTCAATTATTAAAAGACTGGAAGAAAAGGTGGGGGGAAAAAAGTGAAGAAAGCAAGTCTTTCCCATTTATGTCTAGATTATTCAGCTCTCAATTTTCTCCACACCAAAGAAAGGGCATTGAAGTATGGACACTCTAAAAACAATGTCTTATCTAAATGTACATACCATGTCTGAGTACAGCCTTGTTCATGCATTTTATACAGCAACATATACAGACAGAGTCACATGCTGAACTAAATACATGGTGTGCTCAGAATGGAACAGCTTTACATATACCATTTTACAAGGACTCCCCACCCCCCACCCAGATTTCTCTCTGTCCCTGACCCTTCATCTACCACCAAAACTGAAATACCATCTGAGTATTCTTGGTCCCAAGCTCTCTGGTAGAAACTCAGGAAGGGAAATAGCACAGAAGGAAAATTTTAAATGCATGGAAGAAGGGATGATAAGACAAAGGGACAAGATGTTTGTCTCCATATCACAGTAACAGCCACATTGGGCACTGGGAAGGCATCCTGGTCCAGGGTTCCTTCCCCCAGACCACATGAGAAGACCTTATCCTTTGCCTTCTTGCCTCTTTCTTTCTGGGTCTGGATAGCTGATGGAAGGGATTGCAAGGAGTACTGCAGCTTAAGGTTAGGGATATAGATGGACTTATCTCCAGAGGGCTCAAGCAGTTCCACCCTCTCTGTTCCCACTAACAGCCAGAACACAGTCACATCCCATCATATTAGAAACCAGTGTGAGAAAGGTACTGTTCCCTCCCGAATATCTCCTGTGTTTATTCCTGTGTCTTGTTCTCAACTTTCCTTTTCATCCTCTTCTCTCCCTTTACTATCCCCTTCCTGACTTTTTAATCAAATTCTTTCTCAAACTCTCAATTACTGGCTGGCTAGTGGATCAGAGAATAGTGAGAAGGTACTTTTAGGTAAGGGAAGATCAGGGAATATAGAAAGTGTGGGCAATAGGCAAAGACATGGGGTGGACATGTGTAGAAGCTCCATGCCATAATCTGACCAAACTGGTCTCCATATTTGCTTACAGTTAACAATTGTGTTCCCAGTGATTAAAATTTACTTCTCATACCCTCTTCATGTACCTTTGATTTTTATAAGACTGTGTTTTCATTCCTCAGTAACTTTATCACATCACCTATTATGGCCAAATTAACTTGACATCTACCACTGACCGATTCTGCATGGTCTCACCTGTTTCACACAGAAACCTATGACAAGCACAGGATTCTAGTACTAACATAAGCCAGGCAATGTTATGGCTTTAGCAGACTACATGAGACTCAGCCTTTCACCGTGTGTTTGTTGTTCTGAGCCTCATCTGTGAATAACCATGGGCTCAGTGGCTTGAAAAAGCCATCCAACAACACCCCCCCCACTCTGCTTTCTCTTATCTCTCAGTCTTGACCTTCCCATCTTGAAAAGTAACCACAAATCAAATGTGCCTCACCTTTGATTTTTATATTATTTTATTGTCACATAGGCAGATCAGAAGAAAATAAGACTACAAGGCAGAATTGGGTTCACAGGCATAGAAGATTCTCCATGGTGAGGATAAGTAACAAGAGTGAGTTCTACAACCATGTAACTCACCCTACAGCCTAGCCTAGACATTGTTGAATCAGACTTAAGTGGAAAGTCTCCTTTGATCCCTGGTAATGATAAATTCACCTCCTGCCATATATCACTTCCCAATTCTATACAGCCTTCTTATCCTGGATGTTTTTTATGAGATCTAACTCAAATTTTTTCTGCTATCCTTTCAGTTTCAGCCACAGAATAAGAATGAATCCCAATGGCTTCATCTGTCAGGGCTTCCTAGGGTTCAGAGCAGGGCAGTAAGGTCTTCTCTACCTACCCTACCTGGACCTGACCATGCATTTCACAAACCACAGCCATCAGAACCCAAACTCTTTTCTGCTCATGGGAATTCCTGGCCTGGAGGCATCCTACTTTTGGATTGCATTTCCCTTCTGCTCCATGTATGCCCTAGCAGTGCTTGGCAACATGGCAGTGCTGCTGGTGGTGCGATCGGAGCCTGCACTACACCAGCCCATGTACCTGTTCCTATGCATGCTGTCCATCGTTGACCTGGTGCTCTGCACTTCTACTGTGCCCAAACTCCTTGCACTTTTTTGGACAAATGCTACTGAGATTGACTTTGGGGCCTGTGCTACTCAGATGTTCTTTATCCATGGCTTTTCAGCTGTTGAATCTGGTATCCTGTTAGCAATGGCCTTTGACCGCTACTTGGCCATCTGCCGGCCACTGCACTATGGGTCATTGTTGCCCCCAGAGGCTGTGGGCAAGCTGGCAGCTGCTGCTGTGTTTCGTGGCTTGGGCCTCATGACCCCACTCACATGCTTATTGGCAAGGCTGAGCTACTGTAGCCGAGTGGTGGCCCACTCCTACTGTGAGCACATGGCTGTGGTAAAGCTGGCTTGTGGGGGTACACGGCCAAACAACATCTATGGCATTACTGCTGCCACGCTAGTTGTGGGCACAGATTCCATCTGCATCACTGTCTCCTATACACTAATCCTCCGGGCTGTGTTAGGCCTCTCCTCCAAAGAGGCAAGAGCTAAGACCTTTGGCACTTGTGGCTCCCACCTGGGTGTCATCCTTCTCTTCTATACACCAGGGCTCTTCTCATTCTACACTCAGCGCTTTGGCCAGCATGTGCCCCGACACATCCATATCCTCTTGGCTGACCTTTACCTTGTTGTACCACCCATGCTCAACCCCATCATCTATGGCATGAAGACCAAGCAGATCCGGGATGGGGCCCTCCGACTGCTGAAGCGGGGCATTGTTCAGTCTTAAATCTCCAACCCCACCCTAGAACCTTGTCTTCTTCCTTTAGGCTTGGGCAATTGTTGGAGTGGGCCATTGGGAATATGTGGCCACCAGTTAAACTGTGAGCCAGACTGGGGCAATTGGAGGTTCCTCACACCTTCGCCTGTCCCTGGAATATACATTCTACCCGCTATTCCCACGGTGAGAGCTGTTCCATGGACACAGCCTTGAGAGAGTAAGGTATTGTTGAGCCCATCTGGCCAGTATACATGACTGAACCCAGTTAAGGCCTCTCTATAAACTTTTAAGATTTGACAGGTGGGTACTTGGGGTCACTAACACAAATCTCATAAGTAAGTTCCCTTGCTTTTTAAACCTGCCACCTACACATCTGGAGTGGCCTGCCTCTTGCATTGGTCTCCTCTTGTCCTCTGTGTATGAGGGCCAGTTTGTGAGCCAATGGTAATGTTTAAGAGACCAGTGGTTCCCAGCATGGTGGAGAGAGAAGCCCACACTCAATAGTATCCTTACTTTGATAAGGAGATAAGTAGCACAAGTCTGAAGGATGAGGAACCATTAGGTATTTCCCATTTGTGATGTAGATATGATTACAAAGCCTAGGGATCCCATGTTTATTGGGAAACATGGTCACCAAGCTGATGATCACCTCCCAGGGAATTCCACACTGCTGTTCTGACAGGACTCCTCCCTTCTAGGAGACCTTGATAAAATAAAAAAAATACGACACACAGTCTGACAAGAAGAAATAACCTTCATCCACAGTCAGGTGCTCCTACTCTGATATGGATACATGCATGCCTCCCTTAGTGAACTCTCAGTTTGACAGGAGAAACACACAGAATTAGAGAAACAGAAATGGAGACCTAGCACTCAGCAATGGGCTTTGGGAAAACTGTGCCTGCTGTACAGAAGAATAAGCAACAAGGTATAATGTCAATCTAGGAAGGTTCTCTGAAAGGTGAGAATTTTCATCTTTTTTACTGAGTATGCACTATGTTAAAATCGAGGTATGGACATGATATGGTCAAAAGTGCTCATGGAGACTTTTCACTGTTGGAGGAGACCTACATATAGGAGACAACAGCAAAACCAAATAAGTTAAGCCAAATTAAATGAATATTAGGATAAGCACAGGGACAATGGGTACTGAGTAAGGACATCTAACTTGTTCAGGGGAAAAGAGGTCTTAGGACCCACCTCATCTCATTCCACTTCTGTCCAAATAGGAAAGGCTGCTTTCTCAGAAGCCTTCAACCACACCTGAGTGTGAGGTGTGGGAACAAAGTCTCATACTAGATGACTCAAGTCTGATATCCTTAGTCTTTTCTTCTAGTCCGTGGTGTGGCCATGTGGAGCTGCCACCAAGCCTCAAAGGTCCAGGGAAAAGACCAAACCCCTTCTTTAGAGATGAAATAGAGAAAACATTCCAATTTGACCTCCTGAGCAGGTTTTTAAAAATGAAAGTGATGGCTGTGATTTAGAAGGTCCATTAGGATCCAGAGTTCTCAAAGTCTCTGGTTCTGACATCTGTGCTCAGACTCTACAGGCAGATTGATAGGTATTTAATAGGTATTTGGCTCCAGGGTAAAGCATTTTAGTAAGCTAGGAAAGAGCTTACAAAGGAGAAGGCCACTAGCAGGCTCAAGAAGACCTAGGTCATCAGAACTTCATCTAGTTACAGCAGTGGATTAGTTTGACACTCTTCAGTGCCTCAGGAGGATGTACATCGTCTTAATACAGTCTCATAACCATCTGATGAGCACATAACTACCCCCCCCCTTTATAGAGTCAGAAGATTAGGAAGGTAATAACTTGTCCAAGAAATCAAATATCAGAGCCAGGGTTAAATCTCTTTAATTCTAAATTCTGTGGTTTTTACTCTTTACCAGGTGAGTTCCTATAAATCTACACCCTGAGACCAAAAATCTAATAAGATCTATTCTTTTCTTAACATCACTGACTTTTCTGAGAATATGCAATATGCTAAGCACCATTCTAGGAATTGGAAATATAATGATGATTCAGGAAAATAAATCCTTGGTGACAGACTGAATAGGAGACATCTGCAAACCCACCACTACCACCCTATCCCATGCAACATACTCTCAGTGACTTCCAAGTTAACATAATAGTTCTTCCTTCACTCAAGGGCTCAGCACACACAAAATTAGTAGTTTTAATTTACCCATAAACATCCCAGGTTGCCAGACAACTAGAGACCACACAATGGGCAATAAATTCTAGTCCCCAGGATATTTAATTCAAATGAGGGGGGAATCAAGGAAACCAGCTACACTGTATTTGGGACCATTGGCTACAATTGGATTTATTTTTCCCAAACTATTCTTTAATGAGATATAATTTACCTAAAATAAAATGCATATGTTAAGTATATAGTTAGATGATCTGTGACAAATGTGTGCATCAGTATAACTACCACCTTAATCAAGATACAGAGCATTTTTATAATCCCAGAAACTTCCCTTGTGTTCTTTCCAGGTAATACCCTTAGGGCTCACCCACTGAGAAAACCACTGTTTGATTTGGATTACCTTGTATCAAACTTACTGTTCTAAAAGTTCATATAAGTGGAATGATACATATTCTATGTGTCCAACTTCCTTGACTTAACATGGTTTTTTGTTTTTATTAATAATTTTATTAATTTACATCCAAATTAGCATATAGTGCAACAATGATTTCAGGAGTAGATTCCTTAATGCCCCTTACTCATTTAATCCATCCCCTCTCCCATGACCCCTCCAGCTGTTTGTTCTCTATATTTAAGAGTCTTTTAGGTTTTGTCCTACCCCCCCCCCGTTTTTATTATTTTTGCTTCCCTTCTGTTCATGTTTTGTATCTTAGAGTCCTCATATGAAGTCATGTGATATTTGTCTTTCTCTAATTTCGCTTAGCATAATACCCTGTAGTTCCATACACGTAGTTGCAAATGGCAAGATTTCATTCTTTTTGATTGCCAAGTAATACTCCATTTTATATATATATACCACATGCATCTGTACACCACATGCATTTTTATCCATGCATCTGTCTATGGACATTTGGACTCTTTCCATACTTTGGCTATTGTTGATAGTGCTGCTATAAACATTGGGGTTCATGTGCCCCTTCAAAACAGCATACCTGTATCTCTTGGATAAATACCTAGTAATGTAATTGCTGGATTGTAGAGTAGTTCTATTTTTAACTTTTTGAGGAACCTCCATACTGTTTCCAGAGTGGATGCACCAGTTTGCATTCCCACTAGCAGTGCAAAAGAGATCCTCTTTCTCCACATCTTCGCCAACCTCTGTTGTTGCCTGAGTTGTTAATGTTAGCCATTCTGACAGGGGTGAGGTGGTATCTCACTGTGGTTTTGATTTGTATTTCCCTGATGATGAGTGATGTTAAGCATTTTTTCATGTGTCAGTTGGCCATCTGGATGTCTCCGTTGGAGAAGTGTCTATTCATGTCTTTTGCCCATTTCTTCACTGGATTATTTGTTTTTTGGGTGTTGAGTTTGATAAGTTTTCTATAGATTTTGGATACTAATTCTTTATCTGATATGTCATTTGCAAATATCTTCTCCCATTCTGTTGGTTGCCTTTTAGTTTTGCTGATTGTTTCCTTCGCTGTGCAGAAAGAAGCTTTTTATTTTGATGAGGTCCCAATAGTTCATTTTTGCTTTTGTTTCCCTTGTCTCCAAAGACATGTTGAATAAGAAGTTGCTGCGGGTTGGCTCAACATGTTTTTGAGGTTCCTTTGTATTTGTCTGCATCAGCTGTTAATTCTTTTTTATTGCTGATATTCCATTGCATGAATACATCAAAGTTTAACTATTTTGGGACACTTGAGTTGCTTTCTTTTTTTTTTCTTTTTTTTTTTTTTGCTATTATAAATATGCTATGAATATTAAACTAAAATTTCTGGGTTATAAGGTAAGTGTATGTTTAATAGAACCTGCCAAATGGTTTTCCAAAGTAATTGTACCATTTTATACTGTCATGAGTGATGTATGACACTTGGTTGTTCCACATCCTGATCAACCCTTTAAACTATCATTCTTTATTATTTTACCCATTCCAATATGTATAAAATAGTAATTTGTGGTTTTAATTTGCTTTTGATGACTGACGTTGAACAATATTTTATACACTTAACTGTTCATGCATATACCTTCTATGAAATGTCTGTTAATGTTTTTTGTCCACTTTTATTGAATTTTTGTTTTGATTATACTAGCTATTTATATATTCTGAATACAAGTCGTCTGTCATATAAACATAGTGAAAATATTGTCCAATTGTGTGGGTTGCCTTTTGATTTTCTTACTAGTCTCCTTTGATAAAAAGAAATTTTAGTTATGATAAAATTAACAATCTTATTCATGGTTAGTACTTTGTTTTATAGATTTAGCTTTTAATTTTAGGTCTGTGATCAAACACAAATTATAATTATATATGGTGTGAAGTAGAGATCAAGATTTATTTTTTCATTTATGGATATTCAGTTCCAGAATTTGTTGAAAGACTCTTCTCAAAATTGCCTTGACAACTTTGCCAAATATCAGTCAAATTTTTATGTATGGATGTATTTCTGAATTTTCTTCTCTCTTTTGTTAATCTATTTGACTATCATATAAATCTTATATCCTCATATCAACACTGTCTTAACTTTATTAGAAGTCTCAAAAGGAGGTAGTGTAAGTCTTCCAACATTATACTTTCACAGTGGTTCTGGCTGTTCCATGTTCTTTACATTCCTATATATGTTTTGAAATCAATTTGTTAAAATCATATCAAAACCCTAGCAATAATTTTTGTAGAAATTATTTTTTCAGATTTCATACTGGCTAGGATCTCTGATACAATATTCAATAGAGTTAAGCAAACATCCTTGCTTTGTTTCTGATCTTAATTATGGTAGATTGAATACTTTCCTAAGTATCATGCTAACTGTAGGTTTTTCAAAGGTTCCCTTTACCAATTGTTGAAAGTTATTATCCAGATAATGTTGAATTTAGTCATCATATTTTTTTCATATAGTTAGGTGATCACATGATTTTTCTCCTTCATGCTATTAATGTAGTATACTAATTGACTTACTTTTAAGTGGTAAACTACCTTGCATTCCTGGAATAAACCCCACTTGGTCATGATGTGGTACCATATTTGTATATTGCTGGAATTAGTTTGTTAATGTTTTGATAGAGATAATTGTGTCTATGTTCATGACAGATACTGATCTTTTAAGTTTCTTGTAATTTTCTTGTCCAGTTCTTATATCAGGGCTTTTTTTTTTTTTACTCATAAAATGTAATAAAGTGTTCCTTATTGTTTTTTCTGAAAACATTCATGTAACATTTATTCCTTAAACATTTGATACAATTACACAGGAAAGAAATCTGGATCTGAAGTTTCCTTTTTTTTAATTTTACATTTATTTTTCTTTAACATGTATTCATTTTTGAGAGAGACAGAGCATGAGTGGGGAAGGAGCAGAGAGAGGGAGGCACAGAATCCAAAGCAGGCTCCAGGGTCTGAGCTGTCAGCACAGAGCCTGACGCAGGGCTCAAACTCATGAACTGCAAAATCATGACCTGAGCCGAAGTCAGACACTCAACTGACTGAGCCACCCAAGCGCCCCTATTTTATATTTAATTTTTAATGAATTCTATTCAAATGTTCTATTTTCATAATCTTCCCACTTCGTCTAGATTCTCAAAGTAACAACTGTTATAATATACCAACATATGTATAAAATTATTTATAATATCCCCTTATAATCCTTTCAATTCTGTAGGACTTGTCACCACTTATTATATTAGTTATTTGTGTTTGTTTTGTCCTGTTTTGTCATGCAGGGGGTGGGGAGAGGAGGTGTATCAATTTTATTTTTAGAACCAGACTATGGTTTTGATGATTTTTCTTTTTTCTCTATTTGCTTTTCTTTAATTTCTACTCTTTATTTCCATTCTTCTATTTACTTTGGGTTTAATAGTCTATTCTCTTTCTAGTTTCTTAAGGTGGAAACTTAGACCATTGATTTTAAACATGTTTCCTAATAAAAGAAAAGTGTATGTATAAACTCTCCATGCTTTGCTTTAGCTGCATCCCACAAATTTTGATCTGTTAAAAAATTTTGTACTATTTAATTTCCCTTATGACTTTTTTTTGTGACCCATTGGTTATTTTAAGTGTGTTGCTTACTTTCCTAGTATTTGGTGATTTTTCTATATTATTTATTACTATTAATGTATCATTTAATTCCATCATGGTTGGAAAACATACACTGTATCTCAGTCCTTCAAAATGTATTCACACTTGTTTTATAGCCCTTTATATGGTCTATCTGGGTGAATAGTCCATGTGTACTTAAAATGTTCCTGCATATTTGGAGTGTGTTTTAAGATTGTCACTTAGGTCAAGTTGATCAATGATTAACTTTATCATATTAAAGATTTTTTTATCTGGTTCTTCTGTCAGTCACTGATGGAACTGTTAAAATCCCTAACTACAGTTGTGGATTTCTCTATTTTTCCTTTTATTTCTGTCAGTTTTGCTTTGTGTATTTTGTAGCTTTGTTATTAGGTGCATACAAATTTATAATTTTTATATATTCTTGATTAATTGACACTTAACATTATGAGTAGTAATCTGCATTTAAGTCAATTTTGCTGATATTATACAACCTATGTTCTGCTTAAATTGTATAGTACATTTTGTATCTTCTTACTTTTAAACTTCAAGTGGCTTTATATTTAGTTAACTATAAAGAGCATAAGTTGGGCCTTGATTATGTATCTAGTCTGATAAATTCTACGTATTAACTGGAATATGTAATCTGTTTACTTTTAATGTTATAATATACTTAAGTCTATCTTACTATGTGTTTTGTATATGTCTCTTGTATTCTTTGTTCCCTTATTTCTCCTGTATTGCATTTTGGGGGGTTAATTGAACATATACTAAAATACCATTTTATGCCCTCTACTTGTGTTTAGCTGTACTTCATATTATTGTTCTATTGGTAGCTCTAGGATTTACCCCATTTAGCACAATCTTCCTTGAATTAGTGTTATACCACTTCATGGAAATCATAAGAATATTACAACGGTTTAGTTCTGTCCTTTGTTATTTTTATATATATTTTACATAAAATGTGTATTTGCATATATTTTATATATATTATAAACTTCAAAAACTAAACCAACTTAAAGGATTTAATAAAAGAAAACTTTTGTATATATATTTACTATTTTCAGTGCTCTTCTTTCCTTCCCATAGATCTAAATTTTCATAAAGTATTTCTCAACATGAATCATTTACTTTAACATTTTTGTAGTATAAGTTTATTGGAAAGAAAGTCTCTGCTTTTACCTGAAAAAAATTTTCCTTAAAATTTTTACAAATTTTTTTAAGTCTATTTATTTTGAGAGTGGTGGGAGGGGCAGAAAGAAAGTGAGAGAGAATCCTAAGAAAGCTCTGCACAATCAGCACAGAGCCCGACATGGGGCTTGAACCCACAAACTGTTAGATCATGACTGAGCTGAAATCAAGAGTTGGACTGACTGAGCCACCCAGGTGCCCCTGAAAATTTTTTTTGGTAAAAAATTTTTTGCTAGTTATAGAATTCTGTATTGATGGGTTTATTCTTCCTTTTAGCATGTTAAATATGTTAGTCCTTTATTTTTTTATCTCACTTTTTTTTCTTAAAAATGTCAGTCATCATTCTTACCATTATTCCCATATATGTAATATCTATTTTCAGAACTTTTGGTTATAGTTTTTCCTTTGTATTTGGTTTTCATCAGTTTGATTTTGTATCAATGTATAGGTTTTTTTTGTATTCATTTTTCTGGGGGATCAATTTCCTGGGTCTGTGGGTTAATTTCATTCTGTAATGAAATTTGAAAAAATGTTTTAATTCATTCACCAAGTATTTTTCTGACCCATTCTTCTTCTTGGACTTCAAACACCTATCTCTAAGACTACTTGATAGAGACCCAAATGTCATTCCATTTATTTAAACTATTTTCTCTCTGCTTCTATTAACTAGTTAATAGAATACTAGTTAACTAGTTCATATTAACTAAATAATAGAATACTAGATAATGTTTATTGACTTGGTCTTCATGTTCTCTATCCTTTCCTTTGCATTGTACAGTCTCATGTTATTCCCAAAAATGATTTTACTTCAGATATATTTGCAGATCTAAAAGTTTCATTTGATTCCATTATGCTTATGCAGTTTCTAAATTTCTCCTTAAATCTCCATATCAGGAGAACTGCTGAACCCAGGCAACCAGAGGCTCCTCTCCTCTTCCTGGGTCCTTAGGATGTATGCTCTGCCTCCCACTCTCACACTGGGAGCTGTTCCAAGGACATATCCTTGAGAGAGTAAGGTATTAAGTTTTATTTTGAGAGAGAGAGAGAGAGAGAGAGAGAGTCAGGGAGGGGCAGAGAGAAAGAATCCCAATGCAGTGCTTTATCTCCTGACTGTGAGATCATGACCTGAGCCAATATCAAGAGACAGATGCTTAACCAAGCGAGATACCCAGATGCCCCAAGATTAAGGTGTTTTTGAGACCATTTGTATGATATATGTGACTTTGCTCAGCTAAGGCCTCTATATAAACTTTTAAGATTCTGGTGAGTATATGCAGAGATCAACTCACCTTATGGCTGCCCAAGATGAACCTCATATGTAAATTTCCTTGCTTATTAAACCTTCCACCCACCAATCTGGAGTGATTTGCCTTTTTCTTCAGTCTCTCCTTGCCCTCTATGTACAGGGGCCAGTTTCAGATTACAACTGAGAAGCTCCAAAGGAGGTTGCATACTAACAGTTGTCTATTTATCCATCTTCTTTGTATTTTTTTTTAAGTTTATTCATTTTGATAGAGTGTGAGCAGAGAAACAGGATAGAGAGAGGGAGAGAATCCAAACCAGGCTCCATGCTGTCAGCACAGAGCCTAATGAATCACTCAATCCCACAACTGCAAGAGCACGACCTGAGTCAAAATCAAGAGTCAACCTTTAACTGAATGAGCCACTCAGGCATCCCCTTTATATTTTTTAATTGTTTTTATATTTATGCTGAAATATTTGTTTTAATTTTTAATTCCAAACACAAAGAGAACATATTTTTATCCCAAAATATGGGTTATGAGAGGTCTCTTTCTGCTTTTTTTCCTCTTGATTGTGCCTTTTTTGGTATGTATAGTAATTTTTCAATGTATACTAGACATTGTAAATGTATTGAAAAATCTCTGGATTTTGTTATTTTTCCTTGAGTGTTTTCTGGCAGGAATACTTAACTTATTGGTGAATCAATGATCTTACCCTATGAAGTTTAACTTCAGGCTTTAAGACTTTATTATTTCATTTTATCCTTATTCCAAGATCATAGCTCTTAGTGTGTGGACGTACTATTAAGACACAGCTTTTCTGAAGATTTAATCAAAGTCTGAGGTGTTACCAATTGTTCCCAACTTAGTGAAACTAAAATATCAAACTCTGTTTCCCCAAAACAGGAAATTTCTGATATCAGGGATGCTACCCTAAATAAAGCTATGTGCAGTTACTTCCTTGCAGTCTCCCTGACCTTGTAATACAGGAAAAATTATACCTAGCGGCCAGGATTATTGCACTCTCTACTCATTTCATTCTTGTCCAGCTGGTTCATCTAACATGTACTGTACTATTGTCTCATCTGTTCCTTAGACCCACCTGTTCTCCTCACCTGAAGGTCAGTTTTAGAGCCCTTTGGTTTCTTTGTCCTTTCTGATACCCACTATTTAAGCATTCTCCTAACAGGATTATAAGCCTTTCTCATGACATCACTTTTCTCTGTTTTATAACTCAAATAGGCCTGGGGCCAATATTATATCCTATTCAGATGAGTAATTAAATAGGCCTAAACAAGTTATTGCTACTAATAAGTGCTCTGAAGCAATGAGTAGCTATAAAATTACTGCCTGGACCATCTCAAGAGTCAGAAGACATACTAAGTGCTTTGGTGGCTAGAAACAGAATAATATCTGTGTGAAATGGGTCGAGACAATCCATCAGTATTTCTAAGAAATAAAGACAGTTGCCAAAGACTTAAGATTGGTATACAGAGCCTGAGCCACCATAAGATACAGGGTCAGAAAAGGAAAAGACAGCAAAGAAGGGAAGACACTGGTGAAGTAAGAATCTGTACAGGAATTTTATTATGTTAATATAGTTTCTCAACTGGAATTCAGACTTCTGGCACTCTTGATGGGGGGAGATAAGAGGTACACTATATTTATACATTCTACAATTTTCTATGCATGTAAGTTATGGCCTCTAGAAGCAAATACTGTCTTTCTCCACCTACACTATTCTAAGGTATAACTTGGCTTGAAAATAATGAAAAGTGATGAAGTAGATCTTGAAGAGAGCAACAAACCTCTTGCAAAGCACCTGCTTCAAGTAAGATAATGTCATGATTCCCAGGCATAGGAACTGTTCTCTGCTTGCAAGGGGAAAAGAGACACTTCTTCCAGCCTAGAAAGTTTGGAAAATATTGAAGGTCCAGTAGTATTAGGCTCATTCACTGAAATGCCTCATTTCCTGCTTATAAGGCCCCATACTTTCTGTGTCAGGAAATTTATTTTGATATAGATGATTTATTGAAACTGTAATTCAGTAATCTTTATATTTCTGCCACCCTTAAAGTCCTATCCTGGGAATGATTTTCAGCAGTCTGTCTTCTGGCTGCAGAAAATTAGAATCCCTTTTAAAGCTACCATGGAAGACCTCTTCCTTTTGCTGTTATAGGCCAGGAGTAAGATTTTTTTTTTAACTCCAATCTTCTTCATGGGTGGGGGAAAGTCTTATTAGCTTAAAGATTAAGTGAAAGATCTTTAGAATTCCTATACACAGACTTTTTAAACTAATGACACTAAAACCACTATGTATCACACTCTGATCTTTTAACTGCAAACTAGTCGTTCAGCTTTCTAGAAACCATCTCAGGACCTCACTTTGTGTCAGGCTCAGATAATTCAATAGTTACCATGTCTGTGGAGCAGAAGAAGGCATTATTTGGAATATGCTTGGATGTCTGTGCCCTGAAGATAAAGTAGTAGAGACAGAGACCATCATACCCCTTCCAGCTCTTGATGTCAGTGCAGCCATGGAATGTAGGAATGGTCATGCTACATTGACAGAGATTAAAATGAGGAAAGGTTCCAAGTTTAGTGCTGCTATTGAGAAAAGGTAAAAATGACAAAGCCAAAGCATCCCTACAATCCTAGATTGGGTGTCTAATATCCAAACTTAATTCTGCTAACGCTCATAATGGACTTTTCCAGCCTCAGGGCCTGTATGCAATGTTTTTGTTTTAACTGCCCAAGGCTGCTTGTGATTTTGAACACAATCATGTCAGCTGTGGATTCCTGATAGACGTTGGTGGACCCTCAGAGACATACTGGCTCTCTGATAGGAACCTCTTGTTATTGGGGTGGAGGGTAAAGTGGGCAGAGGGACCTAGATAACACAGTTGCTTATTTAGTACAAGATTTGTGACCCTGTTGTGTAACCTTGTCATATAGCACAAGCTATATAGCACAAATGACCTCCTCTTCCAAAGTGGCCTGTCAAACTAGACTCTGAAACCTTTGGTTGGCTATTTACCAGACATAATATTCTAAAATGGTAACTATAGGGGCGTCTGGGTGGCTCAGTCGGTTAAGTGTCGGACTTCAGCTCAGGTCATGATCTCATGGTCCGTGAGTTCGAGCCCCACGTTGGGCTCTGGGCTGATGGCTCAGAGCCTGGAGCCTGCTTCCAATTCTGTGTCTCCCTCTCTCTCTGCCCCTCCCCCATTCATGCTCTGTCTCTCTCTGTCTCAAAAATAAATAAACTTTAAAAAAAAAAGCTGCTGAGGATTCAATTAAGTTTTAAATAAATAAATAAATAAAATGGTAACTATAAACTCATGATTTGTTATCCGTGCTTCTGGACCTCAATGGGCAAGATCTGTGGCCTTCAGACACAGATCTGAAGTGGCCTCCTCCTAGTTACTGATAAGCACAGGGTTCTGAGTTCTTAGAATCCATACTACAGTGGCCAATGCAAATACATCTAACAGCAGAAACAAGTTTTCCTGCTAGAACTGCATGTATCAGGTTCACAGTTCCTCACCCTGCCTCCTGCCTCTGAGTTCCTCCTTCTCTCTTGTCTCAGTTCATGAAAATGATACATAGAAATGACAACAATCGGGTGCCTGGGTGGCTCAGTCAGTTAAGGGTCCAACTTCGGCTCAGGTCACGATCTCACAGTTCATGAGTTCAGGCCCTGTGTCGTGCTCTATGCTGACAGCTTGGAGCCTGGAGCCTGCTTTGGATTCTCTCTCTCTCTCTCTCTCTCTCTCTCTCTCTCTCTGCCCCTCCTTCACTCACGCTCTCTCTCTCTCTCTCTCTGTATCTCGAAAATAATCATTTAAAAAAAATTTTAAAGATGGGAATGCAAGCTGGTGCACTCTGGAAAACAGTATGGAGTTTCCTTAAAAAATTGAAAATATAACTACCCTATGACCCATAAACTGCACTACTAGGCATTTATCCATGGATTACAGGTGTGCTGTTTCGAAGGGACACATGCACCCCCATGTTTATAGCAGCACTATCAACAATAGCCAAAGTACGGAAAGAGCCCAAATGTCCATTGATGGATGAATGGATAAAGAAGATGTGGTATGTGTATGTGTATACACACACACACACACACACACAATGGAGTATTACTCAGCAATCAAAAAGAATGAAATCTTGCCATTTGCAACTACGTGGATGGAACTGGAGGGTATTATGCTAAGTGAAATTAGAGAAAGACAAAAATCATATGACTTCACTCATATGAGGACTTTAAGAGACAAAAAAGATGAACATAAGGGAAAGGAAACAAAAATAAAAACGGGGACAAAACAAGAGACTCATAAATATGGAGAACAAACTGAGGGTTACTGGAGGGGTTGTGGGATGGGGAATGGGATAAATGGGTAAGGGGCACTAAGGAAACTATTCCTGAAATCATTGTTGCATTATATGCTAACTAATTTGGATGTAAATTTTAAAAAATTTTTTAAAAATAAAAAATCCATGTCTGTATTTAAAATTTTCTTTAAAAAAGAAATGACAACAATCACTAAATTACCAATTATGTGGAAGGCTATAGATATAAACAAAAAGTTTCAAATAACTCTATTGTGGCTTTTTCTATTAGATTTGAGTGGTTATTTTCTACCAGGAATATCCCTATTTTAATTTTCCATGAAATTTTTAGTTGTTTTAGAACTGAACAAGCCAAGGACAATGCTAGAGCTGAAATGGGACACCCTCCAGTTTCTGGGTAAAATTTCCCCTGGAAATTTGCAAGCAGCTTTGGGAAAATCTCCACAAAAAAACTTAATCTCCTCTCTGAGCTTCACCCTTGGAAACAGCCTTCTGGACCATGTGATCTAGACAGAGCCATACCTCATCCCCAAGGCCTCTGATATTCATCCTGACTTCATTCCATTGCAGTTCACCAACTGCTCATTCTCCCCACAGGCCTCAGGTATTTGGATCTCTCAGTCTTCTCCATTCCTGGGGATCAGCTCTCAAGATTTTTTCTTCTTCCTTTGTCTTTCCTACTCATTTATTCAATATATACCAAGCATGTATTATATGGTAGACACTGTTCTTGGAGCTGGGGACAGATCAGTGAACAAAACAGTCCCCAAATCCCTGGTCTCATGGGGCTTATATCCTAGCAGATCACCTGCATTGGAAGTGAGTGGCTGTTCCACCTTTACCATTGATGCTTGAGAAACCAGCACTATCCAGAAGTTATACTGAGCATCTTTCCTAAGTTTAACAGGACCAAACTTACTTTCAAGTTCAAAGCAGAGACACACATGAAGAGAATCAAGAGAAAACTATGACTCCCTAGACTACAAATAAGTGCTAGATAAATTCAGCATGTTCATTGTCATCCTATGTGTTTCTCACTCTCCAACCCCTGTTTTCTACTTCTTGTTATGTGAACTGGTCAATACCAAGTTTGGGAGAAGATCAGTGTTAAGGTGAATATAGTTTATTTACATCTAACCTTATATGTAGTAGGAATATATTTCTTCCTTAGGTTTAGAAATGGGGGCTGAGGGGGGTGGAATCCAGTGAGGAAAAGGAGAGAGGTGCCTCACAAATGGGTATGCACACACATCCTCTCAGTTGCTGTGGTTAGGTCCCCTAGGTAAGGAGATGTCACAGTATATGAGTCTGAAATAGTTTGGCTCTAATCAGAGCAATGAGAGGATTATCAAGGTGGTACTTAAATATACTTTTCAATGGTCTCAGTCCCCCAAAATTGTAATTATAGAAGCTAATAGTGCCCCCCACGAAATGCTCAGTAGTAAAAACTGAATCCCTGAACCCTCAAACATTAACTCTCCCCTGCCCCAAGACCCAGAGTGCCCCACAGGGGTCATGTACCATTGGATCCTTCTGCTCTTCTAAAAGACATCAACCCTTTTATGCTGGAAGTGCTTCAGGAGGCTCTGACGTATCTTCTTAGACTTGATACAGTAAACTATGGGGTTCATGATAGGCGGGACCAAGAAATGCAGGTTGGCCATGAGCACTGCCAGAGCAGGATAGCTGTGCTTCTCTACTCTGTGTAACACAGACAGCCCCAGTTTGGGCAAATAAAAGATGAGAACAACGCAGAGGTGTGAGACACATGTGTTGAGTGCCTTGAGCTGTTCCCCGGGTGATGCAATGCCCAGTACTGTTTGTAGGATCAGGGCATATGAGAGCACAATGAGGGACGAATCAAGGCCCAGTGAGAAGAGGATGGAGACCAGGCCAACCAAGCTGTTGATCTGGGTGTCTGAGCAGGCCAATCCCACAAGGTCACAGTGCAGGCAGTAGCAGTGAGAAAGTACACTGATCTGGGGGAAAAGCAGACGCCGCAGGAGGATGGGTCCTGGGAGGTTGAGCAGGACAGCCCTCACCAGGATGGCAGCCCCCACCTTGGCCATGGCTGAGTGGGTAAGAATTGTGGCATAGTGCAGAGGTTCCCGGATGGCAACAAAACGATCAAAGGCCATGGCCAGCAGCACACCAGATTCCACATAGGTGAAGGCATGGATGAAGAACATCTGCGCTGCACAGAGATCAAAGGGCAGCTCACGAGCACCCAGCCAGAAAAGCCACATCATGGTGGGAAAGGTAGAGGCACAGAGGCCTAGATCGGAGGCTGCCAACATGGACAGGAAGATGTACATGGGTTCACATAAGGCTGGATCCGTGCAGATCAGGAGAAGAATGATACCGTTACCCAGGATGGAAAACACACAGATGAGGTTGATGGGGATAGAAACCCAATAATGAGAGGCTTCCAGGCCTGGAAAGCCAGTGAGGAGGAAGGTAGAATGACCAGAAGTGCTGGTGTTGCAGGAGAACATAGTATTTCCATGAAGGAGTTGTCCGCCCTACAAGTAAGAGGCATTCATTTATTTGACCATCACTTATAAAGTCCCTACTAAGTGTGGGATGGAAAGGAAGAGCTGCCCCATAACCCTTTCTTAGGCCACGAAAAAACCTCATTCCTCTTAGGAGCCCCATTCCCCTCCATTTCCTGGCTAATTTAGTCTTCTCTTTGGATACAGTGACAATGAATACATTTTAAGAGTTGATTGATCTCTGCGTACTGCTTTAGCCACTGCATATCTTCTCTTGGACCTAGACAACCTCCTTTTTCCACTTAAGCTATACCCAAAGGTCAATCTCCAGGGTGAAGATTAAATAATGAAGAAAGAATAATTTTCTGTCCATGTTTAGGATGGTATTCAGAATAAGGAGTATAGACTCCATTTTTATTCTTAGAGGCAGGGTTTCCACAGCCTGACATATCTATTAACAAATACACCAGAAAGGACACATTCAAATAAAGGATGTGTTTTCAAAACGTTCCTCTGAGGAGGCTGGTTGGTTTTTCCTCTGCTGTTGTTAAGAAACCAACATTTTCTGTATTTCTTTCCTGGAAATTCCTTTGAGGCCCCAAAGAGGTTCTTTTGAATCTGTTCAATAGTGACAAATTTCTGTCCTGTGAAGATGGGTTGGCTTAGAGGAGGTATGCAAGAGTTCTTCAAGCTAAGTCTAGTAAACAAGATGGGAACTCAGATGATTCACTTTTGTTAAAACACCATCTTCCCCAGTCTTATCTCCACCTCACGCTGGCTGCTTGAAGTTTGCACATTTTCTTCTGACTCTGCTTTTGAGATAGTCCTGTGGACATAGCTCTTAAATATCTCTTTCAGCCCTCTTACCATAAACACGATTATGACAGCACCAAGTACTTTGAAGTTCTCCTTGGTGTGGGCAGAAGGGTGAAGCTGACCAGTCTGAGGGTTACCACCTGAAGAGGATTAATAGTGCTCAACAAGGAGCCCAGAGTGCAGTGTGTGAACTCCTCTGATCCCATAACTTCATGTTGCACCTTCAGGCTTTCTAGTTTCCCCAGGTTCTCTCCTCAGGACTGCATCTCCATGTATCTGCTAAGTATTTTCACACTGGTTTGCCTTATAAATTGAATGTCTCATAGAAGCCCTAACTGTATTTTCCCTACTTTGTCCCCAAAGTTTACCCTCTAATACCTGTCAGGCCTTCCTCCCATTCCTGTTTTCTGTGAAATCTCCAAGGAAAACAAAAAACCTAGCATCTCTTTTCATTCTATAACCTATTCCCCAAATCAATTGTATTTGAATACACCCCCCTCCTCTCAGATCACAATAAAACTAAAACTTGCCATCATTTCCCTAGATATTATAACAGCCTCCTAACTGTCCTACTTTCTTCATTTGGTCTCTCTGTATTGATTCATTGTCCAAATTTCCATTAAACTAGCAGAATAGTTAAAAGGCAAGTATGGACATTTAAATGAGTATATGTATAGGCAGGAAACACAGTGACCAGATTTGTTATAGAAGGGTGTTTCCTGTCATAACTTTAATGATCTCCTGGCTCCTGATTCTGCAGGACCAGGTCGAAGATCTTTATACTGGATGCAGAAGGGAAGAGACCTTGTCCATCATACATTTGTAGCCTACTCAGTCAACTCTCCCCTAAGCATCATAAACATTACTGCTAACATATCTTTCTATTCAGGAAATTTACCATATTTGATAATTCTTAGAATATGTTTTTTGTTGAAATATGCACAGAAAAACCTAAATATTGTAAGTGTAAAGATTGATGAATTTCCTCAAAGTGAACACATCTGTGTAACAAGCACCTAGATCAAGAAAACAGAACACTGTCAGCCCCCAAGAACGTTCAGAAACCCCTTCCAGTCACCCCATCCTGTCAGTGATTACCACCTTTCTGACTTCTAATACCACAAATTTGCCTGTATAATAGAATCATTCTTTTCTATCTGTCTTCCTTCATTCAATTTTGCCTATTTGTTGAAGGAATGAATTGATGATTTGTCCTATAAGCACTAAACTGACTTTCTGTTCTCTGAAAATCACTGTGTTAGAAATGGCACATAGCAATGAAAATTCATATTAGGGATATCCTAAAGGGATGTGCTGTTTGTTCCAATATAAGTGTGCACAGATCCACACATCAGTTTCTGATGACAAGAATAGTTGCTATCATTTATTGACCATCTGCTAGACACTAAGTAAGGATGTTACCTACAATCATCACAATGAGTCTCAGGTTGACTAACTTCTTGTAAGCCAAATATCTGGTAAGTGAATGATCATGATCTCCACTCAGGACTGATTCTCAAGGCCACGTGCTAGTAGACAGCTTATGAAATTTTTCCCAAACTGTCAGACATAATGCATAAGACATGCATTATCTAATAGACCAGAGCCCAAATGGAAAGTCTCTTTCTCTGGAAACAACTTGGTCTATTCAGGAAAACAGCAGCTTAGGGCCCACCCAAAGCTATGTTTTCATTGACTCTCATTCCACATAGCATCCTATCATTTTATACAAAGCTTCTGTCCACGGCAGAGTGAAATGACAACCACACGCCCACAATCACACGTGAAGAAAGTTCAGAGAACTGCCATCTCAGGTGCTTGGAAGCTTGGACATGACCTTTCTCTGATTCCTAGAGGTCCCTAAATTGGTGTGCTGGAGTTAAATACACTTTGCTGTTTCCCATTTTTTCCTGTCTGCCATGCTCCTTACTTCAGGGTCCTGAGTTCATTTTCTTACAAAATAATAGTAAAATTCAGAAACAATACATTTGTCTTTTATAAATGCTCTGTACACTTATTCTTGCTTAATCCTCTAACCCTGTGGGATACTTTTCCATTTTCTCATGAAAAAAAATGGGAGCTCCAAGAAGCTAAATAGTTTTGCCAAGGTCATGAAGCTAGGTGGTAGATCCAGGATTTAAATCCAAGCTGGCCTAAAGACAAAGGCTATTTGCTTAATTGTTTTATATAAGAAGATGTTTTGACACTTTATAGTTACTAGATCCTTTACCCTTGAGACAATTTAAAGGCTAGTTTTTTTATCCCCTCCCTCCAACCCCATCTCCCTCCAAAGCAGATACAGGGGTTTGGGACTGGAGTGAGGTCACCCACTAGAAGTGGTCCTCAGGTCAAGCCAGCTAGGCCTCTCTGCTCCAATCATGTCCAGTTTTTCCAGCCTGTCCACAGAGATTGTGGCTCATCCTCTGGATGCAGTGGCCAAGTCACTTTCCACAACCCACCTGTGCCCAAGACCCAAGAGTGCTGCAGTGTCTGATACAAGGGAGTTTGCTCCCTCCTCCCTGATTCCAGTGCTGCAGGGTGAAAAGGAGTTCACCAAAAAAGGTGTTCTTGTCATTGAAAAAGGACAAAAATACCAACCTCACCAGAGGGTGAATGTAGGAAAGACTACAAACTGTTTAGCACATGGTAGGCATTTATTAAAATGTAACAACAAACAGAGATACCCTAGGATTTTACATCCATTAACTCATGAAGTCTTCCTCCTTCCGAAGCCTGTGAGTGGCATCATCCTCCTACAGATGGGGAAATAAAGCCTGAAAGGTGAGGAAGCCCGTCCAGCACCCCACAAAGAGTCAGCAGAAGAGAAGAACAGCTTCAAGCTCTGTCCATTTGACTACAAACCTCACGCTTCTGTCTGTTCCTCAGCATTCTCACCTCTAAAATCTTTGAAAACAATACTTATCCCTGGAGATCATTGTAAGGATTAAATAAGAATATATGCAAAGGACTTAGGACAGTGCTGGGAATGTAATAAGCACACTTAAAAAATAATAATGGCTAATATTGGAGTACACACTGCTTTATGAGGTGGGTGTAATTATTATTCCCAGTTTGCATATGTGAAAACTGAGCTACCAAGCAGTTGGAAAACTTGCTTAAGATCATGATGTAAGAAAGTGGATGAGCATGGGTTCAAATTTAAGCAGTCTGACTCCAGAATTCACATCCTTAAGCACGGTGTTATGCTGCTGCTTTTTGCTAGCTATAATGGTTATTAATGTTATTAGTACTTCAAATGTCAAAGAATATGAAATAGGATTACAGATGTATGGGATCTCCTCTTTTACCACCTCTGCCTCCTCTCTGATCACTTGTATGCATCAACCCGTCAACTTCCTCATAGAAAAATTCTAAGTTTATAAGGGGCCCATGTGCTTATTAACTTCCCTGAGTGTGAATTTAATTATAGGCTCATGGTTTAGGAAGAAGAACTTTCTCCTGAGTGAACAAAGGAGAAACGTGATAAAACTATATCTGGAAAGAAAAAACAGGAAGACAAAAAGAGGGAATCAATGCCAAGCAGACCCTTCTTGAGGATGTGGGGGGAAATTTTAAATTACACTTTCCGCCTTTCTACAATCTTCCTCATTTAGGCTCCGGAAGACCATGAATAGTGCAAAGACTTTATCTTTCTCTGATGGGGGAATTCTGTCACCAAATGGCCTATAGTCAAACTATGAGCCACTGTAAGAAATGACCCAGCTTAGAGAAGGCTGGAGACCCTTTTCCCCCAAAACAAGATTTCTATAGCAATTAGACATCAGTCTCCAGCACTGAAGGGTATGAAAGCCTTTAAGCCTTCAGATTTGCCAGCTGAGTCCTAGGACTGAAGAAGCCCCAAGCCTGGGACCAAGAGGAAGTTTACAGAAAAAAAAGGCTGTGGCATGATACTATAGCCTAGCAGGGACCATCAGGAGCTGGGAACCCAAGGTTTCCCCAAGCCCATGATGTTGTCATGCTTTTGCTGAGATGAGCTCTATCACTGCTCTGCTCAGATATAAGCTTAGCATAAACCTGCTTGGGCTGCACACCTATAACTGGACAGTCACAAACCATCTGCAGGGTCTCCAGTTCCCCCAGAAACAACTCAGGCTCCTTCCACCTCCAGCTGCTTTCTAGCCATTTGAAGCTGCTATTATGATCTGTGAACGAATGAATGGGAGCTGTATGGGGAGACTTCCTAGCCTCCATCTATCCTTCCTCCTCAGATCACATGTAAACAGTTTCTCAGAGGCTATAGCTTGAATATAGGACTTAAATCCTGAAATCTATCAGTGAAATTGCAGTAAAATCTGAGTAAATGAATAAAATTGGAGTTTCTCAAAAGGTTTTCACTTCCTTACAGATTTGGGATCCACATAGTTAAAAAAAAAATCATGATTATTAAGTAAATCTTATCCTATCAGTCTTTTATTCTTAATCTCTTTAAATATTTTTAAACAGTAGATCATACCTTCACATTTAATTATATGTATAGCCTCATTTCTAAAGTTGGCAACCAAAATCCTTGATTAGGTTTAACTGATGAAGCCTGATTATTCACAAAGAGATGCCAAGGTCTGGAATGGAGTGGAAATATGTCTAGTATTGAATGATATTAAATTTAAAGTGATAAAATCATGCCAGTGTACAGGCCTGTTTGTAAATCACTGGCACCTGTGAATGTGTTATAATCCAGCTTTCTGTGATGTTCCCTCTGGAATTAACACACAAATCTGCTGAGGGGCTCTAAGATGTCTGCAAAAGTGATCTCTCCAACTTCCTGAAACGTCTTTAATAGCATGAATAATGTATGTTCTATTAAAATCCAGTGTCTCCTCACATTAGCATATCAGAGTTTGGGACAGGCTGGCATCTTACCTGTATTTTATCCTGGGTAGGCGGGACAGAGTAGAAGTGTATGCAGTAAATCCAGACTGTCTGGGTTTGATTTTTGGCTTTACTACCAATTAGCTACATGACTCTGAGCAAATTTCTTAACCTCTCTGTCCAAATGTTCTGACCCATAAAACCTAATGTGAGTACTTCCCTTGAGTTTTGGGGAAGGTTAAACGAGTTCATCAGGATAAGGGAAGAGAAGCAAAAATAATACAAAAACAGGGAGGAGGACAAAAACATAAGAAACTCTTAAACAGAGGGTTACTGGAGGGGTTATGGGGGGGGGGGGTAATGGGCTAAATGGGTTAGAGGCACTAAGGAATCTACTCCTGAAATCATTGCTGCACTTAATGCTAACTAAGATGTAAATTTTAAAAATAAACAAAATAAAAATAAATATGAAAGAAATCTTACACATAACCAAAATTACCACCATGCTAGGCATTAAATATTTTTCAAATTCCATTAGAAAAATGAATTCATCAGGAAACAATAACATTGAAAAGATTAACTATGATCCTCTGTTACATAACTGACTGCCTTCCTGACTTGAATTAACGTAGAATGAGATAGTGACCCCTCTGTACTGGCTCAAACTAGTCAGAATGTGCTGTCTCAAGGGAGGTTTTCTGACACAGCTGGACTCCAGATTGAGGCGGAGTACCTATGCATGTCTTTGCCCCCTAATCTTTGCCTATGCATAGGAGTACCCTATGCATGTCTTTGCCCCCTAATCATAAGCCCCACAATAGGATGAAGGACTCCTGTCAGATTCAGCCTGTCCTTGGAGAAGCCACTGCAGGAGAGACCCTGGAGATTTATCTCTACTTGATTTTGCCCAGGTCTGGCCAGTTAGTTGAAGACTGAGAAGGAATAGTGTTTCCTGTCACCATGAGGTAACCGTGTTTCTCAGCTCAGATCAGCAAGGAATGGTCAAGCTCAAAAGAAGGTGTTGTTTGATGTAATCAGAACTCCTTACAGATGACCACCCAAGCCCATGATGTCATAAGAAAAAGGATTGACAAAGGCCTTGAAGTAACACTTACCTCTCAGGTTTTGTAAGGACCAAAAGGGTGGTTGCCTGTCCTAACCAGCTGCTGCTCGGAGGCCCAGAGGCAGAAATGCTGATGCAGGCTGGAAATACAAGGCTCCATGCTCCACCTCCGCCCCCGGCCCCAGCTTTGACCCTCCAGTCCCAGCACTCACCATAGCTCCAGAGTGTGTGTCTCTTCTCGTCCGTTCCTCTGTTTGTGAAAAACATTTTTTGCTGTGTCAATAAAGACCAACATTTTATAAACCTCCTGGTAGAAGTAAGGGAATAACAGGTCTTCCGGGATCCGAATGCAAATCCAAGAGATTTTCATAGATGAACTTCCTGAACCCCCTGAGTGCTGGGCCAGGGTGCTCTGGGACTTGGAAGGAAGCACCAAACAGTAGTACATCCTGATGATTTTTCACAAGGGCGCACCAGAGGAATATTCAGTTGCCCCATACTGAGCACCTTCCCTTCCCAAAGAGCCAGTCCCATGAATAGCCTGGTGACAGGTGGGGACCAAGAGAGTAGCGATGAGGACACACACACTGTCCTGCTGGAACACCAGAGGCCATGAAGAATTTCCATTTCTAAGAGAGAATAAGCCCAAGCTCTTTCCAAATTCTGCCAAAGAGAAACCAGGCAATGTAGCCAGAAATGTGCATGAGTGCTTTATACATATGTGTCAGAGAGGAGGAAAGAAGTTCTCTTTTCACCTGTACCTAGGGAATGAAGGTGGTTGAAAATGAAGCTATAATGAGGAAGCAATCTCTCTCTCTCTCTCTCTCTCCTGGTAATAACCTTAGAGGTCACACATCAAGCATGATGTAATAGAAAAGCTGGGATCTGTCTCTTATCAGCTGTGTGATAATGAGCAAATTAACTCCTTGAGCCTTTTAGGTTTCACTTGTAAACTGGGAATAATGGTTATTTCATGGGATTGTTAGAATTATGCTAGACTATGAAGGCACTCAGAAAAGGTCTTGGCGCATCATATAATTTCCATACATACTCCCTTTCCTTTCCAATAGGAAATTGAGAACAGGCTTCAGTGATGTCTTAATGCCCCTACATTGCCCATCCAAAGGTCACTTTTCCCCCACCACTCATAGAGGGTTTTTTTGGGGGGGGGGCGGGGGGAAGGAGGTTAAATAAACTTCTTATTTGGGGGGATACATTTGGATTTACAGAAGAGTTACAATAGTTTCTGTATTTCCCTCCCCTAGTTTCCTTAGTGTTAACAAATTACATGAACATGGTATATTTGTCAAAACTAAGAAATTAGTAGTAGTGTATCATTACTAACTAAAGTCCAGATTTTATTTAGATCTTGACAGTTTTTCCATTAGTATCTACTTCTTTGGTCCTGGATCCAGCATAGGGAACCACATTGTAACTAATCATCATGTCTCCTTAATCCAGCCTGGTCTGTGACAACTTCTCAGCTTTTCCTTGGTTTCCATGACCTTGAGAGTCTTGAAAAATATTGGTCAGTAATTTTGTTAAAAGCTCTGATGTTCAGGGGCGCCTGGGTGGCGCAGTCGGTTAAGCGTCCGACTTCAGCCAGGTCACGATCTCGCGGTCCGTGAGTTCGAGCCCCGCGTCAGGCTCTGGGCTGATGGCTCGGAGCCTGGAGCCTGTTTCCGATTCTGTGTCTCCCTCTCTCTCTGCCCCTCCCCCGTTCATGCTCTGTCTCTCTCTGTCCCAAAAATAAATAAAAAACATTGAAAAAAAAATTTAAAAAAAAAAAGCTCTGATGTTCTAACTCACTAACTTCAGCCATCCTTTCCTCCTTTCTCACCCCCCTGGAGAGGAGGACAATGTAGAGGTGCCAGGCTATCCTGCAGGGTGTGCTGACTCCTCTTTACTCCCCTCCAGGTCTCCATATGTCCTGCAGATTCAAGAATGGGACATTTCAGGGTTCTGTCTGCTTGACGTCATTAGCAGTTCCTGAGGTTTTCCTGGAGGTTCTCCCAATTAGGAAACCAAACTCTGTCCTCCATGGGCTGCACCCCAATGTAAGACTTTCCCATTTCTATCACATCCCTTTTTTCATTCATTGAAATTTTAGACATTTTTCAGGTTCTTCTCATGCTCCAAGTTCTAAAAGGTAAAGAGATCATTTTTAATGGATTCTTAACTGTGTTGAAATACTGACATCTCTGATGGAATCATTTCTTTAGCTTTCCTGGCATTGCATTCTGAGAGGCATTCTTTGCCTTAAAATAATAAATATGGCTAATGCCAGGTTGTCTCTCAAATCTGGCATTGGAGGGAAAATGATAAATGGAGGTAAATTGGTGAAACCTGAGACCAATTCCATTTGCTCATGAGAGATTGATCCCTGTTGTGTTGATTCCAAAATCTACATTATCCAACAGTCTTTAAAATGGTTCACAATATTGGAGTTCCTTTTATTCACTGTGCTTTACCTAGAGATTAATCAGGTACCAATCCTATTCTTTAGTAGACCATGCCTCTGAAAGAGTAAAGCAAAGCATGTGCAAAACCTAAAACGGACTTGACAGACAAGAGAAAAATAGAGAAGTCTTTATATAAATAAGATGGTGTTTGAGTTGGCCTTAAGATCTGGAAATAAAAGGCTTACCAGGATTATATTAGTTCAGAATATTGTATATGGAATCAAACAGGGCTTAAACTCCTTATTACTACACTAAATACCCTGTCCCAAGTACCTAGACTCTAAATGCATCAATTTTAATTAGTCATGGGTAAACAAGAAGACCCATTCTATGGATATTGATCGGTCTCTGCCCCAGGCACCTATTGCTATTCAGTGAGCTCCTGTGCAAGTGTCCATATTAATAGTCATAAACAAAGAAGCCTTAGGAGAAACCTATGCTCAGGCAGAGCCTCTATCCCTACTGCTATGGATACATACATTAAAGGACAACTCTGAGCCTGATTTTTCACTATTTCTAGGAGAGTCTAGACAGTCTTCTAGTGGCACATTAATTGTATTAAACTAATTTGTATTGCCCTTACAATATAGGTGGTAATATTCCATAGACAGATTCAGTTTCTTTCCTACACTGCTTCTGCCAACACCACATTTTTAGATTTACACCATCAGAGTATCCCAAAAGCATCACTGGCAACCAAGGAACTGATTTTGTAATCAAAGAATTCTGTTAATGGGCTTGCCCTATGGAATGCATTGGTCTTACAGTATACACCATCAGGCAGAAAAAGTTGACCCAATAAAACTATGAGATGCCCTGCTGAAGGCTCAGGTATGACACTAACTTGGAAACCCCACCCTATGAGATAGGAAGGTTGCCCTATAAATTCTGGTACATGATCAAAATCAACTAATATATGGTTGCATTTTTTCATATGCATTATATACACACACTTTAAAGAATCCATGGAGGGAGGTGTAAGTGACCCCTATCACCATCAAACAAGTAACTCATCTATAGAACATTTTCTTTCCATCTTCCAACATAGGACTCAGCCCTGTTTTAGAGGGTGTAGTAAAAAAAAAAGGGGGGGGGGGTTGGAGGGGGGAGAAGACCTACCAGAGTAAGCAAACCTGGTTCTAATAAACTGGAATTTGCAACTATCCCCTGGCTCTATGGGGCTTCTTCAGCCACTGATTAAGGAGGCACGGGATGGAGTTTCTATACTGGCTGGAGTGACTTATTTCTAATACCAAGGAGAATTTAAGTTGTTGGTACATAATGGGGCAAGGAGGACCTTGCCTAAAACCCAAAATATACATTGGAAAGATTCCTACTTATGATTGCCTGATAACAATAACCAGTGCATTAAAGACAGGAACATTAAGGATACTGATCCTTCAGGAATGATTTGGATTACCCACCAGGGAAAGAACACTGAAGTACTAAACGTACTGGCAGTGAGTAAGGGGAATTTGGAATGAGTGGCAATTTTGATCTTCTAGACAATACCAAATTGGGGACTGTTGCAGCATGTATATGTTATATTGATCTGTGTGTGTATTATTGAACATGAACAAAGCAACCCTGTGGTGTATATATTAATATCTTTATTTAATAAATAAATTGTAGCTCAGAGGGATGGCACATGGCTGGTAAATAGCAGGGTTAGCACTGAATCCATGTCGGCACTATCATGAGATCTATGCTCTTTTCTACCCCACCCCACAGCAGCTTGCTCGGTGCCTATAGGAATGAGTGAGGGCAGTGATGTGAAGTACTCATTTTCTGAGTGTCTGCTAATTCACATATAGGTTTCTTTTTCTTCTCCTCCTCCTTCTTCTTCTCCTTCTTCTTTTACTGTTTCCACTTTTCTTTCTGGAACTATGTTCCTGGAATCAAATCATTACAGTGATACAATTTGAATATTAGATGTCACTTGATAACCTTCCACTAAGCAAATTCTCATAAAAACAGAACTGGAATTTACAAAGAGGCATGAAGTGTTTTTAGGTTTCCTAATCTATACAAAACATTAAGCAAATTTCAACTGATGTTTTTAACCTTAAGTTATACAGGGACCAAAAAAAAAAAAATCTGAGTTGGAAGGAATTGAGAATCCTAGCCTCCTCACCCTTCCTTTTTTTCTCCTTCCTCCTCCACAGCTTGTGACCACATCCCTACCAGCTGCCCCTACAGCCTCTTCTTGAGCTGACAGGGCAGCCAGTCTTCTCTGGGCTGTCACTAAAATGAGGTTCTTCCCTGCACATTTCAATTCTCATACATCTACTTTGTCACTTCACTCCATTCAGCCTCAGTGTCCTCTCCTGTAACATGAGTTTAATAACTCCTGAATCACTAAATTGTTATGTGGCTTAAATAATATAACCTGAACATAGCAACAGTATTCACAATGGTCAAAAGCTAGAAGTCACCCAAGTGTCCACTGACAGATGAATGGGGAAACAAAATGCACATACAGACATTGGAATATTATTCAGCCTGTAAAAGGAAAGAAAGCCTGTCATGTTATTCACAACATGAATAAACCCTGAGGACATTGTGTTAAGTAAAATAAGCCAGTCACAAAAGGACAAATACTGTATGACTCTACTTCTATTGGGGCACCTAAAGAAGTCAAATTCATAGAGATGGAAAATTGAATGGTGGCTTTCAGGAGCTCAGAGGAGGAGATAATGGGCAGTTATTGTTTAATAGGTAACAGTTTCCAATATGACGAGATGAAAAAAGTTCCATGGACGATCTGATCTGATGGTCACACAATGAGGTGAATGTATTTAATACCACCACTGAACTGTATACTTAAATGATTACAATGGTAAATTTCGTTATGTAATTTTACTACAATTTTACTACAATTTAAGTAATTGCAATTTTTTTTGCAATTTAAGAAATAACTTTTTACTACAATTTTTACTATAATTAAGAAATACAATTTACTACAATTTAGGAAATAACCTGTGAAAATCCCTAGTTCAGTGACAAGTACACAGTTGGTGCTCAATAAATGTCGATTCCTTTCTTACCACTCACTGGTGTGATACCTGCCTTTGGGTCAGGCAGTATAAATCCCTCACCCCCTTGATGTTAAAAGAATATCCACACTCTCCTGAAAAGGACTGGTTTCTGGAAGTAGGAAACACAGGATGGCACTTTAGGAAGAGCTCCAGGCACTCTTGTCCCCATCCAGACCTCCTTAGGAGCAGCTCTCACACGTAGGCACAGCATAGGGCTGTGGAGTGATGGTGACCAGCGTCAAAGAAGGCAGTATGACTCCTCCATCTAGTAGGTGCTGAGGACCATTAGATACTGAGGACCTGGGAGGGAGTGCTCAGCAAGGCTGAAATGCTGAAGGGCTTTCGCTTAGTGTCAGCCGGGGGCGTCTGAGCCTCCTCCACCCACTGCCCCTTAGCTCCGCCCTGCGCGTCACCCTCTCCTCCCAAGCTCCTCCCACTCCCTGCCCCTCGGCCCGCCTCCCTTTCAGACTTGCCTCTGAAGGAAAATCGAAAGTGAAATAGGGAACTTGCCGCCAGCTGCGGACTCCCCTGAAAAGGTGAGTGACTTGCCCAAACCCAAGCGCCCCAGCCCTGGCTGGGGGACATCTCCCCCTTGCCCCGGATCTGGGGGTCCCCTTGCATCCAGGTCTCATCCCTAGAGCCTGGGGTCCCTGTTCTCCCTTCTCCGCAGAGGGACTGGTCTGGATCAGCCCAAGCCCAGCGGTTCCTCCCGGGCTGACAGCCCGCCTGGGAGGGGGCCTGGCTGTGTACGTGACTTCCAAGTTACAGGAAAGGGGGAAGGGGCGAGGGCCGCCTTACTGCTGCTGCCGCCTGGGCAGGGAGAACGGGCAGCAACCTAGCCTGGAGCGTGGTCTAGGGCAGCCCAGCGTGGGTAGGTCCGCAGTCCTGGAGACCCTCCTCTCCACAGTTCCCCTTTGGGAGTGAGAGGGGCAGGGTGGTAGATAGGTCTGGGTCTGTGCCCCAGAAGCAATGAGGACAGTTACCAGGTTCCGGAAGCTGAGAGGAGAGCCCGGGAAGTGCTCTACCACGTGGGTGGGTGCGTGTGAACACGTACATACACATACAAGCACAGACATGTATACGTACTACACGTATATGTACACACTTGTAAACATATTCTTATGTATGCAGTCCTGTAACCTGTGTGTAACGCCTGCCATCATCGCGCAGACTAACGAAGACGTACGCAAAGCACGCAGCACCTCCTGTAGCGCATGGAGAGTGCGTGGTAAAAGGCCGCACCTGTTACCACGAGCTGCTTGGCAGTGCACTTGGCACCTGACATGGGAGAAGACTCACAGGAAAAGCCCAGGGGACGAGGGTTTAAGTAGCGGTGGACCTGATGAAGATGGAGTTGCACAAAGCTCTATCTCTGAAGTTCCCAAAAACAATCTTGCTCTCTTTTGGGGACTGCGTTTCCCCGCTGTCTGGCTTGATCAGTGGATGAGATTAGGGAGGAGAAGCTCTTGTTGCTCAAGGTAACGTTCTCATTTTATTTTCACACCCTCCACCTCACTCTTCCTCAGGGTTTCCTTGGGATTGCTTCCCCTCCCCCCCCCCTTAACACACCACCCTTCTCATCTTCTCTTTTCCTTTTCTCCCCTCCTACTATGCTTCCGCAGGCTCTCCACAGGGCTGCCTCATAGGAACGTTACCGCAATGGCCTCAGCAGCGCCCCTGGCGATGATGTGGGAGGAGGTCACTTGCCCTATCTGCCTGGATCCTGTCGTGGAGCCTGTGAGCATTGAATGTGGCCACAGCTTCTGTCACGACTGCATCTCTCAGGTCGGAAAAGATGGGGGCGGCGTCTGCCCTGTGTGTCAGCACATCTTCTTGCTCCGGAACGTCAGGCCCAACTGGCCGCTGGCCAACATGGTGGACAACCTTAAACAAATTGGCCAGAGTGCCAAGGAGGGCATGCAGCGGGAGCGGTGCGAGGTGCACGGAGAGAAACTGCACCTGTTCTGCGAGGAAGATGGGAAGATCCTTTGCTGGGTGTGTTCCCAGTCCCAGAACCACCGTAACCACCACATGGTCCCTATTGAGGAGGCTGCTCAGGAGTACAAGGTGAGGCCTCAGCACAGAGGCGAAAGCATGTAGAAGGAGAGGCATCCCTGGTGGGTGCTTTGTTCCCCAGAGCCGGGGAGGTAGAGTCACCTGTGGAGTTGAGGGGCTGGGGAAAGGAAGGGTGCCTCCCACCTTCCATGTCTAACTTAAGCCAAGAACTGCAAACTTGGTACAGCTTTCTCATTTCCCAGGAGCGGGGAATACACTGAGGAAATGCTACAAGAATCACATTTCCTTGTCTCCTGATTAATTAGGAATGAGCATGCCCCCTACCAACAGTGTAGCTCTATGTTGTAAGAAACATTAGGCTTTTTCCAAAGTCTTCCCATCCACAGAATTTCCACCCCAGTCAGACTGTAGTCTCCCCTCTTTCTCAGCACTCAGTCTTTTCAAAGAACCAGCATGGTTTTCTCCTTCCTTATGCCACCCCACCCCACCCCACCCCACTTCTTGGTCTGATTGGGCACTAACCTATCGTTCTCTACAGGAGAAGCTCCAGGTGGCATTAGGGAACGTGAGAAAAGGACAACGGTTGGCAGAGGAGTTGGAAGTGGATATTGCAATGAAGAGAGCAGCCTGGAAGGCAAGAATCATGTCCTAAAAGGAATCTCAGATCAGAAGCCAGGGCAGAGTCCAGCGTCCCAAACTCAAGCTCTAACCATAGCTATGCCCATCTGAGGAGTGATAGTCAGTATATCTCACTCTCCAAGAACCAGCTATCCTCTAGGCCTCCTGACAGAGAGGAATAAAAAGGAGAGAGCTCCCAATCAGATAGAAAAATCAAGAGTCTTAGGAAAAAGTGCTGAGAGGAACAAGCCATACCCTAAAGCTCCTGCTCCCTGAACCCAGTCTTAAGAAATGACAGAATCACTGCCTCAACAGTGACCTCCTGGGGACAGAGGTCTCCCAGGAGAGATGCCCGGTGGCCAGGCCTGTCAGTAAATGACAAGGGCTGTGAGGAACAGACTTAAGGGAATGACCAAGACTAAATGTAGAAAAACCAATCTGACCAGGTGGTTGCTTAACCATATCCAGATCACTGGTCCAAAGTAGAATGGAGACCTAAAGCTTGTTCTATACCCATAACTTGGAGGTAGGGTAGTCAGGGATTAGAAGAGTGGAGGGAACTCATGGCCTGTAGAGCCCAGAAAAGGAAGATTTGGGATCAGAGAAGGATGAGTCAGGCTGTGGTGGCAAAAGGAGTCATCCTGTGTCGTCAGGTGACCTTCCAGTCACCAGCAGGAGAGGACAAGCAGAGATTATCCCAAAGACTCCCTTTCCTCAGGACTTCAGAGCAGTGTTGTGAGCCTGTCTTTGTGAGGTTGTTGGGGGTAGGGATGGATGTGACTCTCTCAGGAACTCCCTGAGAAATGAAGACACGGGGGCACATTTGGGTACTGGGTGGGTTTTGAAAGTCTGTTACCATACATATGCGACTGTAGGACAGCTACAGTGTGCCCCCCCCCAAATAATCCCATTCCCCTCTGAGCCCAGAAGCCTCACTCACTTATCTCCCCAGAAAATTTCTGTGTGTGTGTGTGTGTGTGTGTGTGTGTGTGTGTGTGTTTGTGTTTGCTCTAGACCCAGAGTCTGAGTGGTGAATCTACAGGGAATAGAAACCGATAGGAGTACCTTCATTCCTGAAGCTTAGGAGATTTTGATAAAAACCTCTCTCTTTCCATTTACACCAAAGAGTCAGGTTGAGACACACAAACTGAGGATTCACACAGAGTTTGTGCAGCAGCAGAACTTCCTGGCTGCAGAGGAACAGAGACAGCTACAGAAACTAGAGATGGAGGAAAAGGAGCAGCTGAGAATCCTGGATGAGAGGGAGGCCACACTGGCCCAGAAGAGCCAGGCCCTGCAGGAGCTGGTCGTGGAGCTGGAGAAGAGGAGCAGGGTCTCAGCCCTGGAGCTGCTGCAGGTGAGCCATCCCCCTCCCTGAGGTTCAAGGAACAACTGAAAAAAGGCTAAACCCGGTCCCTGGAATATTCCCAAACTGGAATTCAGACCCATGCTTGGTTTGCACTCAAGTCATGGGAAAGGTGCAGAGTTAGGAGGAAATATTCCATCCAGCAATTCAAAGAACCAGCCATCCCAGGTAAGTGCCTGCTCTGACACCTTCCAGGTTCATGACCTTGAGAAAGTTCCATAACTTTTCTGAGTATCAGGTTTCTCCTATGTTAAATGTATACTATAATGTTACATATCTCAAGGGATTTTTGTGAGGATTAAATGAGAGAAACCACAAAAGCTTTTACGTGAGCATTTGACCATGAGCAGGTTTTCATAAATGTAACTAAAGACAGTGCCCTGGAAATTAAGAGACAGTGGCCCATCCCCAGCCCTGCCACCAATTCGCTCCATAATTCTAGGTTAAGTCCCTTCCTTTTCCTAGATCTAATGTCTCCATCTGTGGAACAAGGGGAGGGAGTGGACTGAATAAGGATCCCCCAGTGTTAGTCATAAATGTACCCTCTTCCCACTTTCTGCTGCTTCTGTGAACTACCCAAACCTGTTGGCATATGTTTGTTCTTTACATCTCACTCTTTCACCTGAAGAAATTTAGCTTAACAGGAAATTTGTCCTAAGCGATAGGAGCCAAGAAATCCTGCATTGATAGGTTACTGATTTTTTTCTAATTTTGTAACCACCGCTGATTCTTAAATGGCACATAGTATCTGCCTCTGTGTACTCAGGCTGTCACAGCAATACAGTGAGTTGGATGCCGTTATCCCCATTTCATAGATGAGAAAACAGAGGGGCAGAGATGTTGAGAAACTTAGACACTACAGCTAAATAACTTGACCAAGTTCACCCAAATAGTAAGTGGCAGAGCTGATATTAAAATGAGCACATAACTATTTTTTAAACACTCATTGATGTGTGTGCTACTTAAAATCCTCTCGCATCCCTTAATGTGTTTGCCTCGTTTGGGGAAACTATTGACTAGCGGGTCTCTAAAGTCCCCTCTGCTCTAACCTTATACAGTTTTTCTCTTCCCAAACTTGCCAGTGTCTCTGTCAGATGTGGTCATGAAGCCAATTTTTTTGTTTAGTTTGGTTTGTGCAGAAAGGCTTCCTGGATTGGCTTGACTTGGTAGGCCCTCTTCTCATTGTCTAAATCTTGCTTCTGCCCAACACTGAGCCACACTTTCTAATGCACTTTTGACTGGGCCTAGGAGTGTGCCAATTCCTGGGTAAGGGTTCCCAAGCCCTGCAACAGCATATTCTCAAGTGATTTGATTTCACATACATATGAGAAGGCAGCATTAACTCCAACATAGGACAGAGCCTTTCCTTCCCCCAAATGCAAGCCTGCAAATGAGATAGAGCAGTTTCTGTGCATCCTGACTTGGCCATTCTTTCCCTGTGACTGCCTCTGGGACTCAGCCAGGCTGGGCTACTTGTTCCTTTCCACTCTTCTTCCAGGAATCGGGGCTTTCTAATTTGTCCTCTGAATCAGAGTCCTTAAATTGGTCATCCTTCTCTTAGCTATAGGTCACACCCATGGTGGTTACCCTGGTTACCCCACAAGCATCCACACCCCTTCTGCTTCAAGCTGGTCAGAAATGTCTTTCAGGCATTGGCCCCAGAGGAATGGGGTAAAGCAGTGTCCTGTGGGTCTTGGGGGCTGGGGGGCATCACCCAACCCACAGAAATGAGGTCTAATGGTAAACCAGTGAGTCCAGAATTTACACACTCTCTTTTCTCCTCAGGAGGTGAAAAGTGTCCTGGGAAGGTAAGGAGTTTTCTTTGTAAGAGGAAGGGGCAGGGGGTTGCCTGGGTGGCTCAGTGGGTTAAGTGTCCAGCTTTGGCTCAGGTCATGATCTTGTGGTTTGTGGGTTCGAGCCCCACATTGGGCTCTGTGCTGACAGCTCAGAGCCTGGAACCCGCTTTGAATTCTTTATCTCCCTCTCTCTCTGCCCCTCTCCCACTCACACTCTGTCTCTCACCCTTTCAAAAATAAACATTAAAAAAAAAAGGAGGGGGTGGTAGGAAGCACATATACCTGTGGAAGAGGTTTTTGAGTTAGAAAAACATGCACTCATTTTTCCCCCCATTCTCGTCCCTATTCTCAAATACCCAAACCTCCATAAAATATTTTCTGTTGTGAAGCTAATTAACAGACATCTTGGTGAGCTGCCGAAAGTAATTAGACTATATCATCCTTACAAAGTGAAGCCCCAACCAACAGGGAAATTTCTATTAAGTTCTGAGTCTACAGCCAGTTATGAATCTCCTAGAAAGAGCCAGAGAGTAAGACCCATGATATGGGGAGACGCCTTGAGGTTCCTTACAGAAGTGATTCCATCTGTATTAGATGCTTTGTGATAAAATGAAACAGTGTAAAACAGTGAGTGCCTGTTGACCTCAGGCTTGGAGAGGAGATACAAACTATCCATAGCTGCAGGGGCTGTGTAACCAGTAAGGCCTAGAAAGGAACTAAATCCTACCTCCTTTGGCTCCCACCCCCACCCCCAGGGATCCCAGCAAAGGAGGTTTTTGTAAAATTGCATTGAGTTAAATTTTCATCCACAAGGGAGGTTATATAGTGTCAGGGTTCAGGAGGGTGAGGTGGGAGTTGGGGACAGGGTCTGTAATTCTGTTTGCCTCAGGAGTGAGTGTTGGAACCTGAAGAATCTGGACATCACCCCTCCAGACCTGAGGAGTGTGTGCCTCGTGCCAGGGCTGAAAAGGATGCTGAGGACTTATGGAGGTGAGGCGACCACCAAGAGACTGGGACTGGGGAACAGAAGTGGGTGATGAGGAAGCAGAGTCCCAGAGTCAGGGAGAGAGAACAGGTCAGGGTAGGTGAGGCAGGGACAGGTAGAGAAGGTGGTTCCCTCAAAGGTCAGGCCTGGCTGGGGGTCATTTCCTTCCACAGTGAGGCTCACAGATACCTCCTTATCCACAGCCCCTCATCCTCATCCCCAACCAGAGACACCAGGTTCCTGATTCCCCACACTCTCCCAGCCTGACTCTGGTCCCCTCTCTGCAGTAAACATCACTCTGGATCCATACACAGCCAATCCGTGGCTCATCCTGTCAGAGGATCGGAGACAAGTGAGGCTTGGAGGCAGCCGACAGGAAGTGCCTGAAAATGAGGGCAGATTTGACACTTATCCCATGGTCCTGGGTGCCCAGTTCTTTGACTCTGGAAAGGTTTACTGGGAGGTAGATGTGACAGGAAAGGAGGCCTGGGACCTGGGTGTTTGTAGAGACTCTGTGCGGAGGAAAGGGCATTTTTTGCTCAGCCCCCAAAATGGCTTCTGGACAATTTGGCTGTGGAACAAACAAAAATATGAGGCTGGCACCAGCCCCCAGACTCCCCTCCACCTTCGGGTGCCTCCGTGCCAAGTTGGGATCTTCCTTGACTATGAGGCCAGCACTGTCTCCTTCTACAACATCACTGACCACGGCTCCCTCATCTACACTTTCTCCGAATGTGCCTTCACTGGACCTCTGCGGCCCTTCTTCAGTACTGGTTTTAATGATGAAGGAAGTAACTCAGCCCCTCTTGTCCTCCGTCCATTGGGGGTGGGTTGGTAGGGATCCTCTGACCACTGGTAGCACCCCCTCTGTGGGTGCCTTTCTCAGCCACTGACCCTGCCTCATCTCCGCATGAACTCTGAACCACTTTGTCTCTGCAGACCTGTCAGGACACCAGCAAGCAGACTTTGGCAGGGACTTCACCGAAAATTTATGTCAGATGACCTTCACCATCAGCGTCCCTCCCTAGATTGCTTTATAATTCCCTCTGTGAAACAAACTAATTGGCCCAAATCTTCTGGATAAACCAAAACATGTTTCTGCCTTCTTTATGTGACTCAAGTCTCATTTTCTCCTCTCCATCACTAGGCCTTTAGTCAGATCTCGGTTATTTACCTTTGCAGAGTTTGCAAAGGGGCTTCCTTTGTACGTGGGGCCTCAATCTAACCCATTCGATCCTTGTTCTCATATACATCTAGGATTATTGTTCCAATGTACACACATTTAAGTGGCTCCACACCACCTATAGAAAAACAGCCATACTTTGAAAATAAAGGCTGAATGATCCAGACCTTAGACTTCCACATTACGTATCCAGCCTGCTGTACTCCCCATCCCTGCCATGCTCTCCCAACCACATCTTGTTGATATTGGAGTTGGTTAAGGGGCGCATCAATCTAAATCGAAGGGGTAATGGTTTTTTGATAGGTGAGCTTGGCTAGGCTATAAGCCGTCAGGTTTTCAATCACTAATCTAGATATTGCTGTGAAGGTATTTTGTAGGTGTTATTAAAAGTCCATAATCATTTGACTTTAACGGAGATTGTCCTGGATAAATTGGGTGGGTCTAATCCAATCAAGTGAAAGACCTTAAAAGCAGAACTGAAGCTTCACTGAAGATAATCCATCTATGAGTAGCAGCTTCAGCTCATGCCAGAGTTCCAGCCTGCCCCTACTAATGGCCTGCCCTGCAGATTTAGGTCCTGCCTTGCCAGCCCCCACAATTGTATAAATGCAATAAGTCTCTGCATGTCTCCTACTAGTTCTGCTTCTTTGGTTGAACCTGATTGATGTGAAGGCCAGGACTCAGGTAATGGCATCACCTGGTGACAGCAAACACTTTCTTGAATTTAAGCTCTTAAGGTTGGAATGAAGCTCTACACCCAAGCAATAGCAGGCTGTGAGAGAACCACTATTCTTCAAGCACAATACTATTCTTCAAGACAAATAGATTCTATTTGTCTAAAATAGAATCTCAGGGGGAGGCGGGGAAGATGACAGAGTAGGAAGACCCTAAACTCGATTCATCCCATGGATACAACTAGATAACACCCACATCAGCATCAATAACCCAGAAAATGACCCAAATCCTGGCAGAACAAACTCCACAACTAAAGGCAGAGAAGAGGCCACACTGAAGAGGGTAGAAAGGGTGGAGATCAGTCGGGAGATAAACAGATGGAAAGCTGGGCCCTCCACAGGAAGAAGGGAGCCAGTGGCACAGAGAAGGGCAAGAAGCAGCCTCTACCACACTAGGAAACCTGCACAGGGAAAACAAATTCCCATTGAAAACCAGAGGAGTTGAATTTCATTAAGTTCTTACAACCAGTGGGACTTAAAGCCTAGCATTTTACAAATCAGCTGACTTAGCTTTGGGAGAGACAATAGGAAGCTGAGTGCCCGCCTTAAAGAGACAGTGGGACAAACAGCCCTCAAAAATACAGCATAGAAGCAGCAGTTTGAAAAACATCTGGGGCAGATGGAAGGGAGACTTACTCCTCTCAGAGCCTGTACCTGAAGAGCAGGGTATGCTGAGGGACTCATCCAGGAGACACCATTCACCGGCACATCTCTCTCCCACAATGCCCAGAATAAACATGGCAATCTACAAGAAACAACATGATGCCAACACTCATTACCTAACTTGCTTATACCAAGTCCCACCCACCCACATAGCAGTGGGTCTGTCCTTTCCAGTCATGCGTGCCTCAGTCCCAGCGCTGCTGTCCCCTCCCCCAGAAGACCAGTGCAAACTGTACCAATACTACAGCCCCCAACCATGCACAGTGTGCAGCCTTGGTCCTTGAGGCAGATGCAGCAGGCCCCCTCCTGAGGAAACGAAGCACACACCTTGTTAAAATTGCTTGTTTCACCCACCTGCTTTGCAGATCAGCTCCTACTGACCTGGTACCAGCAGCTGCAGTGGTAGCAAGTCTCATTTCATAAGCAGACCATGGTGCACCCTGTTAAACCATGGGCCCTACCCTGACCAGCCTGGTTTCAGAGGTGGCAGCAGGTCCCCTCTTGCTGGCATGCAAACCTTGCAGGCACAGCGCAGTCCACCTCCTCCAATATGCTCTTTGCCAGAGGCCATTCAAACCGGGACCACAAGCCTGACCACGTGACTCCAAAGTGACTCCTTTCCTGGGTTGAAGGGAAGACAACCACATAATGTCAGTCCGAAGGGTGCCCCAGCAGTGGGCTGGGGGAAGACATCTGGTCTGACAGCAGGCCGTGCCCAATAACAAAAATTTCTCAGGAACAACACAGGAAAGGCACCTTGGTGCCTTTGGTGCTACTGCATCTCTGGCAAATGTATGATCTAACTCCAGATGAAGGAGGCTCCCAGCTGGTCTAGTAACACCACAGAGACAAAACACTGCCCACGATAGGCAGAGAAAACCACTGGAGACAACTGGACTAAAGGAAAAAGCATCTAAGACACAACAGCAGGGCATGTGCACACACATAGGAGATACTTCTGAAGTGCCAGATTCTGGTGAACAGGGGACACTGCATTACAGGGTACTACAAGACCTCTCCTTCACATGGCTGTTACTTTCCAGAGAAGGAGACATAGCTGACTGTCCTAACACACAGAAACAGAGTAAGACAAAATGAAGAGACAGAAGAATATGTCCCAAATGGAAGAACAGGACAAAACCACAGCAAGAGACCTAAACAAAACAGATATATATGCCTGATAGGGGATTTAAAGATACTGGACTTGAGAAAAGAGTGGGGAACATCAAAGATACCCTTAATAGTGAGATAAAGAACCAATCAGAAAAGAACACAATAAAAATTTTAAATACACTAGATGGAATAAATAGCAGGCTAAGAGAGCAGAAGAATGAATTAGTGACCCGGAGGACAGAGTAATGGAAAGTAATCAAGCTGAACAGATGATAGGGAAAAAATTAAAATGCAAAATGAGAATAGAGTTAGGGAACTCAGTGAGTCCATCAAGCGTAATAACATTTGCATTATAAGGATCCCAGAAGAGGAAGAAGAAAAGAGAGAAGAGAGCAGAAAATTTATTTGAAGAAATAATAGCTAAAAATGTCCCTAATCTGGAAAAGGAAACAAATCCATATTCAGGACAGAGGTCCCCCAATAAAATCAACCCAAGGAGGTCCACATGAGGACACATAGTAATTAAAATGGCAAAAAGTAGTGATAAGGAGACAATTTTAAAAGCAGCAAGATAAAAGAAGACAGTTAAATACAAGAGAAAACCCATAAGGCTATATGTATATTTTTCACCAGAAACTTTGTGGGCCAGAAAGGAGTGGAATAATAAATTCAGAGTGCTGAAAGGAAAAAACCTGCAGCCAAGAATATTCTATCCAGCAAGGCTATCATTCAGAATAGAAGGAGAAAGAGTTTCCCAGACAAACAAACGCTAAACCACTAAACTAGCCCTCCAAGAAATGTTAAAGGGGACTCTTTAAAAGGAAAGGAAAGACCATAAATAAGAGTAAGAAAAGTAGGAAGCACAAAAGCAGTAAAAATGAGTATATCTGTAAAAAACAGCAACAGACTCACAAAATAAAAAAATGTATGACACCATTACCTAAAACATGGGGGAGAAAAGAATGAGTCCAATCTTAAGCAACCATCAACTTAATATAGACTGCTATATGCAGATGTTACATACACAAACCAAAAATCAGTAATAAACATGCAAAAAATAATAATAAAGGAATCCAAGTATATCACTAAAGAAAGCCAGCAAACAATGAGAGAAGAGAGCAAGAGAAGAAAGGATCAGAGAAGAGCTACAAAAACAACCGCAAAACAAGTTTTAAAAAGTGGCAATAAATACATATGTATTAATAATTATTTTGAATATAAATGAACTAAATGCTCCAATAAAAAGACATAGGGTGACAGAGTGAATTAAAAAAACAAGACCCATCTATATGCTACCTACAGGAGACCCATTCCAGACCTAAAGACACATGCAAATTGAAAGTGAGGGGATGGAGAAACATTTATCATGCAAACAGATATGAAAAAGAAAGGTAAGGTAGCAATATTTGGACAAAATAGACATATTTTGGGACATATCACAAAACAAAATCAACAAGAAACAATGGCTTTGAATGACTCACTAGACCAGCTAGATTTAACAGATATATTCAGAACATTCCATCCTAAAACAGCAGAATACACATTCTTTTCAAGTGCAAATGGAACATTCTCCAGAATAGATCACATATTAGGCCATAAAACAAGTCTCAACAAATTCAGAATATCAAAGTCCTACCATCTATTTTGACCACAACATTATGAAACTGGAAATCAACCACAAGAAAAAAAATCTGGAAAGGGCACAAATACATGGGGGTTAAATAACATGCTACTAAACTATGAATAGGGCAACCAAGAGATCAAAGAAGAAATAGAAAACTACATGGAGAGAAATGAAAATAAAAACCCAACAGCTCAAAACCTTTGAGATACAGCAAAAGTTCTGAGGGAAACTTATAGCAATAAAGGCCCATCTCAAAAGCAAGAAAAATCTCAAATAAGCAACCTAACCTTACACCTAAAGGAGCTAGAAAAACAACAACAATAAAACCAGTAATAAAGGATATAGAAACAAACAAACACAATAGAACAGATCAAAGAAACCAGGAGCTTTGTTCTTTGAAAAATCAAAATTGATAAACCTCTAGCCAGACTCATCAAAAAAAAAAAAAAAAAGAGTACTCAAATAAAATCGCAAGAAAGAGAAATAACAACCAACATCACAGAAACACAAAGGATTATAACAATATGAAAAATTATATGCCAACAAGACAACCTAGAAGAGAGGGATAAATAACTAGAAACATATAACCTACCAAAACTAAAGCAGGAAGAAACACAAAATCTGAACATACTGATTACCAGCAAGGAACCTGAATCAGTAATAAAAAAAACCTCAACAAACAGAAGTTCAGGTCCAGATGGCTTCACAGATAAATTCTACCAAACACTTAGAGTCAATATCTATTCTCAAACTTACAAAAAAAAAAAAAAAAGAGGAAATAAAACTTCCAAATTCATTCAATGAGCCCAGCATTACCCTGATGCCAAAACCAGATAAAAACCCCACAAGAAAAGAGAACTACAGGCCAATATCCCTGATGAGCATAAATGCAAAAATCCTCAACAAAATATTACCAAACTGAATCCAACAATACATTTTTAAAAAGCATTTAGCACAATCAAGTTAAATTTATTCTCTGGATGCAAGGGTGCTACAGTATCTACACATCAATCAACATGATACATCACATCAACAAGAGAAAGGATTAAAACCATATGATCATTTCAATAAATGCAGAAAAAGCATTTGACAAAGTACAACCTCCATTCATGATAGAAACATTCAACAAAATAATTTTAGAGAGAACATATCTCAACATAATAAAGGCCTTATATAAAAAAAACCACAGCTAACATCATCCTTCCTGGGGAAAAAGTGAGAGATTTTACCCTAAGGTCAGGAACAAGACAAAGATGTATGTCCACTCTCACCACTTTTATTCAACATAGTACTAGAAGTTCTAGCCACAACAATCAAACAACAAAAAGGCAACCCAATTGATAAGGAAGAAGTAAAACTTTCACTATTGCAGCTGACATGATACTATGTATAGAAAACCCTAAAGACTCCACCAAAAAGAAACCTGCTAGAACTGATAATTCAATAAGGTTACACCATACAAAATCAACATGGAAATCTGTTGCATTTCTGTACACCAACAATGAAGCAGCAGAAAGAGAAATTAAGAAAACAATTCCATTTACAATTGCACCAAAACAAAAAAATACCTAGGAATAAAAATAACCAAAGAGGTGAAAGACCTGTACTCTGAAAACTATAAAAAATTGTTGAAAGAAATTCAAAACAACACCAAGAAATGGAAAGACACTCTATGCTCATGGGTTAGAACAAATATTGTTCAAATGTCTATACTACCCAGAACAATCGACACATTTAATGCAATCCCAATCAAAATAGCATTTTTCACAGAACTAGAACAAACAATCCTAAAATTTGTTTGGAACCACAAAGGACCTTGAATAGCCAAAGCAATCTTGAAAAATAAAATCAGAGGCATCACAATTCCAGACTTCAAGTTCTATTACAAAGTGGTAATAATTAAAACAGTATGATACTGACATAAAAATAGATGTATTGATCAATGGACTAGAATAGAAAACCTAGAAATAAAACCACAATTATATTATCAGTTAATCTTTGACAAAGGAAGAATGAATATCCAATGAGAAAACGTATCTTCAACAAATGATGATTGGAAAACTGGACAGTAACATGCAAAAGAATGAAACTAGACTACTTTCTTTCACCATACACAAAAATTAGCTCAAAATGGTTTAATAGACCTAAATGTGTGGCCTGAAACCATAAATATCCTACAAGAGGACACAAGCAGTAACCTATTGACATAGGCCATAGAAACTTTTTTCTAGGTATGCCTCCTGAGACAAGGAAAACAAAAGCAAAAATAAACTATTGGGGCTACATCAAAATAAAAAGCTCTGCTTAACAAAGGAAATAACCTAAAACTCAAAGACAGCCTACTGAATGAGAAAAGATATTTTCAAATGACATATCCAATAAAGAATTAGTATCCAAAATATATTAAAAACTTACACAATTTAACACACACAAGAAAAAACCCAAATCATCTAGTTAAAAATGGGCAGAAGATATTAAGAGACATTTCTCCAAAGAAGACATAGATGGCCAACAGACATATGAAAAGGTTCTCAACATCACTGATCATCAGGGAAATACAAATCAAAACCACAATGAGATATCATCTCACACCTGTCAGAATAGCTAAAAGCAAAAACTCAAGAAACAAGTGTTGGTAAGTATGTGGAGAAAAAGGAACCCTCATGTACTGTTGGTGGGAATGCAAGCTGGGCATCCACAGTGGAAAACAGTATGGAGATTCCTCAAAACATTAAAAATAGAGCTATCCTACTATCCAGTAATTGCTGTACTGGATATTTACCCAAAAAAACATGAAAATACTAATCCGATGGGATATATGTACCCCTATATATTTATTGCAGCTTATTTACAATAGCCAAATTATGGAAGCAGCCCAAGTGTAATTGATAAATCAATGGATAATAAGATGTGGTGTGTATATATATAGGAATATGTATATTTTATTATATGTATATAATGGAATATTACTCAGCCATAATAAAGAATGAAAATTTGCCATTTGCAACAGCATGGATAGCACTAGAGAATATAATGATAAGTGGAATAAGCCAGTCAGAGAAAAACAAATACCATATGATTTCATTAAAATGTGGAATTTAAGAAACAAATAAAGAGAGACAAAAGAGAGACTCATCACTATAGAAAACAAACATATGGTTACCACAGGGGAGGTGGGTGGAGGAATGGATGAGACAGGTGAAGGGGATTAAAAGTACACTCACCTTGATGAGCACCGAGTAACGTAAGGAACTGTTGAATCACTATATGGTACACCTGAAACTAATGGAACACTGTATGTTAGCTACACTGGAATTAAAATTTTTTTAATAGAATCTCACATTTCCTTCAGGAAATCTGATAGTCTTTAGTAAATCTGCTATCCACTTCATGAAATGTAGATACTGTACAAAGATATCAGCGACCTTAAAATTTACTGATGAGTTATTTGTAAGTATGAGTAATGGTCTGTCTTAACACTGGACAGAAGGTACTTTGAAGAAAAGATAAAGAGAACAAAATCCTCAGGCAAGATGGCAACATTGCAGAGCTAAATCAATATAAGTTGACAAAATTAATCATGCTTTGGTTGATAAACTGAAGGAAGAAAAGGAGAGCTAAGTTCTCTATGAATGGGGATATAACTGGGGAATGGTTGGATTCTGCATGTCAAGGTTATAGAGAAATTTTTTTAAGGGTGAATTATAAAATATACTTTTCTGCTTCTGTGTCTCTGCTTTGGAGTTGACCAATGTAAATGATGATTTGTTCCCTTTAATTGATACACTTATGGGAGAAAGCTGTCATGATATAAACTTAAATACTCTCATTTCTCAAAATCTGAATTCCTTGGCATATCAGGTTACTCCAATACTTGGAGATGTCTATTACACAGATGACATACTACCATCGCTTTGGTCCCCACTGAAAGAAATTAAGTGGTAAAGATAATAGTATCTTGATTTCTATCCCCATCGGTAATTACTAACAAGTGATCTGTATACCGCACAGATCACACAAAATTCTCTTGAGAAATGAAGATTCTACCAGCACCAATTCCAGTTATGATTAATATTTTCCTTTAAAATGCAAATAAGGCCTGTTAACTTTTGTGATCTCCTTTGATTCCATAACTTCTTTTTGAATTAGAAGAGGCAGAAATTATTGCACTACATTTTAAAAGATAAGCTAAGGTAGAAGTTAAAAACTTATCCACTGCTTACTCTATGTCATGCATATCAAGATCCTGTTTATATTTTTAGTTCTATCACAGCCCTATGATAAAGGTATAATCAGGGAATTTAGAGATTGTGGTGCCCATCCCTTTATGAAACTATGTATTTATATTTAATTTTTTCCAGTTTTATTGTGGTATAAGTGACATAAAAACTGTATACACTTAAGATGTACACTTAAATATATATGCATATTTTGTAAAATGATTACCACAATGAAGCTAATTGACAGATTCCTTGCCTCACATAGTTACCTTTTGTATATGTATAGTGAGAACACTTAATATCAACTCTCAGTATATATTAACTATAGTCATCATACTGTACATTAGATCCTCAGAACTTATAACTGAAAGTTTGTAACCTTCAACCAATACCTATTTCCCCCACCCCTGTGCCCCTGGAAACCACCATTCTACTCTCTGCTTCTGGAAGTTTGAGGTTTTTAGATCCCATCTATAAGAGAGCACACAGTCTTTGTTTTTCTATATCTGGCTTATTTCACTTGGTATAGTGTCCTCCAGGTTCATCCATGTTATCACAAATAGCAGGCTTTTCTTTTTATGGTTGAATAATATTCCATTGTATATATGTACCACATTTTTTTCATCCAGATTTATTAAGGTATAATTGACATAGAACATTTTGTAAGTTTAAGGTATACAACATAATGATTTGACACATTTATATTGCAAAATGATTACCACACAATAAAGTTTGTTACCCCATCCACCACCTCATGTAGTTAAATTTTTCTGTGTGTGTGGTAGGAACTGTTAAGATATACTCTCTTAGAGACTTTCAAATATGCAATACAGTATTAACTGTAGTCATCATGTAGTACATTACATTCCTAGAACTGATTCATTGTATAACTGGAAATTTTACACTTTGACAACCTTCATCCCTTTCTCCCATCCCCCACTACTCATCTCTAGCAACCATCAAACTGTTCTGTTTCTATGAGTTCAGTTTTAGATTCCACATACAAGTGAGCTCATATAGTATTTGTCTTTCTCTGTCTGACTTATTTTACTTAGCTTAATGTCCTCAGGATTCATCCATGTTGTCACAGATGGCAGGATTTCCTTTTTATGTCTGAATAGTATTCCAGTGTGTGTGTGTGTGTGTGTGTGTGTGTGTGCGCACGCGCGCACGCCCCATTTTTTTTTTCATCTGTCAGTGGACACATAGGTTGTTTCCGTGTCTTGTCTATTATAAATAATGCTGCCATGAACATGAGGGGGTACAGACATCTCTTCAAGATAGTGATTTCATTTCCTTCATATATATACCCAGAAGTGGAATTTCTGGACAATATGGCAGTTCTAGTTTTCAGTTTTTGAGGAACCTCCACACTATTTTCCTTAATAGCTCTACCAATTTACATTCCTACCAACAGTGCACAAGGGTTCCTTTTTCTCCACATCCTCATCAACATATATTATCTCTTTTTGATAATAGCTATGCTAAAATGTGTAAGGTGAAGTTTCATTGTGGCTTTGATTTGCATTTCCCTGATAATTAGTGATGTTGAGAACTTTTTCACGTACCTGTTGGCCATTTGTATGTCTTCTCTGAAAAAAAAAAAAAGTTTATTCAGGTCCTTTTCCCATATTTAAGCCAGGTTATTTGTTCCTTTACTATTGAGTTTTGTTATTGAGTTATATGGATTTCTTATATATTTTGGCTATTTACCCCTTATCAGATAATGATTTGCAAATATTTTCTCCCATTCCATATGTTGCCTATTTGTTCTGTTGAGTGCTTTCTTTGCTGTGCAGAAGCTTTTTGGTTTGATGTAGTCCCGCTTGTTTATTTTGCTTTTATTGCCTGTACTTTTGATATCATATCCAAAAAACCTCATGCTCTTTTCTAAACATTACCTTATAAAGGCAACATGACAATCTATCTTTCAAAGTCATGATAAATCCATTTGTTCGCAGTCAGTAGAACCCTTAGTTAATAAGTTTCTACAAAATAGGTAAAGAAAATGTGAGACACCATAGTGGTGAACATACCACCAGATCAGTCACACAGACTCAACATGTTTCTACTGTGAACACAGAGTACTGACCACACACTCTCGAATCTGCCTGGTCTTGACCCCATAAATGATAGGGTTCAGCATGGGAGGGGCTAATGTGCAGATATTGGCCAGCAGAATGTGAGTATGGAGGGGAACATGATGCCCAAACCGCTGGGTAATTACAGTAAAAATGCCAGGCAAATAGAACATGGAAATGACCCCAAGGTGGGAGGCACATGTGCCTAGACCCTTTTGCCGAGCTCCTCGGGAAGGGAGGTGGAAGACTGCATTGATGATAAGGGTATACGAAACCAAGATGAGCAAGGCATCTGGCATTACAGTAGAGAGAAGAACAGACAAGCCATACCAGACATTGACACAAATATCAGCACAAGCAAACTTGGCAACAGCCATGTGCTCACAGTAGGTATGTGGTAACACATTGCTATGGCAGAAAGGCAGTCTCTTCACCAGGAACACATCTGGGAGTATCACAGAGAAGCTTCTCAGGACCACAGCCAGACCAACCTTTATGATTACTGCATGACTGAGCACTGTAGTATATCGCAGTGGGTCACAGATGGCCACATAGCGGTCAAATGCCATGGCCAACAGAATCCCTGATTCAGCAATGAAGGTGGCATGAATGAAGAAGATTTGAGTGATGCAGCCATCAAGGGAGATCTCCCCAGCATGAAACCAGAATATGGCCAGGGCTTTGGGCACAGTGGTAGTGGACAGGATGAGGTCAGCCACAGCTAGCATGCAGAGAAAGAGGTACATGGGTTCATGGAGGCTGCGTTCAGTAATGATGATGAAGACAAGGAGGCTATTCCCAAGGACAGCAACCAGGTAGGAAATAAAGAAGGGAAGATAAATCCATATGTGCTGGTCTTCCAGGCCAGGGATGCCCCGCAGAATGAAGAGTGAGTGGCTGGCACCAGTGTGGTTAGGGGTTGCCATTCCCAGGACAAGTCACCTAGATGTTGGTGTATAAGATTTGCAGTCACTTCTATCTTGCCAAAAAAGGTGAAAAGGGTTGAAGTAAGGGAGGTAGGACTAGATCATTTGTCACTGGATGAGCAGTGGAAAGGATCCTGGTCAGAAAGTCAGGAAACATGGGTTAAAACTCTTTGACATTCTATTTACTATTTGATCTCAGTAAAATACTTCCCTGCTCTGGATCTCTCTCTTATCACCTTAAATCTAATGTTGGGGAGAAGCTGGATTAGATCATCTGTAAGAGAGTTGTTCCAGCTCTAGAACACCATAGATCTTAGTCTGAGGTTGTTATAAATAGTTAAGAGCTGTGAAAAACAAACACTGCCATTTCTACTTTGACCATCTGAATGTGATATGTATCTCAAAACCAGTCACTGAGTTGACTATAATTTAATAAGCCTTACTGAGCACCTACCATGGCTCCTAGAGGACCTACCTGGAGGAGAAAACTAAGCAAAATATCTAAATGATAAGGACAATGTAAAGGAAAAGTTAAACACAATGAGCTGTGGAAACATGGAGAGCTTCCCGGAAGTTCAGAAAAGATTTTCTAAAAGTGCCACCCTAAGTTGAACCTTGAAGAAGAAGTAAGGTTTTGCCAAGTCAAGTCATGTGAGGAGGGAATAACATGAACAAAGTCACAGAAATCTGAAAGGATATAGATTATGGAGGAAAATTATAATGATTCAGGGTTACTGTAGCAAAGAGGGCTTCACACAAAATGGTAGAAAATAATGTCACGCAGTGAGGTAGGGGCCAAATCACTGAGGATTTTGAGTATAAGTGTAAGAAGTTTAGAATTTATGTTGAAGCAGTGAGAGCCACTGAAGGATTTGTAGTAAGAGAATGGCATGATGAAGTTGGCATTTTAGGTAGCTCTCTCACTCTTGCAATATTGTGTAAGATGGATGGGGAATGGAGGAGGCAGGTTGGAAAATGGAGACAGATCAGTTAGGAGGGGCTCTGTACTAAGGACTGCATGTGCACTGTTTTAATCACCACAGTGTGAGATAATTGTAGTCATTTCCCTCAGTTTACTGATAAGGGAGCAAACAGAGCTTGGAGGATTTAAGTAGTGCCCTACCCAAGGTCACCTGGCTAGTAAATGGTGGAGCCAGAATTTGCCTACATACACCATCTCCGAATCACTTCATACATGCCTTATTCTACGCTGGTCCCCTTCATCAGATAATTGTGATTTCCTGATTCCTGACCTAAACAGAAAAAACAATAAAAACATCCATTTTTCATTCCCTTAACCTCTTCACCCTCACTCTGCCATCTACAAATTTATTTATATTTGAATCGCCTTTTCTCTTTTTCTCCAATTCAAGACTCAACCCTCCATCTGTCTCCATCTGCACACTGGACTCCAACCTTCTTGTTAAGTACCTCTTCCTACTAATCTGTCACTCTAGTAACTTCAATCTCTCTTTCTCTCTCTTTCTGTTGGCTCCTTCTCCTTCATCTGTATATATGATCAATGGTCTCTTCCCCCTTCACTTTGGTTTCACAGAACAGATATGCTTTCTTTCTTCTACCTTTTTACCATCCTTTAATCTTTACCCAAACCACTTTACTTACAACACAAATATGCTGCTGAAGCTTCTAAATAATGCTTCTAAATAATGCTGCTGAAGCTTCTCTAAAATAATCTATCATAGCATGCTTGCCAAATCTAAATTAATTTTAGGTTTAAATTAAGTGCCAGATTAATTTTTCATTATTAGGAATCTCCAATTTCCATTATTAATACTTTTGTGTGATAATAGCAACCATTAAATGCCTACTGTTAGATATGTTATTTCTAATAATCACACCAAACCTATGAAATTGAACATATCACTAGTTCGTGCATGAAGAAATTGACTCTCAGATAAGTAAATACCCAAAGTCAAACACCTTGTTCGTAGATAAGCTGATATTTGAATCCAAAAGTATTAGCATCAAAGCTTCCATTAGCTTTAAAAACTTCCATTTTGTTATGTTGACTCTACACCACCTTTCCTTGGCTTCCTCCCTACTCCCTTCAATTCTCCTATATATTCCACAATATCTAAGACATGTAAGACAATGTATCATAGGACAAACAAGAGATTGAGGATTTAGAGTCTGACCTACCTGGGTTCAATTCCAGTTCTGCTTGCTACAAATCCACATAAAAACACACAATCTTCCATTCAGATGCATATTATCACATACATTCATTTATACAGTCACCATACACATATTCACTCATAAAAATTTTGATGAAGATCTACACACACATTTTCACTATTCATACAAACAGCCCTTCACTGTGAACACATTCACGCACACATGCTCACTCACATACACTTTTAAACTTTCCTTCACATAATAGCCACCCAAATCCATACACAGTCATTAACCAGTCAAACTCACTGTCACAGAGACAAGTTATGACTTACTTAAGTCATAAATTTGCCTATCTTCATTCAGCACACTGATTCTCCTCTTCTTGAATCAGTTTCTTCCAGGAGATGAAGCTTCCAGAGGCTATTCCACTCTTACCCCTGTCTCCAGCCTTACAGCCCCCTTATCCCTGCCATAAGGGACTCTCATAGAAATGCAACTTATAGGACAACACCCCTGCTTCACCAGTTCCACTCTTGATTTACCCAAACATGAGTCAGAGATATAAAATATCAATTCTGGTTGGCACGTTATACCAGGGCTCATCAAACTGCAGCCTGTGGGCCAAATCTTGTCTACCACCTGCTTTTTTTTATGGGTAAAATTTTATTGGAATACACCCATTCCCCATATCTACTAGGACTGCTTTTTTGGGACAGAGTAGTTGCAACAGAGACCATCTTTGAAGCTTAACACTTTTACTCTTGCCCTTGACAAAAAAATTTTGCCAGCTCCTGCTTTAGAATAACCTTGTCATATAACTCACTATTTAGCAAGGCCACAGAAGGAAAGGCAGTTTTCCCAAGTTCACAAAAGAAATGAGTCAAGAAGGTCTCATGCCTCTCCTTCCACTAGTGTTTCCACTATGCCACAAAGCATCCAGGGGAACATTTTTGTCTGTCCTCTCAGGGAATGGTGAATTTTTGTCTGCTCTCTCAAGGAATGGAGAATTCCAAATATAGTGCCTAAAGAGTTACCAAATGATGAAGGCAATCTATTATTGTCCCCCATGTCTCTCATCAGTAATTCAGTGTTTTCCACCTTCTTTATCCCCACCCTCAGCCAGACCCCACCATTGATGCCCATGGATAGAAGGGCCCAGAAAGTCACCAGGCTATCCTGGTCAGTACCAACCTACTCTCTCCTCACCCCAAACTCTCCATCACAGCCATCAGGAACCACAGACTGGAGTTATGCCCCTGCCTGGATTGCAGGGTATTCTCACAACAAGCAGACTGTATGCAGTGGCTAAGGGATTAAGTTGGAGGAGGAATTGCAGGGTAAATTATTCTTTCTCTGAGCATCTTTGGGGACCATGGACTTATTCATGTGACTTTCTTCTCCCCTAGGATCTCCTCTACTGCCAGTGACATAACAATAAGCCCTGAACCCTTCCTTGTCTGAAGAGCTGCATGAGCTTGACAGGAGAGGAGGTGGAAGAGAGGTTTTAGATTGGAGAGGTGAGGGTAGAGGACAGAAGTGTGGAAGGGACTTTCATCAAGGCTCCACACGTCACTCCAGCTCACCCTCTTCAACCCTGACTTCCAGAAGGCACAGAAGCATATTAGGAGCTGGAATTCTAAAGATTCTCCCAAACATTCATTTACTCCTTCACCACCCATTCAACCAACTATGTTCACCACACCACGATAAAATGTTAATAAAATCAAATCCACTGAAAATGTATTAATATTGTTTTGTGTACAGGACTAATACTTTCATTCCATCATGCAAGGGACTTAATGGAACATTTTCATTGATAACCCTGTAAGATTTTTTTCTTCCCTATTCATGGATTTCTTTATCATTGAGATCAAACTGTGCATGTGGTATACTTTTTTATTTAATTTCATAATATAGGAATTTCCAATTAACAATTGGTAATAAATGTTCCCAGTTGTAACAAATGTTCTGTAAACCATGTAGTTCCTTTAATTCAGCTGCATGTGTCTCCTGTCTGATGCAATGACACATAGTTAGTAATCTATAAATATTTCTTTAAAAATTTGAGTGACTAAATATTATACCTTGATGACATAATACAATACATTTAACCATTTCACTTATTGAATATTTATAAAGTTTCTGTTCTTCTCTGTTGAAATTGTTCTGTAATGAACATATATATGTATAAATTTGTATATGTGTTCTGGATTATTTCACTTAAATATTTGATATTTCAAAGAAGGAAATTATTATGGCAATGTTTCTATTTCCATGTAGTATTTTTTATTGTTGATAGAAATTTTTCTTTAATAATTTTGTTCCCAGCTAGTGCTCATTCACTTTAGTGTAGGAGCTAATGCTGCTTTGAGATTTATGTTATCTGTCTTCTCCTATTCCTCAAGCCTGTCTGAAGGTCCCCTGGATTCCCTCACAAACAAATGCATGGAAGTCTTACACTTGTATCATAAAGACTTCCATGTCCATCTGGAAAACTTCTTCACCTCGTCCCATTGATTCCATTTCCTCCTCTGATCTCAGTTGAATTTCCCTTCACTCTGCCTTCGTTATGCACTCCCATAGTCACATCCTTTCTCCACTTCCAAGTATACTAATTCAAACATCCCACTGCCTAGCCACACAATTACTTGCCCAAGCATATGCTGACTGTATCTGCTTCCTAACCTCACCAAAACAGCTAATCTATTAATACCACAAGTTCCTTTCTAAATCTTCAGCCCACTCTGTATGATTTCCATTCTTAATTAACTTTTAGATTCTATGCCCTTTTTATGATAGCTTTCTTTTAAGTATGTTCAAATCCTTAAAATTGTTTTCTCCATTCTATCTAGTCCATCTCAACATTAATATAAACTGAAACAAGAACATAATTGGGTAGTCACTTGGAGAACAAAATGGTGCCACTAAAATGATTACCAACATAGACTATTAGCAGGGTCCAGCAAGCTTACACATTGCCTCAAGTTAGCTCACTCTCCCACTCTGCCTAATTAACACTTCATATGTACACCCTATTCAAACCTCCAATCTTGATTCCAGAACCTAGCTCTTTACTCTTGGAAGAGAACCTTGTCTACTAAATCAGAATCAATCAGTTGGAAACTCACACAAATTCAAAACACTGGATATAAAAACATATCTGCATCTGCTCCTACCCACTCCTGCTTCCTCCTTATAGGAGGAATTGTCTGTCCTGTCAAGGAATAATCCCTCCATTTGTTCTCTGGACACCTAAGAAAGACTAGCCCAAACAGGCACAACCATGGACCTCTAAAGTATTATTTAGGGCTAAAATTTGCAGTATATGTACTATCTAGGAAAAAACAATATGAGAAATCTGGTGTGAAGAATCCATTGACATGGCAGAAAAGCATATGAGAAGATAATCAACATCATCATATTTCATTTAAAAATTGCAGATCAAAAAACAACAATGAGGTACCACTATATACCTATTAGAATGGCTAAAATTCAATACACTGACAACACCAAATGTTGGCAAGGATGTGAATCAACAAGACCCTCATTCAGTGCTGGTGGGAATGCACAATGGTACAACCACTTAGGAAAACAGTTTGGCAGTTCCTTACAAAGCTAAGCATACACTTACTATACAGTCATGCTCCTTAGTATTAACCCAAAGGAGCTGAAAACTTATGTCCACACAAACACCTGCATACAGATGTTATAGAAGCTTTATTCATAATTGTCAAAACTTGGAAGCAGCCAAAATATCTCTGAACAGGTGAATGGATAAGCAAACTCTAGTATATCCATACAATGGAGTATTACTCAGCAATAAAAAGAAACAATATATCATGCACTCACCAGACATGAAGGAATTTTAAGCGCATAACACTAAGGGAAAGAGGCAGCATGTAAAGGTTACACACTGTATAATTCCAAACTTATGTCATTCTGGCAAAGGCAAAACTATGGAGACAGTAAAAAACATCAGTGTTGGGGCGCCTGGGTGGCGCAGTCGGTTAAGCGTCCGACTTCAGCCAGGTCACGATCTCGCAGTCCGTGAGTTCGAGCCCCGCGTCAGGCTCTGGGCTGATGGCTCGGAGCCTGGAGCCTGTTTCTGATTCTGTGTCTCCCTCTCTCTCTGCCCCTCCCCCGTTCATGCTCTGTCTCTCTCTGTCCCAAAAATAAAATAAAATAAAATAAAATAAAATAAAATAAAATAAAATAAATCAGTGTTTTCCAGGAGTTCAGGGAGAGAAAGAGAAGGACAAATAGGAGATATGTGAGCATTGAAAATACTCTGTATGATACTATAAGGGTGGATACATGTCAGTATACATTTTTCAAAACCCATAGAATTGTACAACACAAAGAGCATGCCATAATGTAAACTTTGGACTCTTATTAATAATAATGTATCAGTATTGGTTCGTTAGTTGTAACAAATATACCACACAAATGCAAGATGCTAAAAATAAGAGAAACTCTCTGAGCAAGACGGGGTGGGGGGTGGATAAAGATGTATTTGGGAACACTGTACTCTCCACTCAATTTTTCTATAAACCTAAAACTGGTCTAAAAAAAAAATAATATCTATTGGGGCACCTGGCTGGCTCAGTTGGTTAAGTGTCTGAGTTTCACTCAGGTCATAATCTCGCGATTTGTAAGTTCAAGTCCTGCATCTGGGCTCCGTGCTGATAGCTCAGAGCCAGAGCCTACTTCAGATCCTGTGTCTCCCTCTTTCTCTGTCCCTCCCCCACACTCTCTCTTTCTCTCTCAAAAATAAACATTAAAAATATTTTAATAATATTTATTAATTTTTAATGCAATCCTTGAAATGAAAAAAACATTCAGCAGATTGGTTAGATAGCTTATTAAATAGAGCTAAAAAGATCATTAGAAACTTGGAGATAGAAACAAAGAGATGCATAAAGACAAGCTAAATTATTTGCAGGATAGAGGCAGAAGAATCAACTTTTTAAAACAATATCTTAGGAGGAGGGTCCAACATGGCAGAGAAGTGGGGGGATCTGAACTTTCTGTGTCTCTCAAAGAAGGGTTAAAGCCAAAGGACCTTGAACCCCAAGAGTCTGGGAGGAAAAGAGACTGAGTTGCTACCAGTCACTGGAGCAACTGGAACAACCAGGGAGACACTGGAACAACCTGATGGGCCATAGGTGGGTGATTGCGAACGAGGAGAGATAAAACAGGCCATGTAGGCATGGAGGGGAGGGATCCCCTTCTGTGGAGAGATGAAGAGAAAGAGAGGCTGGGGAAGCATAGGACTGTATCTGGACAAGAGAAAAACCTTGGACCAGGGTGGAGAGGGATCCAAACTCTAACTGCAGGGCTTTCTCCAGACTGGGCTGGCTGCCCTGTTCATGCACCTGGGGAGGAGGAGAACCAACCCCAGGCTCGGTGGCTAGGTCAGCGGCACAGTCCACGGTAGGAGAAAGTGACCCCCTCCCTGGAGTGCTGCAGTACAGGACAAAACCAGCCAGGACCACATATCAGGCAGCATGGAGAGTTGTTTCCCCAAAACAGGTTGCATGGAGCAGGAGTTTGAATCCCAGCCAAGTGCCAGGGCACCAGAGTCAGGCGAGTGAGACAGACCACCTCATCTGCACCCACAGCACAGTGAGGACAGCTCCAACCGAGTGATTTGGGACACTGGTCCATGGAGAAGAGACTGGGGGGCCGCCATTTTTCTCCCCACCACCACCAAGGTGAGGGGCCTCAGGGATTGGTCCACAGGGCCCACAGTGGAGGTGGGACCCTCCTACACCAAAACACCCCTCGGAGCCAGGTAACTGCATATCTACTGGAGCAGGATAGACGCTGTGGAACCAGATGGCCGCCTCCTCCAGACCAGCGCTGCTGCATTGCCTGGATTAATTCTAGGACAATTCTTGTTATTTACATATATTCTTCCTTCCTTTTCTCCTTATCTCTTCCCTCCTCTAGTCTGGTCACTCTGGTTGTTGGTTTGTATAAGCAGACATATTTAATCAATTCTCTTGACACATATTCTACACATCCTTCTTTCCTTTCTCTTTCTCTGGAATAATTAAGCTTATAGTTTCTCTGCCTGGGTAACTTTATCTTTGTTTCTTTTCTCCCCCACCTCCTTCTTTATTTTCCTTTCTCTCTCTCTGGATTAAGCCATTTAGTCGCTCTGCCTGGTCAGTGTTTATTTATTCTTTTTCCCCGCCCCTGTCATTTCTCTATTTGTATGTGCTCTTCCATCAGCACTGCCTCCATCCTATTCTTTAGTTGTAGCTGGTGTTTCTGGTTTTTTGTTTTTGGATTTTTCTTTGTTTATTTGTTTCTGTGTTTGCATGTTTTTGTTTTCTGTTTTTTTTTGTATGTTTGTTTTCCTTTCCAGGGCTACTTAAGGAACAAATCAAAGTAGACCTGGTGGAAAGCCCAAAACATCACTATGAGTAGGGAGATAAAGTAACCAAAGTCACAACAACAGAAAGCAAGTACCCCTCTCCAAAGAACACTGGACAGTGTATGACCTCCCGTTAATATAGCAGTGCTTGCAGGTACGGAGGACATAACAAGCTTTTAAAACTCATAAGGGACAAAAAACTTGCCAAAATGATGAAATGGAAGAATTCTCCTCAAAGAAATTCCAGGAAGAAGTGACAGCTAAAGAATTGATCAAAACAGATATAAGCAATAAAACTGAAAAAGAATTTAGAATAATAGTCATAAGATTAATCACTGGGCTTGAAAAAAAGCATAGAAGATAGCAGAGAATCTATTGCTACAGAGATCAAGCAACTAAAAAATAGTCATGATGAATTAAAAAATGGTATAAATGAGATGCGAAATAAAATAAGGTGGCCATAGCATGGACTGAAAAGGCAGAGGGGAGAATAGGTGAATTAGAAGATAAAATTATGGAAAAAGAGGAACTGAGAAAAAGAGAGAGAAAAGAATCCAAGATCACAAGGGGAGAATTAGAGAACTAAGTGATTCAATCAAATGGAATAATATCTGTATCATAGGAATTCCAGAAGAAGAGAGAGAGAAAAGGGCTGGAGGTGTACTTGAACAAATCATAGCTGAGAACTTCCCCAATCTGGGGAAGAAAACAGGCATTGAAATCCAAGAGGCACAGAGAACTCCCTTCAGACGTAACTTGAATCGATCTTCTGCACAACATGTCATAGTGAAACTGGCAAAATACTAGGATAAAGAGAAAATGCTTAAAGCAGCTAGGGATAAACAGGCTCTAACTTACAAAGGTAGACACAGAAGAATAGTAGCAGACCTATCTACTGAAACATGGCAGTCCAGAAAGGAATGGCAGGAAATCTTCAATGTGATGAACAGGAAAAATATGCAGGCAAGAATCCTTTATCCAGCATGCCTGTAATTCAGAATAGAAGGAGAGATAAAGGTTTTCCCAAACAAACAAAAACTGAAGGAATTCATCACCACTAAACCAGCCCTACAAGACATCCTAAGGGGGATTCTGTGAGTGAAATGTTGCAAGAACCACAAAGTACCAGAGACTTCACTACAAGCATGAAATCTACAGACATCACAATGACTCTAAACCCATATCTTTCAATAATAACACTGAATGTAAATGGGCTAAATGCGCCAACCAAAAGACATAGGGTATCAGAATGGATGAAAACCCAAGACCCCTCTATTTGCTGTCTACAAGAGACTCATTTTAGACCTGAGGACACCTTCAGATTGAAAATGAGGGGATGGAGAACTATCTATCATGCTACTAGAAGTCAAAAGAAAGCTGGAGTTGCCATACCTATATCAGACAAACTAGACTTTAAATTAAAGGCTGTAACAAGAGATGAAGAAGGGCACTATATAATAATTACAGGGCCTATCCATCAGGAAGAGTTAACAATTATAAATGTCTATGCGCCAAATATGAGAGCCCCCAAATATATAAAACAATTAATCACAAACACAAGCAACCTTATTGATAAGAATGTGGTAATTTCAGGGGACTTTAATACCCCACTTACAACGATGGATAGATTAGCCCACAGCTAATATCATCCTCAATGGGGAAAAACAGAGCTTTCCCCCTGAGATCAGGAACATGACAGGGATGTCCACTATCACCACTGTTGTTTAACATAGTGTTGGAAGTCCTAGCATCAGCATTCAGACATCAAAATAATATAAAAGGCATTAAAATTGTCAAGTCAAGCTTTCACTTTCTGCAGACAACATGTTATTCTACATGGAAAACTGATAGACTCCACCAAAATTCTGCTAGAACTGATACATGAATTCAGCAAAGTCACAGGGTACAAAATTTATGTACAGAAATCGGTTGCATTTTTATACACCAATAATGAAGCAACAGAAAGAGAAATAAAGAAACTGATCCCATTCACAATTGCACCAGAATCATAAAATACCTAGGAATAAACCTAACTAAAGTTGTAAAAGATCTGTATGCTGAAAACTATAGAAAGTTTATGAAGGAAATTGAAGAAGATACAAAGAAATGGAAAAACATTCCATGCTCACGGATTGGGGGAAGAAATATGAAAATGTCAGTACTACCCAAAGCAGTTTACACATTCAATGCAAGCCCAATCAAAATTGCACCAGCATTCTCCTCGAAGCTAGAACAAGCAATCCTAAAATTTGTATGGAACCACAAAAGACCCAGAATAGCCAAAGTAATAGTGAAGAAGAAAACCAAAGCAGGAAGCATCACAATCCCAGACTTTAGCCTTTACTACAAAGCCTGTACTACATACTATGAAGACAGTATGGTATTGGCACAAAAACAGCACATAGACCAATGGAATACAATAGAGAACCCAGAACTGGACCCACAAATGTATGGCCAAATAAGTCTTTGACAAAGCAGGAAGCGTATCCAATGGAAAACAGACAGTTTCTTTAACAAATGGTACTGGGAGAACTGAACAGCAACATGCAGAAGAATGAAACTAGTTCACATTCTTATACCATACACACAAAAAAGCTCAAAATGGATGATAGACCTGAATGTGAGACAGGAAATCATCAAAACCCTAGAAGAGAAAGCAGGAAGAAACCTCTTTGACCTTAGTTGCAGCAATTTCTTACTCGACACATCTCCAAAGGCAAGGGACTTAGAAGAAAAAATGAACTATTGGGACCTTTTGAAGATAAAAAGCTTCTGCACTACAAAGGAAACAATCAACAAAACTAAAAGTCAACTGACAGAATGGGAAAAGATGTTTGCAAATGACATATCAGATAAAGGGCTAGTATCCAAAATCTATAAAGAACTCACCAAACTCCACACCCAAAAAACAAATAATCCAGTGAAGAAATGGGCAAAAGACATGAATAGACACTTTTCCAAAGAAGACATCCAGATGGCAAACAGACACATGAAACAATGCTCAACATCACTCCTCATCAGGGAAATACAAATCAGAGTCACACTGAGATATCACCTCATGCCAGTCAGAGTGGCTAAAATGAATAAATCAGGAGACTATAGATGCTGGCGAGGATGTGGAGAAATGGGAAACCTCTTGCACTGTTGGTGGGAATGCAAAGTGGTGCAGCCACTGTGGAAAACAGTGTGGAAGTTCCTCAAAAAATTAAAAGTAGATCTGCCCTATGACCCAGCAATAGCACTGCTAGGAATTTACCCAAGGAATACAGGAGTGCTGATGCATAGGGGCACATGTACCCCAATGTTTATAGCAGCACCTTCAATAATAGCCAAATTATGAAAAGTGCCTAAACGTCCATCAACTGATGAATGGATAAAGAAGATGTGATTTATATATACAATGCAATACTACTTGGCAATGAGAAAGAATGAAATCTTGCTATTTTCAGAAACATGGATGGAACTGGAGAGTGTTATGCTAAGTGAAATAAGTCAGTCAGAGAAAGACAGATACCATATGTTTTCACTCATATGTGGATGTTGAGAAACTTAACAGAAGACCACGGGGGAGGGGAAGAAGAAAAAAAAACTATAAACAGAGGGAGGGAGGCAAACCGTAAGAGATTCTTAAATCCAGAGAACAAACCGAGGGTTGATGGGGGGTGGGGGACAAGGGAAAGCGGGTGATGGGCATTGAAGAAGGCACTTGTTGGGATGAGCACTGGGTGTTGTATAGAAGCCAATTCGACAATAAATTATATTTTAAAAATAATGATAATAAATAAAAACAATAAAAACAATGCCTTAAGTTCATAATAAATATAACGACTCTACCTATCAGATAAGTTCAAAGATTATCAGATATCATAGAAACAAAAAATCCAGTTTCATGTGGTTTAAAGGATATCAACCTAAACCATATGAGCATAAAATACTTGGGAGAAGATGCAAATGGTTTACTAAGAGAACACTAATCAACAGAAAATTTACACAGCTATAATCATACTCAACTAAACAGTACACAATCTCAAAATTGTTGTTTCAAAGATTAGCTGTCTCAGAGAAAAAAATTACAAGAATTACAAGAAACTGGCAAATAATCACTGTGATGAATTTAACTCTTTTCCCCAAAAATTGCCGAATCATTTTTAATTGGTATGTATACCAAGGTTTGAACAGTACGATAAGCTTGTTCCACCTATTATTTAACTCACAAAATATATTAGAAAATTTGCAACACCTTTTATTGAGTGACAAACATGTCACAGAAAAAAAGTGAACTGTACCATATATGCAGAAAGACATAATCATATAAAAACTGGAAAACACACTAAAATTTAACAATTATGCCCCATTTTTCTGATTATTGGTCATTGAAGTTTTTCTTTCTTTTCTTAGTTTTGTTTATTTAGTAATATGTGTCCTTGAAAAATTAAATATAAAAAGCAACCATAGAAAACTAAAACTATAAGAACAATAATCAAATCATAGGTTGAAGAAATAGCCTAAAATGAAAACAAAAAAACCCATAAAGGAAAAGAATGACGGACTTGAAAATATTTAATACTATATCTCTTTAGGGTTAAAACAAAAGGCAACCAAGCCAACCAAAGAAAATTGCAGAATTTATAATTTAAACAACCTGAGAAAATACTTTCAATAAATACTAATACCTTGGGGAAGTTATATATCCTCTCTGAGCTCCGAATTACATCTTTAAAATGAATAAATTAGAGGCAATAACGAGTTTGATGTGAAGATTCAATAAGGTAAGGTATGAAATAAGTTTTGCACAGGTTCAATAAATGGTTGTTACTATTAATCCACAAAGAAATACAATATCCCATAACAATTGTTCCATGTGTCTATTAGCTAAATCAGTTCAAATGAAAGGACAATGAAAATGGTTTTACTCTGTCACATGGCAGACTTAAAAAATAGAACTACTTACTAAGTGCTAGTAAGGATACAATAAATTTTGGCATTTTCATGTATTTCTGATGAGTGAAAATTAATAACAACTTCTTTTTTCAATGTGCCAGAGGAGCCTAAAATCCACATACCACTAACCTAGTAATTCTTTTCAAGGCTAAAAACAGGCAAAGCTTACTGCACAAAAAATAGATAAACCTTATGCACAAAAATGTCCCTAGCACAGCATTTACATTGCTAATGATTAGAAAAACGTAAGTATTAAAAAATAAAAGGATGAACACTACCTCAGCTGATGTAAAAAAGAATTTTTAAGCATAATTTTATATAATTAATTAAAAGATATATAGTCATTAAAGTTATTATGTCTTTCCAAATGTAGTGTCATTTAAAAATAGCCACACTGTGGGCCTATGCATTAATACTGAATAAGGTCTGAATATATGTGTATGGTTATAGTTATTAGAGTTAGAATTACACATATGTGGATCTTGAGAAACTTAACAGAAGACCATGGGGGAAGAGATGGGGGAAAATTACTTACAAACAGAGAGGGAGGGAGGCAAACCACAAAAGACTCTTAAATACAGAGAACAAACTGAAGGCAGATGGAGGGGTGGGGAAAGGGAAAATGGGTTTTGGGCACTGAGGAGGACACTTGTTGGGATGAGCACTGGGTGTTGTATGTAAGCCAATTTGACTAATTATATTTTAAAAAGAGAGTTACATATAAAATCTGGAAGATTCTACATGAAAATTATAACAGTACATTTCTTTGGGTGGTGAAAGTGTGTGTAATTTTCATTTTCTTCCTATCATTTCTCTATGGAATACTTATATAAAAATAAGTAAATATTTTCAACAGAAGTATCAACAATATAGTATCATCTAATAGAGGAAGTCATATCTCTTCTTGAGAGGAGGTGGTTATAATGACCTCACTGAGTAGATGACACCAAGCTGGGCCTTGAAAGATAAATAAAGGGAATCTATTAAAAACTCAAGGAAAGGAGCAGTCATTCCAGGTAAATGAATCACTTAGGGGAAATGTGCCAAGACAAGATGACTGGACGTCGAGAGATTAGAGACAGACAGTTCCCTAAGACTGAAGCACAGATTGTGTGAAAGTGATGTGGAAATTGTTGTTGGGAAGGAAGTCTGAATTTATTCTGTACCACACTGAGGGGCATGATTTTTGAGAAACAACTTTCAAATATCAAAATTTAGGAGGAGTACAGTTCCCTTACTGTTCTCTTAATGCCCATGGTAATTTGAGAAAGCATATGAAAGAATGAAGATTTTATTTAGGTATCCAGCAGGCATGTGGTGAAATGTCTCAGGGTTTGACATAGCTCAAGACAGAAAATTTACTATTTATCTAAATGAGACTTACTATTACATTGTCTGTTCCCAAAGTTGAGTTGAATATTACAGAGTTAGACATGACTACTACAGAGAAACCTGCCCTTTCCCCCAAATAATGAGCTGTAAGTATCTCAGTCAATCCACAGGGACTGCTTTCAGATTGATTCGGGGGGGGGGGGGGGGAGGGGCAAGTCTCACAGTCTCAGGTAAGTTGCTCCAGAGGCCCATAACTCAATGAGCTATGTATGCTGTGACTCATTTCTAGTTCTGTGGTTTGCTGCTGTGAAAGCACATCTCAGAAAGGACCAAAGTTTCTGAAAAACCAGATTCTGCTACCCCATAGTCATTTCTGCTTTAGAAACAACACATAAACTACTTGGTCTCGTATCTGTTTTATTTTGACCCCATAAATGATAGGATTCAGCATCGGTGGAGCAAGCATGCTGACATTGGCCAACAGAATGTGGACATGTAGTGGGATGTGACGTCCAAAGCGCTGAGTGAGAACCGAGAAGATCCCAGGCCCATAAAAAAGGACAATGACACAGACATGGGAGCCACATGTGTTGAGAGCTTTGTGGCGAGCATCTCGGGAAGGGATACAGTAGACAGCATGGAGTATCAGAGTATAGGAAACAAAAATGAGGACAATGTCTAGGATCACTGTGGACATTAGGACAAAAAATCCATACCAGATGTTTACACGGATATCATCACAGGCATACTTGGCCAAACCAATGTGTTCACAGAATGTATGTGGTAGGATGTTATTTCTGCAAAAAGTGAGTCTCTTCAGAAGAAATATCATGGGGAAAATTGTACAATGTGCTCTCAAGTGAACAGCCACACCAATTTTCCCTATCAGAGAATGAGTGAGTATCATGGTGTACCTCAGTGGGTAACATATTGCAATGTAGCGGTCAAATGCCATAATCAGCAAGATGCCAGACTCAGAAATGAAGGAGGAATGCTGGAAGTAGAGCTGGGCAATGCAGCTATTAAGAGAGATCTCCCTATTATTGAACCAAAAAATGGCCAATGCCTTGGGTTCTGTGGTTGTGGCAAAGACAATGTCAACTCCAGCCAGCATGCAGAGGAAAAGATACATAGGTTCATGGAGGCTGCTCTTGGTGAGGATAATATAGATGAGCAGACCATTTCCAAGAAGAGCAAAGACATAGGAGATGAGTAAGGGGATGGAAATCCATATGTGTAGGTCTTCTCGGCCTGGAATGCCCAGCAGATAGAAGACTATATGGTTAACACCAGTGTGATTGAAGCTAGCCATTTCAGAAGCAGGTCAATGTGGACTTTAACTTCACCTAGTAAGAGAGAAATACAGATTATATATAAATGTTTTCCTTGAGTTTTCTGGTTAACTATATCTAAACAAATGCCTGTGTTTACCACTGTTTCCTCCTAATACCTTGTTAAAACATCAGTAAAATAACAGAAACATCAATGCAAAAAGTAGAAGAAAAGATAATAACAGAGAAGGGACAACATTTTGAAAGCAGATAGATGACTAGTGACTAAGCAGAGGGGATAAAACTAATAGGTTTGAGTAGAAAACAAAAGCCAAGAAAATTTTCACTGCAGAACCCAGATCGTCTCAAGAATTAAGGCATCATGAACTTTTCTAAATAGGGATAAGCATGGGATTTTTAAAGATCATTGGTTGAAAATCTGCATAAAAAGCAGCTAGGCTCTTGGATCCTCTTTCCCAACCTGTCCATTCAGGTACCACTTTCCATATCCAGCAGAATGCTAGAAGTCTATTCTCTGATGGAGTTAAGGCTGGAGACTCAGCCTAGGCATGGCTGGGGTAGGGATAGTATGCTTAAAGCAGAGGATAAAATTAAAGGCTACATACTGAACAAAATGAAACCCCATGAACTTCTATTTATTTATGTCTGGTAGTGCTAGCTTACATTACCCAATACCCAGGTCTTACAATTCATTTTCGTTTAAGAATGAGGCACCAAAGGGGCAGTTTGCTGGCTCAGATGGAAGAGCATGCGACTCTTGATATTGGGGCCATGAGTTCGAGCCCCACGTTGGGTGTAGAGATTACAATCAATCAATCAATCAATCAATAAACGAACAAACTTAAAAAAAAAAAAAAAAAGAAGAAGAAGAAGAACGAGGCACCAAAAAGTGAATTCAAGGTGCTATGTGCAGGCATGAAACTTATTTAGGGAGAGACTTCCTGCCAAATTACTCCAATCCAGAACTTTACACCAAGGTAAATGAAAAACTTGTAAGCATAAAAAGGTTATTTAATACCTTCAAAGAACTCAAAGACTGACCTCTCATTAAGTCTTCTACAGGAATCTACTGGAAGATAAGCAACAACAAAGTGAGGAAATGAACCAAAAATAGAGAAACGTGGGTTCCAACAAAGGAGTTAAACCAAAGCGCTACAATGCTGGAGAGGGCATAGGCTGTGAGGAAGTGAAAGGGTTCCTCAAATTATGGTGAAGGCCACCCACTGTGGCCTGGAGTAGCATGAGTCTGGACTGGATCAAGGGGGTAGAGTCACCGAAAGGAAAGCCTCAAAGGGAACAAGGAAACGCTTGTTTTGTAATGTAATTTATATTCTTAGTAGAAAGTAAGTCACATAAAAACTAAGCAAACAAGGAAACAAAAAATAAACAATTATTAACTACAGGAAAGAAAAAAATGTTGCACAAGAAATGTGACCACATGTCACTGTATAATTCAGTTATTAAAATCATAATAATGTAAACATAAGTACACATCTTAAAAATCACAATATAGCTCTTTAATAAATCAAGAAAAGGGAGGTTTGTGTGTGTCTGAATTTGTATGTATGTATTTGGTATGGGGGCGTTACATGTAGGAAAGCTAAATGCCCATCTTCCATATATAAAAGTCAATGGATGACATATAAAAATTATTTAAAAATATAAATCAAGAAATAATATAAACATGCTGTCTATATATAAGGAAGTAAATACTAAAGAAATAGCTGTGTTAAAGTGGTTTTCTGAGGAGCCAGAATCACACATGAGATGGGACATGGAGACTACTGTTTATTGTAAAGACATGGAGAATTTTGGAGGTTTTTAAACAATGTATATGTATAATATTCATAAAATAACACTAAAAACAAGTTATCTTACTAAAGTACCTAGCACTTCACCTAAAATAAATGTATAACATGTTCTCTTCTCTCACCCTTTCCCTCTCCCTTTCTGTCTATGTCTCTCTGTCTCTCCCTTTCTCTCTCTCCTCATTTTAATTTCTGAAACCAAAATATTCCTCTTCTCTTTGGGCACCAGATTACCTTCTCAGGGAAGATAGACTGGCTCAACTGGGCTGACTCTTCTCTCCTGAGAGGAAAGTCTAGGGAGGTTGGAATTTGAGAAGGCATAGATGGTCTAATGGAGTTGTTTCCTGCAATGCCTTCTACACTGGATGGTTGGTCACACAGATGCTGTAAGAAAATATACTTTTTCCAAGAAATGCCCCACTCCTACAAGAAATAGAAAAGCGACACTTGAAAAAATGAGAGCCCCAGAGATCTAACGACAAAAGAACAGAGCCAGAGATTGAACACAATCAGAAGTTGGGATGAAGAAGCTCCTTCAGAAGCTTTTGGAATCTTTGAGAAAAGGAATAGCCAAGAGGATTTGCTTTGGTTGGAACCATAGAGGAAAGTAGAGGGGTTGGAGAATGGCCTTTAGAACAGCTGCCTAGAACTGCTAGTCCAATTCCAATTTATTTTTTTTTTAATTTTTTTTTCAACTTTTTTTTTTTAATTTATTTTTGGGACAGAGAGAGACAGAGCATGAACGGGGGAGGGTCAAAGAGAGAGGGAGACACAGAATCGGAAACAGGCTCCAGGCTCCGAGCCATCAGCCCAGAGCCTGACGCGGGGCTCGAACTCACGGACCGCGAGATCGTGACCTGGCTGAAGTCGGAAGCTTAACCGACTGCGCCACCCAGGCGCCCCTAATTCCAATTTATTTTAAAAGACTCTTCCCCATACCTCCTTCCAAAAGAAATTTTCCTGAGCCTGTGCCAGACATCACCTTGCTTTGGGCTGCTGAGTGCTCTCCTTCCCTGTCCCTGTCACAGGACTTCTTAGAATCTGCCAAGGGTAGTAGTGCTTTGCCTATGTGATCCATCTCCCCTAAGTCACGATTTTCTAAATATTGGAAAACATATCTCACTAATCAGAAATTACTTTCTTATCTATCAATCATCTCTAACAACCTTTGAATCCCTTGATGGATTGGACATGTCCCTTCAACAATGTGTACCTAAAACACAGTGCAGAAGGAAAGTAGGAAACAGGACAGTAAGAAGGAAGGGGAGACAGTAAGAAGGAAGGTAAGAGAGAAGATATAAGATAAGTAGCCAAAGCAAGACTTTCCTTTGAGAATTTAGGTTTCTGAATCCAAATGAGACTTACAAAGTCCTTTGAGAGGCATCTGGGTGGCTCAGTCGGTTAAGCGTCTGACTCTTGATTTCAGCTCAGGTCATCATCTCACAGTTGTGAGATTGAGCCCCACATTGAGCCCCACATCAGGCTCCACCTGGGCATGGAGCCTGCCTATGATTCTGTCTCTCGCTCTATCCCCGGCCCTCCCCCTTCTATCCCCAGCCCTCCTCCTTCTCAATAAACTAACAAAATAAAAAATAGAGATAAAGATAAAAGTAAAGTCCTTTGAGAACCTACCTTCTATTTCTGCCCTATCAGTCCAAATGTTGGCTATTTGTCTCCTCTACAATCTTTTCACAAGACTCCAAACAAAAATCCTGACAATCCAACATTCCAAATGTGTTCCATTACCTTGGGCCTGTAAGGAGTTCTAGTATCTAGCTCTACTCTCCCCTACTCCTAGAATCTCACCTCACTTATAACAAAATCAGCCATCAGCTTCAGATAGTCTTTCAAAGCAGACATGAAATCAGTGACTGGAGGAAATTTAGCAAGTTGCAGATTAGACTACAGAGAGGTTATGTTTGTGAGGCTCAGGAGGTCACTTTTATTCCAACCCAGTGCCCTTGGGTTCTGACTCCACCAACTCATCCACAGTCCCATATGGGCCAACTCATTATGCTCTCTTCCTAACACCATTTTTTCTTGACACCTGGTCCTCTGGCACCTTCCCTGTTATTTGATATCTATCTTCAAAGTTTATGTATGCATCTCTGTGCCTTTCCATACTCAGATGTTCTCACTCCTAACCTAATATTTCCTTATAAGAAATCCCTTTGCCTCTTTCAAGAAGCATTACACTCACTGTAATCAACACTCTCCATTACTCAAAACAGGCATCCATTTATATTTATCTTATTTACTTTAATAGGCATCTCTTCCTAGAAAATATTTCTTCATAATTAAAATAAAATTCAAAGTTCAATTTATCCAGTGCTGTGATAAAATTCGTATTTTGGAATCTTTAACTAAAGGAATACATATGATATACAGGGCTATTTGCAGGCACACGTGGATTATAATTGTTATGGGGGTGCCTGGGTGGCTCAGTCAGTTAAGCATCCAACTTCAGTTCAGGTCATGATCTCACAGTTCGTGAGTTCAAGCCCTGCATCAGGCTCTGTGCTAACAGCTCAGAGCCTGGAGCCTGCTTTGGATTCTGTGTCTCTGTCTCTCTCTGCCCCTCGCCCACTCATGCTCTGTCACTCTCCATCTCTCAAAAATAAATAAACATTTAAAAAACAATTTTTTAAATAATTGTTATGAAAGCACCACTTCCTTTGGCTGACTAGAACCACAACAAGCCATTTAATGTTCAATGCAAAATATACTATCATAGCGATCGGTAATTTAGTCACTTTTCTTCCTTTGTTTTTATCTCACTATAAATGTTTGATTATAGAAGTAATACATAAACATAAAAGAAAATAAAGCATCAAGTAATTCAGAATGGCATACAATAGTAAATAACCAGTATGTATGTAATTTACTAATGACATTCATCCTAATACATATCATTGTGGAGGACATTAGAAGATTACCAACACATTTTTATTTATTCAAAAAATTAATTGTAAGTCAATTAAGTTTTTCTCGTACACTGGCTATCTACTTCCATGGCTTCTCTCACTGTGTGTTGAATCTAACATTCCATCTCCACTCTCAGGAGAGGAGCTTGGTGCTAAACTCAGGTAGTAAGAAGTTCAGGGATCCAAACTATCTGAGCTATGGTGAAGGTCAAAGATAAACAACCCTCATCAACTCTGCATTCACTCAGTGTCTGACTCAAATATTAACACACAGTGAGTACGTGTAAACATAGTTCTCTCTCTCTCTCTCTCTCTCTCTCTCTCTCTCCCTGGGTTCTATTCTCCTCATCTCTGTGTTTTATTTCTGCAGTAGGAAAATCACCTGTTTTTGTTCCTGTATAACTCTCTCAGTGTGGTGAAACCACTGAAAATAAATCACATGAAAGAAGTGCCAGTAGAAGCTTATGAGACCTGCCTGCTGTGGAAAGATAACACCAGATCATTCTGTGGCCAGAACACCACTTTGAGAACACACATCCCTGAAAAAAACTATCCTCCTGGAGGAGATGGAAGCATTAAAAATAGACATGATAATACTACTAAGGCTTGGTGGCCAGCTGTTCATGCAACACTCATGAAAAAAATAGGAAATGGAAATGAATCTGAAGCAAAATAAGAGTCTGAAGAGGACCAGCTTACAAACGCTGGTACTCATTGCACGCTTCTGGAGTAGCAAAGAGAATTTTTCTACTGGGAGCAAAAGAGTAGAGGCTAAGAGGCCCAGTGATTGGGGTCTGGTGTACAGGTGAATTTGCATATACTAGAACAGTTGATTACCTAGCCCAGGGTCACTGTAAGATAATTTCTCAAATGTCTCATGAATCCTTTGTAGCCTTGATCCAGGTGCTTCCACAATCCTGGACAATTCACCTCTATCTCCCTACTTTGTGTTAGTGGTATATATGAGTGCTTTTCTTTCTCATAATCTTGCCAACAGAGTATGTTGTCAAGCTTTTGAACATTTGTCAATCTGACAGTTTGTCAAAGGTGGTTGACAATCTGCAAAAATCTCAGCAAATAGGGAGGGGCCAAGATGGCAGAACATCATGGAAGCTTTTATTGTGTCTCAAATCCATGAAATACAGCCAGAGCAACACTAAACCATCCTGCACACCTAGAAACCTGATTTGAGGATTAACACAATAATCTGCACAACCTAAACCAAAGAACTCAGAAGGTACTTGGTGCAGAGAGAAGTCACAGAGGTCAGGGAGCTGTTTTTGCTTGCAGAAAGAGGACAGAGACAGGGGGAGAGTATGGGAAAAGCACCCACTCCCAGCCAAAAGCAGCTGGAGAGAAAGTGGAAATAGCTGCAGGGACTGAAGAAAAAAGGGAGAAAGGAGAGGGTTTAAATTCCACTTAGACTCTATAAACAGGGGGTCACAGAGTCTGAAACTCTGCAGCTCAATACCTGGCAGTGCTCTGGTGAAAAGGCCGAATCCCCAGGAGCAGAGTGGGTGTGGGAGGTCCTCAGGCCACATGGAGAGAAGTGGTTCCACTGCTGGAAGGACATTTGGTAGAGGTTGTGAGGCCACCAGGGTCCCAGCAGACCCCAGAAAACAACCACATCGCTGGTGCTGGAACAAGGACATTAAGGGGGAAGCCTGGTGCCAGATGTGTGTTGTGACTTACCATAATCCCTGAAACACTGTGCTACACGATCGTGTGAACTTTTTCTGGGGTGGGCTGGCACCCAGCCACAGTCTCTGGGCATCAGCAGCAGCATAGTCCTGTGAACGTCCCTAGGTGCGGCTGACACCCAGCCATTGCTCGGTGAGAACTTCCCCCAGGGGATCTGAATGGGTCAAAGCCGCAGTCCCTCAGAAGTGAAGGATCAGGAAACACAGCCACATCTGAGATAAAACTCAGGAGGGATGTGCCGACTGGCAACTTGACAGCTTGGTCATGGACAGTATAAAAGCAGGGAGTGGATGGAAGCTGGAATCAAAGGACGGGTGCCCAGTTGCTGATAGGGGAAAACAGAGTTCCAATATTAGAGACTGGGTAGCTGGGTGATGCCATTTTCACCCCTCCTGCACATGTGCATACACACCTACAAGCACCACAACAATCCACCCCAGTAAGCTAAGCTGCGCCATCTAGTGGAGAATGGAGCCATTACACTTAGCCCCACCAAGTGGGCCAACCTCGCTCTTCACCAACACAAGTCTTTCCACCTGCTTAGTTTACGGACTATAAAGTGCTTCATAATTTGACTTCTAGAAGGAAACGATGTAACTTCAATCATATTTCAGTCTGTTTGCTGGCCCATCTATTCAATTTTTCTCTTTTTGTTATTCTTCAATACAGAAAGAAAAAAATTATTTTTGTTTTCAATTTTTTAAAAAACATTTTTCTTTAATTTTTTCTACTATATTTTTTACTTTTTTGCACATTTTTCAAATTCAATTTTCCTTCCATCATTTCATTTTATTATATTTCATTGTATTCATATGTTCAAATGTTTTGAACAACAATGAAATGGATTGATTTGTTCAAAATTTTTCCTTTATTATGGTTCTTTTTTTATTTTCTTTTCCAGTTATTCTCTAATCTATCAAGATCCTTTCAACAACCAGACCAAAACATACCTAGGATCTAGCATCATTTATTTGATTTTTTGTGCTGTTTTTAATTTTATAATTTCAATTTTTTTAACTTATTAATTCCTTTTCTTCCTTCAAAATGATGAAATGAAGGAATTCACCCCAAAATAAAGAGCGGGAAGAAAAGACAGCCAGGGATTTAACCAACACAGATACAAGCAAGATGTCTGAACCAGAATTTAGAATCAAAATAGTAAGAATACTAGCTAGGGTTGAAAAGGGATTAGAATTCCTTTCTGCAGAGATAAAAGAAGTAAAAGCTAGTCAGGATGAAATAAAAAATGTATAACTGAGCTGCAATCTCCAATGAATGCCATAGCATCAAGGATGGGTGAAACAGAGCAGAAAGTCAGCAATACAGAGGAGAAACTTATGGAAAATAATGAAGCAGAAAAAAAGAGGTAGACTAAGGCAAAAGAGCATGATTTAAGAATTAAAGAAATCACTGACTCATTAAAAAGGAACAACATCAGAATCATAGGGATCCCAAAAGGTGAAGAGAGAGAAAAATGGGTAGAAGGGTTATGTGAGCAACTCCTAGTGTAAAACTGTCCTAACCTGGGGAAAGACACAGACATCAAAACCCACGAAGCACACAGGACTCCCATTAGATTCAACAAAAACCGACCATCATCAAGGCATAACATAGTCAAATTCACAAAATACTCAGGTAAGGAATGAATCATGAAAGCATTAAGGGAAAAAAGTCCTTAACCTACAAGGGAAGACTGATGAGGTTTTCAGCAGAACTATCCACAGAAACTTGGCAGGCAAGAAAAAGTGGCAGAATATATTCAATGTGGTGAATAGGAAAAATATGCACCCAAGAATTCTTTATCCAGCAAGGATGTCATTCAAAATAGGAGAGATTAAAAGTTTCCCAGAAAAACAGAAAGTAAAGGAGTTTGTGACCACTAAACCTGCCCTGCAAGAAATTTTAAGGGGGACTCTCTCAAGGGAGAAAAGATGACTAAATGAATAAATAAATAAACAAGTAAATACCAAAAGCAACACAGACTAGAAAGAACCAGAAAACACCACCAGAAACTCCAACTCTACAAGCAACATAATGGCAATAATTCCTATCTTTAGATATGATATCTATTTTTTTTGTTTTTTAATATGAAATTTATTGTCAAATTGGTTTCCATACAACACCCAGTGCTCATCCCAACAGGTGTCCTCTTCAATGCCTGTCACCCACTTTCCTCTCCCTCCCATCCCCCATCAACCCTCAGTTTATTCTCAGTCTTTAAGAGTCTCCTATGCTTTGGCTCCCTCCCTCTCTTTTTTTTCCCTCCCCTCCCCCATGGCCTTCTGTTAAGTTTCTCAGGATCCACATATGAGTGAAAACATATGGTAGCTGTCTTTCTCTGCCTGACTTATTTCCCTTAGCATAACACTCTCCAGTTCCATCCACGTTGCTACAAAAGGGCATGTTTCATTCTTTCTCATTGCCAAGTAGTATTCCATTGTGCATATAAACCACAACTTCTTTGTCCATTCATCAGTTGATGGACATTTAGGCTCTTTCCATAATTTGGCTATTGTTGAAAGTGCTGCTATAAACATTGGGGTACATGTGCCCCTATGCATCAGCACCCCTGTATCCCTTGGGTAAATTCCTAGCAGTGCTATTGCTGGGTCATAGGGTAGATCTACTTTTAATTTTTTGAGGAACCTCCACACTGTTTTCCAGAGTGGCTGCACCACTTTGTATTCCCACCAACAGTGCAAGAGGGTTCCCATTTCTCCACATCCTCACCAGCATCTATAGTCTCCTGATTTGTTCATTTTAGCCACTCTGACTGGCATGAGGTGGTATCTCAGTGTGACTCTGATTTATATGGTCCCTGATGAGGAGCAACATTGAGCATCTTTTCATGTGCCTGTTGGCCATCAGGATGTCTTCTTTGGAAAAGTGTCTATTCATGTCTTCTGCCCATTTCTTCACTGGATTATTTGTTTTTTGGGTGTGGAGTTTGGTGAGTCCTTATAGATTTTGGATACTAGCCCTTTGTCTGCTATATCATTTGCAAATATCTTTTCCCATTCCACTGGTTGACTTTTAGTTTTGTTTCCTTTGTAGTGCAGAAGTTTTTTATCTTCAAAAGGTCCCAATAGTTCATTTTTGCTTTTAATTCCCTTGCCTTTGGAGATGTGTCGAGTGAGAAATTGCTGCAACTAAGGTCAAAGAGGTTTCTTCCTGCTTTCTCTTCTAGGGTTTTGATGATTTCCTGTCTCACATTCAGGTCTATCATCCATTTTGAGCTTTTTTTGTGTGTATGGTATAAGAAAATGATCTAGTTTCATTCTTCTGCATGTTGCTGTTCAGTTCTCCCAGTACCATTTGTTAAAGAAACTGTCTGTTTTCCATTGGATACGCTTCCTGCTTTGTCAAAGACTTATTTGGCCATACATTTGTGGGTCCAGTTCTGGGTTCTCTATTGTATTCCATTGGTCTATGTGCTGTTTTTGTGCCAATACCATACTGTCTTCATAGTATGTAGTACAGGCTTTGTAGTAAAGGCTAAAGTCTGGGATTGTGATGCTTCCTGCTTTGGTTTTCTTCTTCACTATTACTTTGGCTATTCTGGGTCTTTTGTGGTTCCATACAAATTTTAGGATTGCTTGTTCTAGCTTCGAGGAGAATGCTGGTGCAATTTTGATTGGGCTTGCATTGAATGTGTAAACTGCTTTGGGTAGTACTGACATTTTCATATTTCTTCCCCCAATCCGTGAGCATGGAATGTTTTTCCATTTCTTTGTATCTTCTTCAATTTCCTTCATAAACTTTCTATAGTTTTCAGCATACAGATCTTTTACAACTTTAGTTAGGTTTATTCCTAGGTATTTTATGATTCTGGTGCAATTGTGAATGGGATCAGTTTCTTTATTTCTCTTTCTGTTGCTTCATTATTGGTGTATAAAAATGCAACCGATTTCTGTACATAAATTTTGTACCCTGTGACTTTGCTGAATTCATGTATCAGTTCTAGCAGAATTTTGGTGGAGTCTATCAGTTTTCCATGTAGAATAACATGTTGTCTGCAGAAAGTGAAAGCTTGACTTGACAATTTTAATGCCTTTTATATTATTTTGATGTCTGAATGCTGATGCTAGGACTTCCAACACTATGTTAAACAACAGTGGTGATAGTGGACATCCCTGTCATGTTCCTGATCTCAGGGGGAAAGCTCTGTTTTTCCCCATTGAGGATGATGTTAGCTGTGGGCTTTTCATAAATGGCTTTTATGATGTTGAAGTATGTTCCTTCTATCCCGACTTTCTCGAGGGTTTTTATTACGAAAGGATGCTGAATTTTGTCAAATGCTTTTTCTGCATCGATTGCCAGGATCATATGGTTCTTATCTTTTCTTTTATTAACATGATGTATCACATTGATTGATTTGCGAATGTTTAACCAGCCCTACAGCCCAGGAATGAATCCCACTTGATCATGGTGAATAATTCTTTTTATATGCTGTTGAATTCGATTTGCTAGTATCTTGTTGAGAATTTTTGCATCCATATTCATCAGGGATATTGGCCTGTAGTTCTCTTTTTTTACTGGGTCTCTGTCTGGTTTGGGAATCAAAGTAATTCTGGCTTCATAGAATGAGTCTGGAAGTTTTCCTTCCCTTTCTATGTTTTGGAACAGCTTGAGAAGGATAAGTATTATCTCTGCTTTAAATGTCTGGTAGAATTCCCCTGGGAAGCCATCTGGTCTTGGACTCTTAATTGTTGGGAGATTTTTGATAATTTATTCAATTTCTTCACTGGTATGGGTCTGTTCAAGTTTCTATATCTTCCTATTTGAGTTTTGGAAGTGGGTGGGTGCTTAGGAATCTGTCCATTTCTTCCACGTTGTCCAGTTTGTTGGCATATAATTTTTCATAGTATTCCCTGATAATTGCTTGTATTTCTGAGGGATTGGTTGTAATAAATCCATCTTCATTTGTGATTTTATCTATTTGGGCCCTCTCTTTTCATTTTGAGAAGCTTGGCTAAGGGGTTTATCCATTTTGTTTATTTTTTCAAAAAATCAACTCTTAGTTTCATTGATCTGTTCTACTGGTTTGTTTGGGTTTTTTTGATTCTATATTGTTTATTTCTGCTCTGCTCTTTATTATTTCTCTTCTTCTGCTTGGTTTGGGATGTCTTTGCTGTTCTGCTTCTATTTCTTTTAGGTGTGATGTTAGATTTTGTATTTGGGATTTTTCTTGTTTCTTGAGATAGGCCTGGATTGCAAGGTATTTCATCTTAGGACTGCCTTCACTGCATCCCAAAGGGTTTGGATGGTTGTGTTTTCATTTTCATTTGTTTCCACATATTTTTAAATTTCTTCTCTAATTGCCTGGTTGACCCATTCATTCTTTAGTAGGGTGTTCTTTAATCTCCATGCTTTTGGAGGTTTTCCAGACTTTTTCCTGTGGTTGATTTCAAGTTTCATAGCATTGTGATCTGAAGCTGTGCATGGTATGATATCAATTATTTTATACTTATGAAGAGTTGTTTTGTGACCCAGTATGTGATCTATCTTGGAGAATGTTCCATGTGCACTCGAGAAGAAAGTATATTCTGTTGCTTTGGGATGCAGAGTTCTAAATATATCTGTCAAGTCCATCTGATCCAATGTATCATTCAGGACCCTTGTTTCTTTATTGATCCTGTGTCTAGATGATCTATCCATTGTTGTAAGTGGGGTATTAAAGTCCCCTGAAATTACCACATTCTTATCAATAAAGTCGCTTGTGTTTGTGATTAATTGTTTTATATATTTGGGGGCTCTCATATTCGGCGCATAGACATTTATAATTGTTAACTCTTCCTGATGGATAGGCCCTGTAATTATTATATAATGCCCTTCTTCATCTCTTGTTACAGCCTTTAATTTAAAGTCTAGTTTGTCTGATATAAGTATGGCAACTCCAGCTTTCTTTTGACTTCTAGTAGCATGATAGATAGTTCTCCATCCCCTCATTTTCAATCTGAAGGTGTCCTCAGGTCTAAAATGAGTCTCTTGTAGACAGCAAATAGAGGGGTCTTGGGTTTTCATCCATTCTGATACCCTATGTCTTTTGGTTGGCGCATTTAGCCCATTTACATTCAGTGTTATTATTGAAAGATATGGGTTTAGAGTCATTGTGATGTCTGTAGGTTTCATGCTTGTAGTGATGTCTCTGGTACTTTGTGGTCCTTGCAACATTTCACTCACAGAATCCCCCTTAGGATGTCTTGTAGGGCTGGTTTAGTGGTGATGAATTCCTTCAGTTTTTGTTTGTTTGGGAAAACCTTTATCTCTCCTTCTATTCTGAATTACAGGCATGCTGGATAAAGGATTCTTGCCTGCATATTTTTCCTGTTCATCACATTGAAGATTTCCTGCCATTCCTTTCTGGACTGCCATGTTTCAGTAGATAGGTCTGCTACTATTTTTCTGTGTCTACCTTTGTAAGTTAGAGCCTGTTTATCCCTAGCTGCTTTCAAAATTTTGTCTTTATCCTAGTATTTTGCCAGTTTCACTATGATATGTCATGCAGAAGATCGATTCAAGTTACATCTAAAGGGAGTTCTCTGTGCCTCTTGGATTTCCATGTCTGTTTCCTTCTCCAGATTGGGGAAGTTCTCAGCTATGATTTGTTCAGGTACACCTTCAGCCCCTTTCTCTCTCTTCTTCTTCTGGAATTCCTATGATACAGATATTGTTCCATTTGATTGTATCATGTAGTTCTCTAATTCTCCCCTCATATTCCTGGATTCTTTTCTCTTTTTCTCAGTTCCTCTTTTTCCATAATTTTATCCTCTAATTCACCTATTCTCCCCTCTGCCTTTTCAGTCCATGCTATGGCCACCTCCATTTTATTTTGCACCTCATTTATAGCATTTTTAGTTCCTCATGACCATTTCTTGGTCCTTTATCTCTGTAGCAATAAATTCTCTGCTGTCTTCTATGCTGTTTTCAAGACCAGCGATTAATTTTATGACTATTATTCTAAATTCTTGTTCCATTACATTGCTTAAATCATTTTTGATCAATTTGTTAGCTGTCGCTACTTCCTGGAGTTTCTTTTGAGAATTTTTCTGTTTCATCATTTTGGGTAGTCCCTGTGGTGACTCCAAACTGCAGGGCACTTCCCCTGTGCTGTTTGGAGTAACGTGTTGGTGGGCAGGGCCGCAGTCAGACCTGATGTCTGTCCCCAGCCCACCGCTGGGGGCCACAGTCAGACTGGTGGGTACCTTATCTTCCCCTCTTCCAGGGGCAGGACTCACTGTGGAGTAGTGTGGCCCCTGTATGGGCTACTTGCACAATACCAGGCTTGTGGTGCTGCTTCAATGGGATCTGACTAAAGGCGTATTAGCTGGGGTGGATCTGCAAGGTGCACAGGGGCAGGAAGGGCAAGCTTAGCTTGCTTTGGTCGGTGGTCCCCTGTGGGAGGGGCCCTACAGCACCAGGAGGGAGGCAGGCCCAGTGGAGGGGTGGATCCATAGAAGCACAGCTTTGGGCATTTGTGCAGTGCAAGCAAGTTTGGTGATGGGAACTGCTTCCCTTTGGAATTTTGGCTGGGGGATGGGAGAGGGAAATGGCGCTTGCCAGCACCTTTGTTCCCCTGCTGAGCTGAGCTCTGTCACCTGGGGCTCAACAAACCTCCCTCCCAGCATCCTCTCACCCTCCCTGCTCTCCGAGAGCAGAGCTATTGACTTTTAACATTCCAGATGTTAAGTACCGCTGGCTGTCAGAACTCACAGAGTCTGGCCCCTCCACTTTGGCAAGCCAGACTTCAGGGGTTCTGCCTTGCTGGGCGGGCTGCCCCTCCACCACCCCAGCTCCCTCCCACCAGTCCATGTAGCACACACCACCTCTCCGCCCTTCCTACTCTCTTCTGTGGGCCTCTTGTCTACGTGTGGCTCTGGAGAGTCCATTCTGCTCATCTTCTGGTGGTTTCCTGAGTTACTTAGGCAGATGTGGGTGGAATCTAAGTGATCAGCAGGATGAGGTGAGGCCAGCATCCTCCTATGCTGCCATCTTCCCAGGTCTGCAGATATGATATCTTTAGAGTACTCACTCTATAAGCCAATGTATAATTCTCCCATCAAAATATGTAGGGTAACAGAACGGATAAGAAAACAAGATCCATCTACATGCTGTTTACAAGAGACCCACTTTAGACCTCAAGACACCTTCAGGTTGAAAGTAAGGGGATGGAGAACTATCTATCATGTTAATGGTTGAAAAAGAAAGCCACAGTAGCCATACTTATATTAGACAATCTAGACATTAAAATAAAGACTGTAATGAGATGAAGACAGGCATTATATCATACTTAAGGGGTCTATCCACCAAGAAGACATAACAATTGTAAACATTTATGCACCAAATGTGAGAGCACCCAAATATATAAATCACTTAATCACAAACATAAAGAAACTCATCGATAGTAATACCATAATAGTAGGAGACTTCAATACCCCACTCACAACATGGGACAGATCATCTAATGAAAAAATCAACAAGGAAACAATGGGTTTGAATGACACACTGGACCAGATGGACTTAACAGATATATTCAGAACATTTCATCCTAAAGCAGCAAAATATACATTCTTCTCCAGTGCACATGAAATGTTCTCCAGAATAGACCACATACTGGGACACAAATCAACCCTCAGCAAGTACACAAAGATCGAGAAAATACTGTGCATATTTTCAGTCCACAACACTATGAAACTTGAAATCAGCTACAAGAAAAAATTTGGAAAGGTAACACATACTTGGAGATTGAAAAACATCCTACTAAAGAATGAATGGGCTAACCAAGAAGTTAAAGAGGAGATTAAAAAGTATATGGAAGTCAATGAAAATGGTAATACCACAACTGAAAACCTCTGGGATGCAGCAAAGGCGGTCGTAAGAGGAAAGTATATAGCAATCCAGGCTTTCCTAAAGAAGGAAGAAAGGTCTCAGATACACAACCTAACCTTACAACTTAGAGAGCTGGAAAAAGAACAGCAAATAAAACCCAAAACCAGCAGAAGACAGGAAATAATAAAGATTAGAGCAGAAATTAATGCCATCGAAACAAAAAAACAAAAAAAAGTAAAACAGATCAATGAAACCAGAAGCTGGTTCTTTGAAGGAATTAACAAAATTGATAAACCACTAGCCAGTTTGATCAAGAAGAAAAAGGAAAAGACACAAATAAGTAAAATCAAGAATGAAAGATGAGAGATCACAACCAACACAGCATAAATAAAAATAATAAGAGAATATTATGAGGAATTATATGCCAGTAAAATGGGTAATCTAGAAGAAATGGACAAATTCCTAGAAACATGTACACTACCAAAACTGAAACAGTGAGAAATAGAAAATTTGAACAGACTCATAACCAGTAAGGAACTCAAATTAGTAATCCAAACTCTGCCAAAAAACAAGAGTCCAGGGCCAGATGGCTTTCTAGGGGAATTCTACCAAACATTTAAGGAAGAGTTAACACCTATTCTCTTGAAGGTGTCCCAAAAAATAGAAATGGAATGAAAACTTCCAAACTCTTTCTATGAGGCCAGCATTACCTTGATTCCAAAACCAAAGACCCTACTAGAAAGGGGAACTACAGACAAATTTCCCTGATGAACATGGATACAAAAATCCTCAACAAGATATTAACCAACCATATCCAACAATACATTAAAAAAAATATTCACTAACACCAAGTGGAATTTATACCTGGGATGCAGGGCTGGTTCAACATCCACAAGACAATCAATGTAATTCATCACATCAATAAAAAAAAAAAAGACAGGAACTATATGATCCTCTCAATAGATGCAGAGAAAGCATTTGACAAAATACAGCATCTTTCTTGACAAAAACTCTCAATAAAGTAGGGATAGAAGTATCATACTTGGAGATCATAAAAGTCATTTATGAAAGACCCACCACTAATATCCTCAATGGCGAAAAAATGAGAGCTTTCCCCCTAAGGTCAAGAACAAGACAGGGATGTCCACTCTTGACACTGTTATTCAACATAGTATTGGAAGTCTTAGCCTCTGCAATCAGACAACACAAAGAAATAAAAGACATCCAAATCGGACAGGAGGAGGTCAAACTTTCACTCCTCACAGATGACATGATACTCTATATTGAAAACCCAAAATATTCTACCAGAAAACTGCTAGAAATGATCCATGAATTCAGCAAAGTGGCAGGATATAAAATCAAAGCACAGAAATCGGTTGCATTCCTATACACCAATAATGAAGCAACAAAAAGAGAAATCAAGGCATCGATCCCATTTACAGTTGCATCAAAAACCATAAAATACCTAGGAATAAATCTAACCAAAGAGGTAAAAAATCTAGACACTGAAAACTATAGAAAACTTATGAAAGAAACTGAAGAAGACACCAATAAAGGAAACATATTCCATGCTCCTGGATAGAAAGAACAAATATTGTTAAAATGTCCATACTACCCAAAGTAATATACATATTCAATGCAATACCTGTCAAAATAATACCAGCATTCACAGAGCTAGAACAAACAATCCTAAAATTTGTGTGGAACCACAAAAGACCCCGAATAGACAAAGCAATCTTGGAAAAGAAAACCAAAGCTGGAGGCATCACAACCACGGACTTCAAGCTGTATTACAAAGCTATAATCATCAAGACAGTATGATACTGGCACAAGAACAGACACTCAGATCAATGGAACGGGATAGAGACCCCAGAATTGAACCCACAAACATATGGCCAACTAATCTTTGACAAAGCAGGAAAGAATATCCAATGGAATAAAGGCAGTCTCTTCAGGAAGTCGTGCTTGAAAACTGGACAGCGACATGCAGAAGAATGAATTTGGACTACTTTCTTACACCATACATAAAAATAAACTCAAAATGGATGAAATACCTCAATGTAGGACAGGAAGCCATCAAAATCCTCAAGGAGAAAGTAGGCAAAAATCTCTTTGATCTTGGCCACAGCAACTTCTTACTCAACAAGTCTCCAGAGGCAAGGGAAACAAAAGCAAAAATGAACTATTGGGAACTCACCAAGATAAAAAGCTTCTGCACAGCGAAGGAAACAATCAGCAAAACTAAAAGGCAACTGGTGGAATGGGAGAAGATATTTGCAAATGACATATCAGATAAACGGTTAGTATCCAAAATCTACAAGGAACTTATCAAACTCAACACCCAAAAAACAAATAACCCAGTGAAGAAATGAGCAAAAGACATGAATGGACACTTCTCCAAAGAAGACATCCCAATGGCCAACCGACACATGAAACAATGCTCAACATCACTCCTCATCAGGCTAATACAAATCAAAACAACAGTGAGATACCACCTCACACCTGTCAGAATGGCTAACATTAACAACTCAGGCAACAACAGATGTTGGCGAGGATGGGGAGAAAGAGGATCTCTTTTGCACTATTGGTGGGAATGCAAGCTGGTGCAGCCACTCTGGAAAACAGTATGAAGGCTTCTCAAAAAATTAAAAATAGAACTACCCTATGACCCAGCAATTGCACTACTAGGTATTTATCCAAGGGATACAGGTGTGCTGTTTTGAAAGGGCACATGCACCCCCATGTTTATAGCAGCACTATCAACAATAGCCAAAGTATGGAAAGAGCCCAAATGTCCATCGTTGGATAAATGGATAAAGAAGATGTAGTATGTATATATATATACACACACATATATATATATATATATGTACCCCCACACAGTGGAGTATTACTTGGCAGTCAAAAAGAATGAAATCTTGCCATTTGCAACTATGTGGATGGAACTGAAGGGTATTATGCAAAGCGAAATTAGTCACAGAAAGACAAAAATCATATGACTTCACTCATATGAGGACTTGAAGAGACAAAACAGATGAACATAAGGGAAAGGAAACAAAAATAATATAAAAACAGGGAGGGGGACAAAACAGAAGAGACTCATAAATATGGAGAACAAACTGAGGGTTATGGAAGGGGTTGTGGGAGGGGGAATGGGCTAAATGGGTAAGGGGCACTAAGGAATCTACTCCTGAAATCATTGTTGCACTAGATTCTAACTAATTTGGATGTAAATTTAAAAAAATTAAAAATAAAACAAGTTTAAGATAAAAAGAATCTAAAAAAAATTAGCTACTAAGGAATTAGTTTCATGATGTCTATACTGGCTTTTCTCATGCTTTTCTTTCCTGGGAAGTATATATATATATATGTATATGTGTGTGTGTGTGTGTGTGTATATATATATATATATATATATATATATATACACACACATATACACATATACATATATATACACACACACACACATATATATATATATATATATATATATATATATATATATATATATATATATAAAACAAGTAACAACTGGAGAATGGTATCTTCCCGAATGACAAAGACCCTTTAATGCTTCAAAGGATAATCTCTACCAGGATACAAACCCTAACAGTCCTTTCTATAATCTAGATGAAATGTATTTCAACATTTGTTTTTGTCTTTAAAACATCATCTGTGTTACTCTTATATAAATAATGAAGACCAACCAAATGAGAACTAGCAAAGTCCATTTATTCAGAGAGTACTAGTAGGGAAATCAGCCACTTACGTCATTTGGATTTTGGCAGAGACTTAAAGGTAGGCAGGGGAATGGGAAAGTTTTAGAGTGGAAAAAGGGAAGACTTCAAATGTGCTCTAATTGAAGGCTGTTAAAGTGGAGAAGCTGTAGGTGAGCTAACTAGAAGTGGGGCATCCCATGTTATTGGTTAGGGGCACATATTTGTCTTTTCCTGGTTGGCCTAAGTTGGTAGCAGGAACAAAAATTAGAGAAGCTGTCAGTTATTCTTCAAGACCTGGATGTTTGGGGCTGACTGTTACAGGGTTCATTGTTTGGCTTCCTAGATTGATATTAGAGACAGCAGTCTGACTACAAGTCTTGACTTGTAGGAGGCTGGCTATTGTAGATAACAAGTTGGTTTCCTGGGCAAGTTGCTTCAGGTTGTGGGTCAGTGTTCTATATTTATATATGGTCTGGTCATTGTCCCTCTGTGTATTCAGTCACTGCATAAAACAAAAAAATAAAATTTACATTTTTAGAGAATTGAACTCTTAAAAGTATCATCAGACTTTGATTTTTTCATAGATTTTTTGTTTTCTAATGCCTGAAATAAAACATCACCAAGTAAGAAAAAAAAAGAAAAGGGCTCAGAGCCACAGAGTGGTGAGATGTCACAGGGATTACAATCTTACATGGGATGTTATGATGGTTAATTTTACGTGTCAACCTGGCTAGACTTTGGTGCCCAATTATTTGGTCAAGCACCAGTCTAGATGTTGCTGTGACGATATTTTTTTAATGTGATTAATATTTAAATCATTAAAGTTTGAGTAAAGCATATAACCCTCCATAAGGTGTATAGGCTTCATTCAATAAGTTAAGGGCCTTAAGAGCAAAGACAGAGGAGAATGGAATTCTGCCTTCAGATTGCAACATGGTATTTCTGCGTGAGTTGCCAGCCTTCTAAACCAAAACCATAACATCAACTCTTTCTTTCATGAAAAGGAAGAAATAAAACTTTATTTTTCTGAAAACAACATGGCTGTACATATGCAGGAAAAACTACAGATAGAATCTACAACAACAACAAAGCTACAAGAACTAGTAAGTGGAATAAGGTAAAGCTGCAGGATGAAGGTCAACATACAAATCAATTGTGTTTCTACAGATGTAGAATTCAATATTGTTTGGCAACTTTGGAAAACAACGCACATTTGGAAAAGAAAATTTTTTTAAATACCACTTATAGTAGCTTCTCAAAACAAACTTCTGAGGGACTAAACACACAAACAGCAAACAGCAACAGATTCATTGATACAGAAAACAAACTGGTGTTGCCAGAGAGAAGAGGGGTCTGGGGATGGGAGAAATTAGGTGAAGGGGATTAAGATGTACAAATTGCCAGTTATAAAATAAGTAAATCACAAGGATTAAAAGAAGAGTTTGGCAACTGTCAGAAGAAAATCACTGCCCAAGATTCATCTTATGTAATTCTCCAGTCTAGGGTTAGAGAGGTAAGTGAAGAAGACACAGAGAGGTACCCTGATCTAGTTCTCAATTCTGTGGGGACAAAGTTAACCAAGGCCCCAAAGACACTGATATTCAATGACATATTAGAGACTTTGGAAGAAACATGTACAAAAATCACATTCATGCAATTTCACTAGAAACAGCAACACCTGGAATCATTTGACTAGTATCTTACCTGCTTCCATAAACTGGTGCTAAAGCTTACTCCATCCATGGAGAGGATTGCTAACAAAAAAAGAATGCCAGCTTCCACATCAAAATTATTTCTGCTTTGTAAACAATGCATAAACCACCAGTCCCGGATCTGTTTGGTCTTCATCCCATAAACAATGGGATTTAGCATAGGAGGAGCCAGAATGCAGATACTGGCCAGCAGAACATGAATGTGGGGTGTGATGTGGCATCCAAACTGCTGAGTAAGTGTTGTAAAGATCCCAGGTCCATAAAAGAGGACACTGACACGGACATGGGAGCCGCAAGTATTGAGAGCTTTGTGACAAGCATCTCCGGAAGGGATGCAGACAACAGCGTGGAGAATCAGCACATATGAAATAAAAATTAGCACGATACCTAAGACCACTGTTGACATTAGGACAAAACCGCATACCAGATGTTTAGTCATATGTCATTACAGGAAGCACGGGCCAAGACAGTATTCTTACAGGCTGTGTTTGGGAGGATGCTCCTTTTGCAAAAAGCCAATCTTTTCAGAAGAAACATTATAGGGAAAATTGTACCATAACTTCTCAGAAAGATAGTCAATCCAACTTTCCCAATCAGTGCACATGTAAGAATAGTGGTGTATCTCAGTAGGTAGCATACGGCAATGTAGCAGTCAAACTCCATCACCAGCAAGATCCCTGACTCAGAGATGAAGGTGGTATGGATGAAGAAGAGCTAAGTGATGCAGCGATCCAGAGAGATCTCCCCAGCACGGAACCAGAAGACGCCCAAGGCCTGAGTTACTGTGCAAGTGAAGAGGACAACGTCTGCTCTGGCCAGCATGCAGAGGAAGAGGTACATGGGTTCGTGGAGGCTGCGCTTTGTGAGGATAATGCAGATGAGCAGGCTGTTCCCAAGCAGGGCGATGACATAGGAAATGAAGAAGGGGATGGAAACCCACACATGCTGGTCCTCAAGGCCAGGAATGGCCAGCAAACAGAAGACCATGTGACTAACAGCAGTGTGGTTTAAGGTAGTCATGCCTGGATCAGACAAGTTTCCTATTAACAGAGAGGAAAATTCAGTTCATACACCAAGATTGTTTTTGCTGTTACCAGCAGCTTTTCACATTTATCTAATTCTATTCCATTCTGAAGGTGCCAGGAACTATGATACTAAAGGTAAATAAGATGATTTGTTCAAGCAAAGGGGGAAAAAAAACAGAGAGAGAGAAACAAACCAGGAAAGAGACACTTAACTATAGAAAACAAACTGAAGGTTGACAGAGGGGATGTGGGGAGGAGGTGGGTGGGGAATAGGTGAAATAGGTGATGGGGATTAAGGAGAGCACTTGCTGAGATGAGCACCTGGTGTGTATGGAAGTGTTAAATCATGGAGCACCTGAGTGGCACAGTCAGTTAAGCATCCGACTTCGGCTCAGGTCATGATCTCATGGTTCTTGAGTTTGAGCCCTGCGTCAGGCTCTGTGCTAACATCTCAGAGCGTGGAGTCTGCTTCAGATTCTCTTTCTCTGACCCTCCTCTGCTCGTGCTCTGTGTCTCTCCCAAAAATAAATAAACGTTAAAAAAAATTTTTTTTAAAAGGAAGTGTTAAATCACTGTATTGTACACCTGAAACTAATATAACACTGGATGTTAACTGGAATTTAAATAAAAACTTTTTAAAAATAAAAAATAAATTTTAAAAAAGATCGTTTGTTTTCTAAATAAGGTGCTAAGCTCATAAGAGACATTTACATTAATTAAAATTAAATTAGGTTGACATATTAGTTATACAAGTAAATTTTAGTATGGAAACACAATGCAAGTAATTCTCATTGTTTATATTTGTAATGGTTTTAAGAATGACTTCATATCTGAACTTAGCCTTGAAAATAAAGTAGGATGCCATCAGGTTGAGGAAGTATCAAGTAATGAATGGGGGAAAGTCATCTGGGAATTCAAGAAGAAATGCTTGGCCCACAAATGCAAAATATGGCTAAAGCAGCTTTCAGCTCTGTGAGGCTGTGATGTGGCAAATTTGGAGCAGTTGGAAAAAAAGATGGCAACAAAAGTAGACTGACTCTGAAAATAAATTAAAGGGGATGAACTTCATCAGTTAGGAAAAAAGATCAGCCATGAACAGTTTTGAAATTGGAAAGCACTTTGGATATATTTATCTGACAACTATGTGGAAGAGAGAAGTGATGGAAAAAGAGAGCAAAGACTGGAATTTGATGAAGTTTGCCCTAGTGAGAGAAATTCATGTATTGATGAATTACTATTGCAGTGAAGTAAGATCAAGAAAGTATCATCTTAAAGTAGCTTCACATTTTTCAGCAGTGATATGAAAATGTTACTTACTACACACCATTCATTTCTTCTGCCAACACAGGCTAGTAAGGACTGTCACCATCCACTGTTGCAGGGACTATGGCCAGAGTCGCAAAAGATGAGTCCGCAAACAAACTGCAGTTAACTGAAGGTCCTCCTACTAGAGTCGGAATGAGGCCCCGACTCCAGAATGAAGGTTCTTTTTATTAGGATAATTGCTAAAGACTACGTGCATAAAGTCAGCTAAGCAAGTGTGTTAATCAATCTAATGGTTTAGCTTTTCAAGGTTGAATTTCGAGTTAATTGGTTTTTATAACACTAGGAAGGGTCAGGTGTAAAGGAGGATCCGGCCTTGGACAATGTTAATGGCTCTAGGCTTTCTGAGCCGCAGCTGTGTAAACATGTCCTAAGGTTTTGCACCTTCTCCAGCCCTTCCCTTTTGAAGTCTTTTCCTTTGATGCTTCTCTCCTGCATCTCCCACAATCCACTTCTTAGAACAGAAATTTCAGCCTCAAAAATATCATTACAACTCAAAGCACAGAGCTGGAAACTTTTCAAAATTTCCTGGACATAATTTCCTCATCTTTGAAATGGGTTAAGAAAAAGAGACCTTTCTAAACAACTGGAAGTGAGATGCCCTCCCAACCTGGGGCAGGTTCAAGGGGTGAGCGCAGTGGAACAAAGACAGCCCCCCAACAGGCAGCCATATCCTACCCCCTTCACCACAGGGTCAAGACCAGGAATAATACTACAAATTCTTCATAATTACTTATCATTGAAACTCCACCCACTTTTGCTATTTGCTTCATTGCTAATGTCTCTAAAAAGAAAAGGGGTAAATTTTTGGTGAAGACACAGAACACTGTGTCCTGAATCCAAGCCAGGAGAAGTGCGAGAAGCTGAGAGATGGCTCTGTTGTCCAGTGTCCTACAGAAGAAAGAACCAGGTGCTAACATGGATCGAGGCAAAGCAGGACTGTGAGGACTGGTGGAGAAGACAGAAAAAGAAGTTATTGTCTTCATCATTGTATTCACTCCATGTCTGCTCAGTGCCTTGCACGTAGTAAGTGCACATGCAAATAATAGCCTCGCTTCCAGGTTTGTTCTCCTCACCTATAAATTTAACATCGAGGGGGTGCCTGGGTGGCTCAGTTGGTTGAGCGACTAACTTTGGCTCAGGTCATGATCTTGTGGTTCACGAGTTCAAACCCTACATCGGGTTCCATGCTGACATCTCAGAGCCCAGAACCTACTTCAGATTCTGTGTCTCCCTCTCTCTCTTCCCCTTCCCTACTCATGCTCGCTTGCTCTCTCTCTCTTTCTCTCTCTCTCTCAAAAATAAATAAACATTTTTTTAAAATTTAATTTAATTTCCAGACCAGGAAAATCCAGTCTTATTTTCATTGCTATATTGCCCCTGAGAAAAGGCTAACACTGTCCTGAAAATAAAATCACATGAACAGAGCCCCCAAGAGGCTTGTGAAGTTGTGCGTGGGTGGACAGCAGCTACCACTAGGTCAGTCTGTGGCCACACAACAACTATAAGAATAAATAGGGATGGGGGAAAGCCATCCTACCGGAGAAGTAGATAGAAATCGAAATTGCTATGAAAATGCCACTGGGGGTGATGGACAAGTGTGTGTGCCACTATACTGGCAAAGGAATAGCAGGGAAAAGTGATGAAGGGAAAGAAACTAAGTCTCAAGTAACTAGGAAGAGAAGAAGAGGACCAGCTTACACAGGTTGATGGACTCTGGATATCTTGGCAGCAGCACACAGAAGGGTTCTTTGGAGTAGAAAAGAATATAGGCTATGGAGCTTGCCAGTTGGGGGCTGGTCTCTGGGTGAACTTGCATGAACTGGAATGGCTCCTTATGTAACTCATGCCTACCTTAAAAACCTTCTCGAGTGACAGGACACCTGGGTGGCTCAGTTGGTTAAGCATGGTCTCTTAGTTGACTTCAGCTCAGGTCATGATCGTTGAGTTCAAGTCCCGCATCAGACTCCACACTGACAGTGCAGAGTCTGTTTGGGATTCTCTCTCTCTCTCTCTCTCTCTCTCTCTCTCTCTCTCTCTCTCTCTCTCTCTCCCCCTCCCCCCCAAAATAAATAAACTGGAAAAAAAAAACACCACAACCTTCTCAAGTGCCTCATGAAGGCTTCTGCAACTTTGATCCAGGCATCTTCAATCCCCTGGACAAGTTGCCTCTATCCCTGATTTGTGCTGTGGAGCCATGGCACCAACCCAGGGCCCTCTCACTGTCTGTCCCCTACATCAGGAGTGTGCTCACATGATGCCTCTTGCCACAACTCATTCTTTCCCCTCCTTTGATTTCACAAGAAGTCTAATCATCAGAGCACCTACCTCAGAGATATTGGCCTATTGTCAGTGTTTCCCAATTGACTGTAAACTTTCTGAGGTCTATTTAAGATATGTATGCTCCCATAATCCAGAACACTGAGGCACCGTGTGATTACTCTGTAATGATAAATACTGGATGGAAAGTATAAAGGGTGATGATAGGAGCCATGAATGAGGCTCTTCTGATGCCTAAAATGTTCACAGTAATCAAGGTCTGCTGCTAGTGTGGAATCCTCTCTGGAGGGACTTGAGGCTCCAAGCACACTGAGAGCTAAAGTGTGGGTGCAAGCCCAAAGTCTCCCCCCTCTCCCCTCCTAGACAGCCCTTTCCATTCTACTGGAACAGTCCATACTTGTACCTCCAGTCTAGGGGTGTGCTGGTAAAACAGCTCCTTAAATTTTTTTTTAGAAGCCCCAGTTTTACAGTGCCTGACAATTCCTTAGGTGAAAATATTCCTGTGTCGTCAGCTTCAAACTATGAAGATGATATCCCTATATGCATATTATATATTGCATATATATAATAAGAAATATTATATATATATATATATATATATATATATATATATATATATATATATATCTTAAACAGACAATTCTCAGACCTCAGAAACACTGACTACAGGCCACTGTCCTTGAGGTAGGCAGTCTGATGATCAGAACGCTCTTGCAATCAGAGGGGACAGAATGAGCTTCAGCCCCTGCTGCTGTCCCTGTTCAACACACCTGACTCCCCACAAAAGTCCTAATACTTTCAACCATCAGCCTTATGCCCCATAACCCCACAATTCCTGGTCTTCTTCGTGAAATTTCATTTCATAGCAATTAAAGTTTCACCTGCTTCAAAGGGAGTCCTCACGAGCTAGAATGGGATGAATCAAGTAAAAGCTGAGAAACAGGCATCAGGCAGCAGAGATTTATGCATTTGCCTAAAGACTGCAGAGGAAGCTGATACCCAAGGGACCATAGCAGAATGTACATGGGTCAGGTCCTGATGGTTCCTCAGTCATGCCCACACCAGCTGCTCCTCCAACCAAGATTACATGTATACACGTATTATTTTCAAGAAATTCAATGTTAGCATTGTTATGTGAAATATCCCTATTTCCATTATAATGGGAAGTAGTAAGCATTAATCCCATTATCAATCAAAAAATATAACTTGAGGAGGAGGGGCCAAGATGGTGGAACAGTATGGAAGGTTTTTTTGTGTCTCACATCCATGAAATACACCCAGATCAACACTAAACCATCCTGCACACCTAGAAAACTGATGGGAGGATTAACGCAACAATCTGCACAACCTGAACCACAGAATTCAGCAGGTACGCAGCACTGACAGGTGAACTGGGAGAGAGAGAAGCTGCGGAGGGCAGAGAGCCACTTTTGTATGTAGAGAGAGGAAAGAGATGGGGGGTGGGGGGAGTATGGGAAAAGCACCCACCCCCCCCAAAGCAGCTGGAGAGAAAGTGAAAAAGTGGAAACAGCTGTAGGAACTGAAGAATAAAGGCAGAAAGGAGAAAGGAGAGTGTTTAAATTCCATTAAGACTCTATATAAACAGGGGAAGCACAGAGTCTGAAATGCCGCAGCTCGATGCCTAGTGGTGCTCTGGTGGGAAAGGCGAATCCCCAGGAGCAGAGAGTGAGACCTGCGAGGTGTACAGGCAACATGGGGAGAGGAGGTTCCCCTGCTGGAGGACATTTGGTAGAGGCTGTGAGGCCACCAAGGTCCCAGCAAACCCCAGAAAACAACTACATTTGCTGGTGCTGGAACAAGGACATTAAGGGGGAAGCCTGGTGCCAGATGTGTGTTGTGATTTACCATAATCCCTGAAACACTGCTGCTACACAATCTCGTGAACTTTTTCTGGGGTGGGCTGGCACCCAGTTGCAGTCTCTGGGCATCAGCAGCAGCATGGTCCCCCAAACATTCCTGGGTGCAGCTGGGTGACCAAGCCATTGCTTGGTGAGACCCTCCCCCAGGGGATCTGAGTGGGCCCAAGCCGCAGTCCCTCAGAAGTGAGGGGTCGGGAAACACAGCCGCATCTGAGATAAAACTCAGGAGGGAGGTGCCCCCTGGCAACCTGATGGCTTGGTCACAGACAGTGTAAAAGTGAGAAGTGGATGGAGGCCAGAGACAGAGGACTGGTGCACGATTGCTGGTCAGGGAGAGCACAGAGTTCCGACACTAGAGACTGAGTAGCTAGGTGATGCCATTTTCACTCCTCCCACGCATGTGCATACACACCTACAAGCACCATAATAATTCACCCCAGTCAACCAAGTAGAGCCATCTAGTGGAGAACAGAGCCATTAAACTAAGCCCCTCCCAACTGGGCCAATATCACTTTTCAGGAACACCACAAGTCTCTCCATCTGCTTAGTTTACAGATTATAAAGTGCTTCATAGTTTCACTTCTAGGGGAAAGGATGTAATTTCAATCATATTTCAGTCTACTGGCTTGGCCATCTATTCAATTATTGTTTCTTTTTTGTTTCTTTTCTTTTTGTTGAATACAGAAAGAGAAAAAAATTATTTTATTTTCAATTTTTATTAAAAATATTTTTCTTTAATTTTTTTCTACTATATTTTTTAATTTTTTGTACATTTTTCAAATTCTATTTTATTTCCATCATTTTATTTTATTCTATTTCATTGTATTCATTTGTTCAAATTTTCAAATGTTTTCCTTTTTTTTCTTTTTTTTAATTTTCTTTTCCCTTTTTTCTCTAATCTGTGAAGATCCTTTCAACAACCAGATCAAAACACACCTAGGATCTAGCATCATTTATTTCATTTTTTGTGTTGTTTTTAATTTTATAATTTAAAAAGTTTTTACCTTATTATTCCTTTTCTTTCTTCAAAATGATGAAATGAAGGAACTCACCCCAAAAGAAAGAGCAGGAAGAAACGACAGCCAGAGACCTAACACAGACACAAGCAAGATGTCTGAACCAGAATTTAGAATCACAATAATAAGAATACTAGCTGGGGTTGAAAATAGATTGGAATCCTTTCTGCAGAGATAAAAGAAATAAAAGCTAGTCAGGATTAAATAAAAAATGCTATAACTGAGCTGCAGTCTCCAATGGATGCCTCAGTGGCAAGGATGGGTGAGACAGAACAGCAAATCTGTGATAGAGAGGACAAACTTATGGAGAATAATGAAGCAAAAAAAAAAGAGGGAGAATACGGCAAAAGAGCATGATTTAAGAATTAGAGAAATTGGAGCACCTGGGTGACGCAGTTGGTTAGGCATCCGACTTCAGCTCAGGTTATGATCTCACAGTTCATGGGTTCGAGCCTGTGGTGGACTATATGCTGACAACTCAGAGCCTGGAGCTTTCTTCAGATTCTGTGTCTCCCTCTCTCTCTGCCCCACCCTGGTGCCCGCTCTCTCTCTCTCTCTCTCTCTCTCTCTCTCTCTCTCTCAAAATTAAATAAACATTTAAAAAAAGAAGATTTAGAGAAATCAGTGACTCATTAAAAAGGATCATCAGAATCAGAGGGGTCCCAGAAGATGAAGAGAGAGAAAAAGGGGTAGAAGGGTTATATGAGCAAATCATAGTGGAAAACTTTCCTAACCTGGGTAAAGACACATACATCAAAATCCAGGAAGCACAGAAGACTCCCATTAGATGCAACAAAACCTGACCATCGACAAGGCATATCATAGTCAAATTCACAAAATACTCAGGTAAGGAAAGAATCATGAAAGCAGCAAGGGAAAAAAAGTCCTTAAGCTACAAGGGAAGACAGATGAGGTTTGCAGCAGAAGTTTCCACAGAAACTTGGCAAGCCAGAAAGGAGTGGCAGGATATATTCAATGTGCTGAATCAGAAGCATATGCAGCCAAGAATTCTGTATCCAGCAAGGCTGTCATTCAAAATAGAAGGAGAGATAAAACGTTTCCCAGACAAACAAAAATTAATGGAGTTTGTGACCACTAAACCAGCCCTGCAAGAAATTTTAATGGGGACTTTCTGAGGGGAGAAAAGACGAAAAAAATACATACATACATACATACATACATACATACATACATACCAAAAGCAACAAAGACTAGAAAGTACTAGAGAACACCACCAGAAACTCCAACTCTACAAGCATCATAATGGCAATAAACTCATATCTTTCAGTACTCACTCTAAACCTCAATGGACTCAATGCTCCAATCAAAAGACATAGGGTAACAAAATGGATAAGAAAACAAGATCCATCTATATGCTGTTTACAAGAGACCCACTTTAGACCTAAAGACACCTTCAGGTTGAAAGTAAGGGGATGTAGAACCATCTATCATGCTAATGGTCAACAAAAGAAAGCCAGAGTAGCCATACTTATATCAGACAATCTAGACTTTAAAATAAAGATTGTAACAAGAGATGAAGAGAGGCATTATATTATAATTAAGGGGTTTATCCACCAAGAAGACCTAACAATTGTAAACATTTATGCACCAAATGTGAGAGCACCCAAATATATAAATCAATTAATCACAAATATAAGGAAACTCATTGATAATAACACCATAATAGTAGGGGACTTCAACACCCCACTTACAACAATGGACAGATCATCTAAACAGAAAATCGACAAGGAAACAATGGCTTTATATATATATATATATATATATATATATATATATATATACAGATATATTCAGAACATCTCATCCTAAAGCATTGGAATATACATTCTTCTCCAGTGCACATGGAACGTTCTCCAAAATAGACCACATACTGGACACAAATCAGCCCTCAACAAGTACAAAAAGATCAAGATCATACCATGCATATTTTCAGACCACAACGCTATGAAACTCAAAATCAAACACAAGAAAACATTTGGAAAGGTAACAAATACTTGGAGACTTAAGAACATCCTACTAAAGAATGAATGGGTCAACCAAGAAGTTAAAGAGGAAGTTAAAAAGTACATGGAAGCCGATGAAAATGATAACACCACAACCCAAAACCTCTGGGATGCAACAAAGCAGTCATAAGAGGAAAGTATATAGCAATCCAGTCCTTCCTAAAGAAGGAAGAAAAGGGGCGCCTGGGTGGCTCAGTCGGTTGGGCAGCCGACTTCGGCTCAGGTCATGATCTCGCGGTCCGTGAGTTCGAGCCTCGCGTCGGGCTCTGTGCTGACAGCTCAGAGCCTGGAGCCTGTTTCAGATTCTGTGTCTCCCTCTCTCTGACCCTCCCCCGTTCATGCTTTGTCTCTCTCTGTATCAAAAATAAAAAACGTTAAAAAAAAATTAAAAAAAAAAAAAGGAAGAAAGATCTCAGATACACAACCTAACCTTATAACTTAAAGAGCTGGAAAAAGAACAGCAAATAAAACCCAACACCAGCAGAAGACAGGAAATAATAAAGATTAGAGCAGAAATTAATGTTAGAAAAACAAAAAAAACAGTAGAACAAATCAATTAAACCAGAAGCTGGTTGGAGCATTAAGGAATCTACCCCTGAAATCGTTGTTGCACTCTATGCTAACTTTGATGTAAATTTAAAAATAATAAAATAAAATAACAAAGAAGAAATAAAGAAAAGAAAAGGAAAGAAGAAAAGAAAAGAAAAGAAAAGAAAAGAAAAGAAAAGAAAAGAAAAGAAAAGAAAAGAAGAAAAAAGAAAAGAAAGAAAAGGAATGGGAAGACAAAGGGTTTGGGCTGGGGGCAGGAAATGTGGTGATGTGACTAAAAGCTATCTGGGGAAGGGATACAGGAAGTGGCAGAATATAAGGGTTTTTTTAGTAAGTTTGTACAGATCCATTTCAGCATGGATTCCCAGTCTCTGGGGATGAGAATGTTCTTCCCTTTCTGGAACAGAAAGGGCACTTTTCTCAAGGGAAATTATATAGCTACTTTTTAGGTAGGAAGGGGTAATTCAGAGAATTCTTGTTGTATCTTCTGTTTCTTAAGCACCTTAAGCTCAAAATAATCAGTATTCCACAGTGGTATATGTTGGGATGGCATGTTTTGAACTCCTTCTTATTGTAGTGGCCAAGGGCAGGCCGCTCCAAAATGCACCACTTTGGCACATTGATGATTTTAAGTAAAATTTACTTGAGAACAGCCAATGCAAAAGAACACGCTGACATCACCACCACCACCCCTTGCTTCCAGGAAATAATAAATCAATCTTCCATGTGAAAGATACCCTCCCTGTACCAGAGGGTAAAGAGACATCCTTATCACTAGAGGTGGGAATTTGAGCTGAGAAGTCTGTATAAACAACCCTTGTTACATTTTACTAATTAACCTCCCTAGCCCAAGTTCTGTTTCAAATTCCTTCCAAATTGAAGCTCCCAAAGTTTTCTTTGTCCTGTTAACTCCTCACAAATATATTGTCTCTTTGTTTAAAAGTATAAAAACTACCTGCCTTAGTTATTTACTGAGGTCTCAATTTCATTACTTGGCCTCTGTACACATATAATAAAACTTCAGATTTTTTTCCTGTTAATCTATCTCTTGTCAATTTAATTCTTAGTGCAGTTGAAAGACCTTGACTGGCAGAGGAAATTGCTGCTTCCCTACAATATTGAAGGCTTTCCTGCTCTCCTCCTTCCTATCTCTTCAGGAATGTCTCTTGCCCCTCCTCTTCCATACACTGCTTTCCTCACCTTGCCACTATTCAGATTGGCCACTTCCTATTGTCAAGCCCTTGACCTGGCTAATTCTAGGTACCTGTCCACATTCAGCACAGGAATATGCAGGAAGAGTTCTCTCTCTCTCACAGTTGGGAGACTCACACTTCTCACAGAAGTGACTGTCCTACCCTATCCCACAGTGCTTTCTACATTATTTATCACATTGTGTTTTAATCCCTTAATTTTTGTCAACTCTAGTTTATGGACTCCCTAAGAAAGGGGACTGTGATACTGATTATCTCCAGGCCTTAGCTTAGTCCTGGTAATTTATAGTGGGTATAATTTAATATTTGTTGAGTTATTCCTTTATTTACAAACTTTTGTTTGTTTAAGGTGTGTTTATTGAACAATATATACCTAAATATGTTTTAATCCTAAGAGTGTTCTTATATAAATGACTTGGATCCATTTATACAAGTAACTCATTCAATATCTTACAGTGGTGGTAGTGCCTAGTATTTTTTTTTTAAGCAAGTTGGAGGGGGAAGGAGATGGGATGACATTTGGCTTTTGTGAGGAGCATTCAGGCTGCACTATGGAATCGAAGACCCAGAGTAAGTGAAGGGAAAATACACATGGGAAACAACTTCTTTTTTCTTTATTTTAGAGAGAGAGAGAAAAAAAGTGTGAGCGGGAGATAGGGACAGAGGGGGAGAGAGAAAGAATCTCAAGCAGGCTCCACATTCAGTGCAGAGCCTGATGCAGCACTTAGTCCCACAACCCTGGGATCATGACCTGAACCAAAATTCAAGAGATGGATGCTCAACCAACTGAGCCACCCAGGCATCCTGGGAAACAACTTCTTAAAGCAAACATTTACTTGCTGCTACTCAGGATGGCAATCTCAGCATGAGTTCACATCCATGTCTGTGCTTGTCAGGCATTTGTGTTTCATACAAAGAGGGTTTGAGGAGTTGTTTTGACTCCATCTCTGTGGAATGTCTTTCCAGTACACCATTACATCCATCATTTCAAAAATAATGGTCTCATCTTGGGCTCATGCAATGGCTCCTGTGTCTAGCACAGACTCTATTCTACCTTCCAAAATAACATGCTGCTATAAATGGAACTGGTAAAAACACATGTTGTGGTTCCACTATTCAAGTGTTGGCTGTAATAGGCCAGCTCTCTAGAGCATCTCAGGGTCCCCCCCATTTCCTCTGGCCAAGAGTCAACGTCATATCAGTAGGATTATCCCTTGTCAAGAGTAGGAAGACAATTTCCAGTGTCTGTGACCAGTGTTCTACAAACAATTTCTTTTCCCTTTTTAGGGATTAATACTTACCAATGGCCCTTTCACAACTTACTGATGTAGGTCATGAACAAGTGAAGTGATGGTATCTTATAGACTGCTATAGTTAATATTCCACCTTTTCCTTTTTTAATGTTTATTTATTTATTTTTGAGTGAGAGGGAGAGCACAAGTGAGGGAAGAGCAGAGAGGGAGAGGCAGACACAGAATCTGAAGCAGGCTCCAGGCTCTGAGCTGTCAGCCCAGAGCCTGACACAGGGCTTAAACCCATGAGCAGTGAGATCATGACCTGAGCCAAAGTTGGACACTTAACCCACTAAACCATCTAGGAGTCCCAATATTCCACCTTTTCCAAAGATACAACTACATATGTGTCTGTCTATATTTATGAGTATGTTTATATTTTTTTATTATTTTTACACAGATACATAAAGATACATACAGAAAAATATGGACAGATGCATACCAAATATTTAACAAATCTAATTGTCGTATTTGAGATGAGTTCTTTTTTCCTGCTTTATTAAAGTATAATTGAGAGGTAAAAATTTATATATTTAAGGTATACAATGTGATATTTTGACATATGTATACATTATGTGTGAATGATTGCCACAATCAAGCTAATTAACATATCATTCACCTTTCATAGCTGCAATTTGAGTGAGGGGGGTGAGAACACTTAAAGTCAAATCTCTTAGCAAATATCAAATATGCAATAGGTTTTTAAAATTTATTTATTTGTTTGTTTGTTTGTTTGTTTGTTTGTTTGTTTGTTTTGAGAAAGAGAGAGACAGAGAGAGAATCTCAAGCAGGCTCCACGCTGTCAGCATAGAGGCCAATGTGGGACTCAAACTCACAAACCCATGAGATCATGACCTGCACCAAAATCAAGAGTCAGACACCTAACCAGGTTCCCCTATGCAATGAAGTATTATTAACTCTCACCACCATGCTGTCCATAAGATCTCCAGAAGTCTTTCGTCCTGCATAACTGAAACATTGGGCCGTTTGTATGTGATTGTCCAGGGATATCACAAGATGTCTCAGAGGACATGAATTCAGTGAGGAATAATTTAACAACTTCTAAGACCAGAGCAATACCCTCTTTTTATAGGGGCCAAGGGAGGGTGCCCCAAAATGTGCCACTTTGGCACATTAATTATTTTCAATAAAAACTACTTAAGAAACAGCCAATGCAAGGACACTCAGACCCTTATCTGTCCCCCTGAAAGTAGAAAACAAATCATCCATGTGAAAAATATCCTCCCAGTGCCAAGAAGTACAAAGACATCCTTACCACCAGAGAAAGGTATTTTAAAGTTGAAAACACTGTAGAAACAAATCTTTGTTCTCCTTTTCTAATCTACTACCTCAGCCTTAGTTCTGCTTAGAATTCCCTACTAATTTAAGCTCCCAAATACCTGTTTTCTTTATACTGTCAATTCTTCACAGATGTATTGTCCCTTTGTCTAAAAACTATAAAAACTACCTGCCTTTGTCATTTCTTTAGGTCTCAATTTCATTATTGGACTTCTGTGCACACACAATAAAACTTATTTTTTTCTTCTTCTGTTAACTAACTCAAGTCAACTTAATTCTTACTCCAGCTGGAACACCTTCAAGGGCAGAGAAAGAATTTTTCCTTCCCAACAATTTCATCTATAACCAAAAATCAGACTAGTGACATAAGGACACATGACTCTGGAAATTCATATGTCCAGCCAGAGGCTCTGTTCAGGAGGTAACCTGTTCAGTCAAACATGGCATGCTGGGGCGCCTGGGTGGCGCAGTCGGTTAAGCGTCGGACTTCAGCCAGGTCACGATCTCGCGGTCTGTGAGTTCGAGCCCCGCGTCAGGCTCTGGGCTGATGGCTCGGAGCCTGGAGCCTGTTTCCAATTCTGTGTCTCCCTCTCTGTCTGCCCCTCCCCCGTTCATGCTCTGTCTCTCTCTGTCCCAAAAATAAATTAAAAAAAAAAAAAAAAAAAAAAACATGGCATGGCTCTCTCTGTTGCTTTGACAGAAGATGTTAAGTCCTCTCACCTCCCTGGTGAACCTGCCCCAGAAACAGAATTCACTAGGCTACTTCCTAGTAGTTCAGCTTGCCATTAGTGTTTCCACCCACTGCTTCCTCAGACCACATCATGGAGAACTAGGGGTGCTGAAAATACTGTTCCTCTTCCAAAGTCATTTCTGCTTTGGAAAAAATACGTGAACCACCTGCTCTCGGATTTGCTTGGTCTTAATCCCATAAATGATGGGATTCAGCATAGGTGGAACCAGAATGCAGACATTAGCCAATAATATGTGAATATGAGGTGGAATGTGGCGTCCAAACCGCTGAGTAAGGGTTGTGAAGATCGCGGGGCCGTAAAAGAGGACAATGATGCAAACATGGGAGCCACATGTGTTGAGAGCTTTGTGGCGAGCATCTCGTGAAGGCATGTGGAAGACAGCATGGAGAATCAGCAGATATGAAACAAAAATTAACAGGACATCTAAGACCACTGTAGACACGATGACAAAAAGTCCATACCAGATGTTCACGCTAATGTCATTACAAGCATATTTGGCCAAGCCAATGTGTTCACAATAAGTGTGTGGAATAATCTTATTTTGGCAGAAAGTCAATCTTTTCAAAAGAAATATTATGGGGAAGATCATACAAAAACTTCTCAGGAAGATGGTCACACCAATTTTCCCAATGAGTGCATGTGTAAGAATAGTGGTGTATCTCAGTGGGTAGCATATGGCAATGTAGCGGTCAAACGCCATCACCAGCAAGATCCCTGACTCAGAGATGAAAGTGCAGTGGATAATGAAGAACTGAGTGATGCATCGATCCAGGGAGATCTCCCCAGCACGGAACCAGAAGATGGCCAAGGCCTGAGGTACTGTGCACGTGGAGAGGACAACATCTGCTCCGGCCAGCATACAGAGGAAGAGGTACATGGGTTCGTGGAGGCTGTGCTTTGTGAGGATAATGCAGATGAGCAGGCTGTTCCCAAGCAGGGCGATGACATAGGAAACGAAGAAGGGGATGGAAACCCACACATGCTGGTCCTCTAGCCCAGGGATGCCCAGGAAGTGGAAGATTGTGTGGCTAACAGCAGTGTGGTTTAAGGAAATCATACCTGTGGAGACTACCAGAGATATCACCTTTGATTCATTGACAGAAATGAAAATACAGATTTTCTTGTAATATTCCTTGTGAAGTCACAAGGAGCTTTTGGCATATCGCATACTCTTCATCTTCTCTGAACATGCAAACAATAAGAAACACAAAAAGTCAATAGGACATGTTCTCTACCTCAATAAGTAATAGTCTAATTGACATGTATATATCCCCAGCTAATCAAATAAAACATATTATTGTATTTTCCTCTCAATCAGAGGATTATGAATATACAAAGGAAATCATTATATGTATCTGAAAAGGCTGTAAATAAGGTGTTTCTTGAACTTGAACTTGACCTTTTGGTAGGTAGTTTAACATAAGGAAAAGAATGAAAAAGGAGGGAAACAAGAAAATGTGGGTATTCAAATCAAAACATAGCCTGTTCACTGAACAGTGTTTATTCAGTTCCAGGTAGCTTTGCATAGGGAATACTGAAGAAAGTAGGGTAGGTGTTTATACAGGCAGATTTGGCCTAATTGATGAAAATGAGATTTGATATCTCTCTGACTTCACCACATTCAGTTGGCTCACTTGTGACCAGAGTCAACAGACCTTTAAGAAGTAACATTGACAGAACCTGTGTGTACCTAAATGAGGCACTGCTCATGTTTACAACCTAAGAAACTAAGTTTAGAAATGATTGAATTTGGAAAATAAGGCATTATTGTTGGGAAAGGATGTCCATAATATTTGGAAGAATGAAAAGTGGAAATTTTATCAATTAGTTCTTAGTGTACATTCATTCATTCACTCATTCACTCAGTCATTTAGGAAGCAGTAACTATTTTTTAGACACCATATTACAAACTGGGGAAATAGAAAAAAATGGGAATTTGCCTGAGATCTGTGCTCATGGTTTCAGAGAAAATCAACTTCTTAAGCAGATAGGTTGAAGAACTGGAGATAAATGTTAATTCCCCCTATTGAAGGGGTAGTTTAAATTATCTAACTTAGTAGCTAAGGTATATCTTATGCTCATGAACATTATTTCTTCCACTCCAGTTACCCTCTTGGTGCCCCTGATTTTTCATTCTGGGGGGGAAAAATCATCTCGAATTTCCACCCTCCAGGTGCTGGGAGAAAGTGTTTGCTAACAGAATCACCAATCAAAGGAGTCCACTCAGCGGGCCTAAGTCAGGGCACTGTCTCCTATAGAGCATATGGCTGCTCTATGAGAAGGTTCTCTCTGGTGAGGGCAGCTGATCTCCTGCAGGAAAACCAGTGGGGTGGCATCAGAGGTATGTGAGGGCAGGTATGTACCCTACAGACCTGATTGTGAAAGGAAAGGAGAAAAATGGCAAGAAGGAAGAGGCCATGGAAGACATAAATCAACAAAGGCAGAGCTGGAGAGGGGGGCATATTATGGAAGCCAATGATGGTCATGGATTTGGGGAAAGGGAGAAGCAGAAGACATTTTATTAACTGGAGCCAAAGAGACAAGCCAGGTGGCTCAGAGGTTGAGAATTTGCCTGTTTGGTTTGCCTGTTTGGTTCATCCTAAATGTCCCACTCAATGCTGCTCTCCCATAGTTCCCTTCTCACACCTGCCTGAAGTGTCCTGGTCTACTTCCCATACCATGATTTGGGAAGCTCAGCAGAGATCCCAGTCATTCTCTGGGCTCTTGTCTTGTTTGCCAAGAAAGATTTGAAGTAAGTCTATGTCATTTCTGTTTTCTCATGTTTAGTCAATTCACTACAGCACTTGCCATATATTGATTACTTCTCTTTATTTAGCACCCTTCATTAATCTCACCTGCCCATATAGCTTCCCAGACCTCCTCTCCACTTCTGCTCTAACGAGACAGATTGGTGTTTCTGGTCTTTTACCATTCTTAGTGCATGAGAGTCCTGTCTCGTCTGGCCTGCTCGGAACATAACACCAGCCCAATCCTTATCTTGATCTTGGAATCTTCCCCTCCACAAACACACATCTAATTCACTCACCAGCTCTTTGGAGATGACATTCAGCTCGTTGAGGAGCTGGGCATTGGGCTGCTTATATTCTTTCATGAGACCTCCTGAGGGAGGTAGTTACATCAGGACCCCAGGGACACAGCTGTCTCCATCACCCTTGCCCTCTTCCACATGGTCTGGATCCCAGATCCCTAAGTGCCATTCTCCCTCCCTAGCCTTCTCCTGACTATTTTCTCTCACACCCCTCCCACCTTCTTGGATCTCCATCCCACATTGAATGTTCACATTTATGATGTTTCACTAAAAAAAGCTTTCCCAGCTAAACCAGCCTTGCTACAGGCCTCTTTTAATCCCTTCACTGACATTAAATATAATTAAATTAGGGTTGCCTGGGTGGCTTGTCGGTTAAGCATCAACTTCAGCTCAGGTCATGATCTCACAGTTCATAGGTTTGTGCCCTGTGTCAGACTCTATGCTGACAGCTCAGAGACTGGAGCCTGCTTCAGATTCTGTGTCTCCCTCTCTCACTCTCTTGCTGTCTCAAAAATAAATATTTAAAATTTTTAATGTAATTAAATTAATGGATAGTAAACTTATTTTCAATCTGCAATATGAACACATGCAATATACAAAGATGACTTTCAATTTTTTTTTCATGTGAAGGATGATGTTGCAGTTATATTCATCCCAGGATTGGTCATGAGATTCATATTTTGTTTTTGTTTTAAGTTTATTTATCTTAAGAGAAAGAGAGAGAGTGGGTAACAGGCAGAGAGAGAGAGAGAGAGAGGCAGAGAGAGAGAGAATCCCAGGCAGGCTACTCTCTACCAGCTCAGACCCTGACTCAGGGCTCATATTCATGAACCATGAGGTCATAACCTGAACTGAAACCAAGAGTTGGAAGCTTAACCAATTGAGCCACCCAGGCACTCCAAGATTCAAATTCTGGAGTCACAATGAGTTTTCATTTTTCCTAAGGGTTCCTAAATGTCCATGCACAATTTGTAGATCACATATGATTCTTGACATTTGTGACCCATTTTTATTTCATTTGCCACCTAGTAATGCTTGGTCACCAAAAATCCACATTTATGATTGCTAGAAGAAAAAATTCTCCTGCTTTCTTTATATTCTTTTATAAGTAATTTTATTTGGTTTTGCTCATCCTGACTGTAGGGTGGGAACTTTTTTTCAACTTGGAAGTAACTTTATATTCTAACTGATTATAAAACCAATCTTGTACATTATTGTTTTTAATCATATAACAAAGACAGGAAGAAAATAATCCCACCTTCAGAAAAATGTGTCTTTTGATATAAATACATACAAGTATATTATCATAGCTAGTTCCCCATATTTCATGCTCTTCTAAAAACTTATTAGTGAAAAGAAGGAACAATTCTTTTCTACCCTTCAAGGTATACCAGTTGGACTAAGAATTAAGTGGACATTGATGCAGGATTGTTAAGCCCAATAGTCAAGCCCCGTGTCAGGCTCTGTGCTGACAGCTCAGAGCCTGGAGCTGCTTCAGGTTCTGCGTCTCCCTCTCTCTCTGCCCCTCCCCCCATTTCTCTCTCAAAAAATGAATGAACATTTTAAAAATCTAAAGAAAAACCCTTATAATTAACATAGCATTCAAAATAAGCAAAAGGAAATTGTTTCTTTAACAAGTGATATAGCCTATACTTCTAATTCTAACACACTACATTTTGTTTGTGTGTTTAATGAAATCCAAAGGGCTCCTCATAATTTATGCCAGTGAAGAGACTTCCATGTTTACTTTCCTAGAGACCTCTAATTGTTTCATTCCAGTCTATTTCCAGAGGCAACACTCTCAAATTTTGTAAGCGGTACACTTTAAAAGTAATATGTACAGATGGGATTAAGTTTCCTAATCTACTGTTAAATAACAAAAGGCAACCAACGGAATGGGAAAAGATATTTGCAAATGTCACATCGGACAAAGGGCTAGTATCCAAAATCTATAAAGAGCTCATCAAACTCCACACCCGAAAAACAAATAACCCAGTGAAGAAATGGGCAGAAAACATGAATAGACACTTCTCTAAAGAAGACATCCGGATGGCCAACAGGCACATGAAAAGATGTTCAACGTCGCTCCTCATCAGGGAAATACAAATCAAAACCACACTCAGATACCACCTCACGCCAGTCAGAGTGGCCAAAATGAAGAAATCAGGAGACTATAGATGCTGGAGAGGATGTGGAGAGACGGGAACCCTCTTGCACTGTTGGTGGGAATGCAAATTGGTGCAGCCGCTCTGGAAAGCAGTGTGGAGGTTCCTCAGAAAATTAAAAATAGACCTACCCTATGACCCAGCAATAGCACTGCTAGGAATTTATCCAAGGGATACAGGAGTACGGATGCATAGGGGCACTTGTACCCCAATGTTTATAGCAGCACTCTCAACAATAGCCAAATTATGGAAAGAGCCTAAATGTCCATCAACTGATGAATGGATAAAGAAATTGTGGTTTATATACACAATGGAATACTACATGGCAATGAGAAAAAATGAAATATGGCCCTTTGTAGCAACGTGGATGGAACTGGAGAGTGTGATGCTAAGTGAAATAAGCCATACAGAGAAAGACAGATACCATATGGTTTCACTCTTATGTGGATCCTGAGAAACGTAACAGAAACCCATGGGGGAGGGGAAGGGAAAAAAAAAAAAAAGAGGTTAGAGTGGGAGAGAGCCAAAGCATAAGAGACTGTTAAAAACTGAGAACAAACTGAGGGTTGATGGGGGGTGGGAGGGAGGGCAGGGTGGGTGATGGGTATTGAGGAGGGCACCTTTTGGGATGAGCACTGGGTGTTGTATGGAAACCAATTTGACAGTAAATTTCATATATTAAAAAATAAATAAATAAATAAATAAATAAATAAAAAATAAAGCTAGGGAATAAAAAAGAGATTACAGATAAAAACACAAATATAATTCAATAATGTGCATCTTTAAAAAAAAAAAAAAATTCAAACCACTACATTGTAAAGATCTAATTGGCTTTATTACTCAATTCATGAATTAGGTAGCATCCCATGTACAGAGTAGAAGGAAGGTCCAAGGAGTTATACATATGCAAGGTTTTTATAGGAAGGACAATGAGGCAAAAAGTTATTAGCAAAATAAAAGAAACAACTGTTTCAGGCTAGGTCCCCTTCCCTCAGTGGGAATGGGAGGGAGTCTTATTAGGTGGATGACCTCATCTTCCTTTGGGAAATGGAGAGGACCCACATAACAGATTATCCCATTTGTACTGAGTACAAAATTCCAGACCGATTTATAAGTCCACTCCTGGAGAAATTGAAAATTTCAGTTAAGCCTTGGTTTGCAGTCCAGGGTGCAAGCAACACCACCTTGGGTCTGTGGCACTCTTTTTAACACCGCTGACCTTAAAATTGGGAGATCAATCTGAATTTTCTGGGTGAGCCCAATGTAATTATAAGGGTCCTTAAATGTGAAAGAGGGAGGCAGAAATGATGTCATGTGAAATGATTCAACTTGACATGGCTGACTCTGAAGATGGTAGAAGGGGACCTTGAGCCAAGGAACATGGGTGGGTGGTTTCTAGAAGTTAGAAAAGGCAAAGAAATTAATTCTCTCCCAGAGCCTCCAGAAAGAAGGCTGGGGAAACAGTGATGGCCCAGACCATATTGTTTGTTTGCTGAATATCCTTCAACAAATCACTTGTCCAGCACTCCATTATAAACTTTGACTTGCTCATCTGCAAAACACAGGCCATGACAGCAACTTCCTCACAGATCCACACTGGCGCTGAATTACTTCTTGTGCACCAAGTACCTAGAACATATGCCCAAGTTTGGACTGTTTCCATGACTATTACGCCTTGTCCCCGACTCCCAAAAAATGCTTTTTCTTGCTCATATCTCTTCCCCAGTGGTATATACCTAAAAATCACAGAAACAGAAGTTCATGAAAAGGAGTTGAAACCTATTCTCACAGAAAATACAGACGAATCCGAAACCCCACGCACAAGGTCTTAATGAGCAAGGGACCAAATCCAGCCATGACTGTCAGTAAAAGCAGACTGTGTAAAGAATGCTCTTTCCTGTTTTCTCCTCTGCTGCCTGCAGCAGCCGATCCAGACTGTCTTCCATGTCGTCTGCCTGCTGGAAGCTCTGGCACAGCTCACAGATGAAGAACGCCCGGAAGGTGGCCTCCTCCAAGGTGTCCTCGATGTCCACATCCACCACGTGCACAGCCCGGAAGGTCACCTGCTCCCTGGCACACAGCTCTTGCACCACTCGGTCGTATACCCTCTCCTCGCAGGTGAAAATGACTTCGAAGGAGTCGCTGCACTCCTGAAACCTTTCTGGGTGAGGCTTGATTCTCTCCTTCCTCTCCAAGATGCGCAGGATTCCGTTGCCGCGGTAGCATTCCGGGTCTTTCCTGGAGAGGTCGTCATACATGTGCATGTACCTCGTGGAGAAATCGTACCTCATGGGATGCGGACGACAGCGTGTGGGTCCTGGGAGCCTCACCAGAGATATGGCTCCAAAAGAGCGCACGCTGAACCCTCTCTTCTGGAGGATACTGTGGGCTTCCATGCTCCTGTTCATGTTGATCATGCACACCACAGCCACCCCGAGAGCTGACGGGGACATGATGGCGGCCCCTGGGGGCTTCGGGGGCTGCCAGAACACTGTGGGTGTCCACCTGGTTTCGACTCTTCCAACCAGCACAGTGTTCGAGAACAGGCACCGGGCTTATATTCCATCACCCCCACCGAGCGGGCGGAGACTTCTAGGACTTCCTGATGGAATTGGTTTCATCAGGTGCAGTGCCATCCGATCCTGAGACCCATAACCTCATCACGACAGCCATGCGCTCCTGGCATCAACTAAACCACTGGATCCCAAAAAGGATGTGACCACCCAGCACAGCCATGTGAAACCCGCAGTTCGCCCTGTTGGTTTACATGGTGAATGAGGGCTGAGGTTGACAGTGACCACATCAAGCAGGCTAACTGTAAGCATGTCACTGCTCTGCCATGAACTGGTCATGAATATGAGTGGAAAATCTGCTTTCAGATTTTGAAGGTACAACCAATTCAGTTCCACATATAAGTATCCTTGCACGTTAATGTGCATTTGGACTTTCCAGAAATGCCATTGTGTAAATCATAGGAGGATTGTATATAGTTTTGCCTAAAAATTCATCAAGTCATTCACCAGTACAAACAAATCACATACTGGACAACATCCCTGCTGATAGTATGGTAGGAGTCACCACATAGCATTTTCTGTATTTGATATTCTTAAAATAATGGTTTGCAAGTAAAATCAAGAATTGATGGAAGCTCTTCCAACTAGCAAAGTGCCCCAGAACAGGAACAGGGTTTGTGTTCAGTTACCTTTAAGGAGTGGGTGGAGACAAACAGGATTCCTTGACTGACTGAATAAGATCAGATGGAGTGCCATCTAATCGTGCTAAGCATAACATGATCATTAGAACAGTTGGATGATTAAATCACTTGTGCTTCTAATTCTCTTGACAAGGGTGTTGCTAGAGGGAGCACTTTTAAATCTGGAGTTAGCCCTGTTGGTTCAGTTTTGTATTTAATTAGAGAGAAGGGATAGGATAAAGGAAGGAAGGAAAGAAACTTCTGGAGGAAATGGATATGTTCATGGCAAAGATTGTGGTGATGGTTTCTCAACGTATATTTATCTCCAAACCCATCAAGTTGTATACACTAAATATGTACAGTTTTTTGTATATCATTCATACCTCAGTAAAATGTTTTTAAAAGGAAATCTTATTATAGCTATAAATGTCAACTAAGAGTATTGCATTGCAATGGCTTTTTGAGTCAGCACAAATCAGGCTAGTGAATTAAAGACATCTCAAAGACCTTACCAACATAGATCCCATGTTTCAAACCATCAAAAAGGCCAATTTTATCAAACCATTTTTTTGCTTAAATTTTGTAATTCATATAAAAAGAGAACACACAGGGGTGCCTGGGTGGCTCAGTCGTTAAGCATCTGACAGCTCAGGTCATGATCTCACAGTTGGGGAGTTCGAGTCCCACATCGGGTGAGCTTGAGCCCCGCTTTGGGTAAGCATGAGCCCTGCTTCAGATAAAACATGAGCCCTGGATGAGCCCCACTTCTCCCTCTTTCTCTCTCTCTCTGCCCCTTGCTCACTTGCACCCGAGAGAGAGAGAGAGAGAGAGAGAGAGACAGAACACACAGAAGAAGAGAGTAGATGGCAGTCACTAGGGATTGGAAGAAATGGATATAAAATTTCAGTTATGCAAGATGATTAAGTTCTTTTTTTAATTTTTTAATATTTTTTAATATTTATTTAAATAAATAAATAAATAGATAAATAAATAAATAAATAAATAAATAAATAAATTTTTTAATATTTATTTTTGAGAGAGAGAGAGAGCATGTACAGGGCTCAAACTCGTGAACCGAGAGACCATGACCTGAGCCGAAGTCAGATACTTAACTGACTAAGCCAGCCAGGTGCCCCAAAATGATTAAGTTCTAAAGATATTCTGTATAACATTGTGCCTATAATGAACAATACTGTATTGCACACATAAAATTTTAAGAGATAGATAGGTAGATAAATAGATAGATAGATAGATAATAGATAGAGATATAATCAACTCCTGGAGCACATCCCAGACCAATTAAATCAGAATCTCCAGGGTATGGAATGCATTGTGATTCTAATTTTATTTGCTAATTTTTGCCATTCCTTTGCCCATGAAGCCTTTACTTTTCAAAATTTATTTATTGCCAGAATTTAGTCCATACACATTTGATGTAAGGACTATTGTACTTCGTTCCTTGAGTTTTATTTATTTTACATTTTTGTTTCTGCCCTTGATTTTTGTTATTTTTATGATTTTTATCAAGTTGTTATATACTCCAGTCCGCCCTTATTAATTTGGAAGTTCTATCTTGATTTTCCATTCCATTAAATGGTTACCTGCACTTTCCCTGCCCTTCCTAATTAGATCATATTTCCCTATTATTATTTGAAAAAAATTTTTATAAATCTCTTAATTCTTTTTCACTGACCCTATTCCTAACTCCCAGATTTTGCTGAGACATTAAGTTAATTCTAATTCAATGGTCTTAATCTAATTTATTTTGGAGATAGCCCTTTTGATTTCTGAGTCCCTGTAACTTAGAATGGACTCTCCCTGAAGCCTCACCTTTTTTCCATTAGACTTTATAATAAATTATTTAAATATTTAACTCAACCTTCACTGCCTCTGTTTTCTTGCTTTTCTTCCCATTCCTCCACTCCCATTTTGTTCTGGTTCACATAAGTGATATGTGTAATGGTTTTCTCTTGCTCCTTAGAATTAAAAATCTTTACCAGAGTATTCCTTTCTCATCAGTCTATTCCAGTACTTCTCAATCTTTCATTCTTTATCACTTACCTAATATCTTTCATTCTTTATCACCTACCTAATGAGTCTTTTTAGACATTTTTTTCCAAATTCCTCCTATGAGATTTTAATAGCACAGATAAATCACATATTGGCTTATGTACTGTATCTAGACTTTATACATAAAAAGAGTGAGATTTTTTTTTCCCACCACCACCACCGCCAGCCCCCAAAATCATTTTCCCTTCCTTAGGGGTGATATCACCCCTGTTGAGGAAGTATGATCTAGCCTGAAACACCCTGAGCTTTTTATAACATCTCAAGAAATATTCTACTATTTCATTCTTTTTGATAGCTGAGTAATATTCCATTATATATATATAGATAGATATATAGATATAGATATATAGATATAGATATATAGATATAGATATATATATATCACACATCTTCTTTATCCATGCATCATCAGTCAATGGACATTTTAATTCTTTCCATAATTTGACTATTGTTGATAGTGCTGCCATAAAAATTGGGGTGCATGTGCCCCTTTGGATCAGTATCTTTGTGTCCTTTAGATAAATACCTAATAGTGCAATTGCTGGATCATAGGGTAATTCTATTTTTAACTTTTTGAGGAACCTCCACGTGATTTTCCAGAGTGGTTGCACTAGTTTGCATTTTCACTAACAGTGTAAGAGGGTTCTCCTTTCTCTGCATACTTGCCAATATCTGTTGTTTCCTCAGTTGTTAATTTCAGCCATTCTTACTGGTGGTATCTCATTCTGGTTTTGATTTGTATTTCCCTGATGATGAGTGATGTTGAGCATCTTTTCATGCATCTTTTAGCCATTTGTACATCTTCTTTGGAGAAATGTCTGTTCGTGTCTTCTGCCCATTTCTTAACTAGGTTATTTATTTTTGGGGTGTTGAGTTTGATAAATTCTTTATAGATTTTGGATACTAGTCATTTGCAATGACATGGATAGAACTAGAGTGTATTATGCCAAGCGAAATAAGTCAGTCAGAAAAAGAAAAATACCATATGATTTCACTCATATGTGGAATTTAAGAAACAAAACATAGGGGAAGGGAATGAAAAATAAAATAAGATAAAAACAGAGAGGGAGGTAAATTATAAAAGACTCTCAACTATAGAGAACAAACTGAGGGTTAGTGGAGGGGATGTGGGGGAGGAATGGGCTAAATGGTTGATGGGCATTAAGGAGGGCACTTGTTGGGATGAGCACTGGGTGTTATATGTAAGTGATGAATCAGTAAATTCTACCCTGAAACCAATACTACACTATATGTTAACTAACCTGAATTTAAATAAAGTCTTGGAAATAAGTGAAAGAAAGAAGAAAGAAAGAAAGAAAGAAAGAAAGAAAGAAAGAAAGAAAGAAAGAAAGAAAGAAAGAAAGAAAGAAAGAAAGAAAAAGAAAAAAAAAAAAGAAGAAGAAAAGGAAAGAAAAGAAAAGAAAATAGTCTACTAGTGTTTAGTTCATTATTGTCTCCCAATCATTGATGCCCCTTACTCCTTCTGGTATTCCAGTAACTTACAATTTGTTATTCTTGATTAATTTTTTATATTTTTTGCTGCTTGTTTTGAGATACAGCTCAAATCTAGCTTGTATCTCAGAAAAGCCATTTCTTCCTTCAATTCATTCACTAAATTATTTATAATCGAAATTATATTATGGACTCAGAAAATGTTTTTTGTCATCTTCCTCCTTCAATTTCTTTAATGGGATTTACCTTTTATCTGAGTTGTCTTCTTTCTCCCCTAGTACCTGTATGGCAGTGGGTGAATGTGCAGTTTGTTCTAAGGAACCATCTCTTGCTGCTGGGCCCACTGACAAAGGATTCATATACCCAGCTCACTGAGGCTCAAGTCTGACTGTTCCTAGACCCCAAATGGGAGCAGACCCAGAGATGGTGGAAGGCAAAGGGGTCTCTACTCCCCACAAGGGTGATGGCAAAAAACAGAGTAATCAGCAGCTCTCCTCTGATGCACCTGAAGAAAGCCTTCCAGTCCCCTGGTCTACATTCTGCTCGTGATTTCACCTTGGCTTTTTGGGTCCATGGAGAGTATAGTTTCAGGATACCAAAATCAATCTCTCCCATCTTCCCTCCTTGGATCTTAAGCCTAGGCACTAAGTTAATAGCATTCAGAAAGAACTCCCACACACCATCAGGCCTTCGTGTAACCAAGATTCCCTCCTGTGCTATCATTTTACATCTCTCTTATAGTACATGGGACAGATATAACAATCTACTTATGCCAACCCTAAGTGAGTCCATCTCTAAGATACCAATACCGTCTGTTTCATTACAGGGTGGCTGAAAATTGAGGTTTATGTCCTTCCTACTGTGGTCTCACTGAGGAGGACCCAGTGGGTGAGGGGAACAGGACCCAGGCTGAGGAATCCTGGGTAGGAATAGAGCCACCAGATGCAGTGACAGCACCATAGGGTGCCTCCAATCAGCTGAGTAGACACCAGTAGGTGCTTTGTCTTCAACCAGAAAGGGGAGTGAGAGGATGCATCCCCAGGACCAAGCTGCCAGTTCTCACCTTTCCCCTGCCAGGCAGTTGGAGGCGCAAGGCCTGAGGCACACAGCGGCCTCAGCCTGAGGAAAGACTTGGGTGGCTGGAGGCCCAGCTCTGGCCCACTGGCTGCCTCTCCTCCACTACGACCCATGGGAAAGGGAAAGTTTGAGTATGGCAGGTGAGATCTTGCAGGGTGAGAAAGAAAGCATCCCAGATGGGCACTGGGGCCTGAGGAGTGAGGGGGAGGAGGAATAGATCAGCAAGAGGAGACAATGAGTATTCTCAAGGCCAAAGGAGGGAGTCTCCATGAGAGCAGAGTGCTATGCCACTGAAGTGTCTTGTGGAATAATAACACCCAAAAGGGGGTATTGCATTTGGCTAGGAGCAGTTTGTAGAACACAGTGTCCCACTTACACTGAAGCCTAGAAAGCTCAAGATGTGGCACTGGAAATAGAGTTTATAAAAGAAAAACATGTTTTGGGGCACCTGGGTGGCTCAGTTAGTTAAGAGTCTGACTTTGGCTCAGGTCACAATCTCACGGTTTGTGGGTTCCAGCCCCACACCCGGGCTCTGTGCTGCCAGCTCGGAGCTCGGAGCCTGGAGCCTGCTTCGGATTCTGTGTCTCCCTCTCTTTGCCCCACCCCAGCTCACTCACCTGTGCCCTCTCTCTCTCTCTCTCTCTCAAAAATAAACATTAAAAAAAAGAGAGAGAGAAGAGAAGCATGTTTAAAGGTCTCCTCTTACCTGCTTTCAAAATAATGAATTACTCCCCTAGAACTTCCAAAAGTAAATCATTTTTTTTTCACACTCAGAATAAACTCTTGGCTTATAATATCTATAGTAGATGGGTTTCAATCCATTGTAGATATTCTTTTTGATGTTCATATTGTCCTGACTTGAGGCCTCTGTCTCCATGCTAACATGGATGGGAAGGGGTAAGCCTGGAGGCAGAGACCAGTTACCACTCAGGTGGCCAAGGATGAAACCTAAACCAGTCGGTACCTTGGAGCTTTAGGACATCTGTGGATGAGCAGTAAGTATATCCAGCCTCCACAGCTAAGCACAATGGAGTAGCTTATGCCACACTAACCCTCCTGTCAATAGTAAATGTAAAAGCTGGATAAAATACATAAAGTCACTGAAGGTATTAGGGAGAAATCAAGCCAGGCAGGCCTTAAAGGAGAAAAATTGCTGGAGAGAATGTAGGTGTACCTAGACAATGCCACATTTGCCTGTGCTTTTTCCCCCAGAGCATTTGCTGAGTCCAGGTATGGAGAATAGACTATGCGGAAAGAGGGGGCTGGGCTTGTGGCATTTCCAGTGGGCTGGAAAGAAGGAAGCTGGAGTTCAGAGATGCCATGGAGTCTGAGACTTGAGATGGAAGAGGGAACCTTAGAGAAATGAGCCCAAAATTTAGCATGTAATTTCCCCTTGAGGTGTTTTTCAGTTCCTAACCTGTGCAACTCCAAGGCAAGATTCCCCACACCTAAGTTGAAAGCAACAGCTATGAGGGTAAACAGCTATGCAAAAGTTTTAGCAGCTCTATGTTGCTGGGGATTCAGAGGTTATAGGTCAGGGCCTGAGAAGGTAGGGTGACACTTGTAAGCACTCCAGGCTTACCTCTGAGACAGCAGAAGGGCTGTGCTCTAGGAGTAACGGCAACCAGTAAAAGATTAGCGCTAACAAAGTGGGATCAAAACCTGCCAGTACTCTATCTGCCTTTTTGGAGAAAGAGAACATTAGCCAAGAACATGAGCCAAAGCTTCTACAGTTTTTCACATACAATGATTTTATCCACACAACCCAAATCAAATATTACTAAGCATGCCAAGAAACAGTACCAAATAACTAAAAATAATGAGGGGCAAAAAACAACAGAAACAGAGCCAAAGATCTAAATATTGAACCAAACAGACAGGGATTTTTAAATAAAATGAAGACCCAAGTCTTCAAGGTGAAAAAGATGTGAAAAAGAAGCCCACATCCAGGATCTCCAGAACCTCAAGTAGCTAGCTACCTGTTGCCACCACCAGAAGATACACAGAAACAGTCCCGCTGAGTGATGGTCCAAGCCTTAAATAATGCTATGAATTGAGCTACCAAATGTGAGCCAGGAGGATTCGTATCTTGGACCTGATGCCTGTATTAAATAGACCTCTGTGATCCCATTCACTAAAGCCTTTATCCAAATATTTGTCCTCTAGATCTTACCATTCTAAAGAGAAAAGAAAGAATTACCCCCATAGAAAGTGGACTAAGGGGGAAAAAAATTATTTTCAGTATATATTTGCTTAGCCTCTTTCAAAACAAAAACCTACCCCTAGAACTAGAAACCAATTGCTCAGCACCCTTGGGCAGCCACATTTGAAATTCTTCTCTGCAAATGGAGTTATGGGGGATGGGGAAGTGTCTGAATTTGAATGAGAATTTACAGTGCACCATATGTTAGTGATGGAGAGGAGAAAATGGGTTTCAGAAACATTTAGGAGTAATCTTGTTAAGACTTCATGACTGATTGGTTCTGGGAAGGTCCAGAATGACTCTCAGGTTTCTCCACAGAGTGACTGCCCATGAAGTCCTACAACGAACATGAATTAAGAAGTAGGAAGTTGTTACTTTTGCCAAGTTCAACTTAAAGCATAAACAGGAAAAGGTATGCTGATGCCGTTTTGATATTGAATTCTGAAGATTACAGAAGAAGCCTAAGATGGAACTTCAGATTTCAGTGGCATCAGTGTATTCAGGTGAGAGTAGATGAACCAAAAGGAAAAACAAAATAACAAAATAAAATAAAATAAAGTAAAATAAAATGTATCTGCTAAGTATTTGTTTATATCTCATCTCATTTCAAAAACCAATTTGAGTCAGCAGGAGAGCATGTTGCACAAGAATAAAAATCATCTGAGGATAGTTGCCTAACAGAATTTAAATTTAGGGTGAAAGAGGAACTGTCTTAGACACAATAAGAGGAATTCAGGTTTTGTTTCATTGAAGCAAAGGATTCAGAAAGTTTTAAGAAGTTGAGACTGAGAAAAATGTTGAATTCGGTGGAGAGTGCCAGTGTGGGAGGAATTAGGCTTTAATTTCGCACAGAAAAGCCCTCAGGGAACTCTGCAAGAATGCTAAAGTATAAGCTAAGGTGTAAGCCAGATGGCAGCAGGCTGTAGAGGGAATAAGGACAGACAGCTGGCTTGTGAAGGGCGGGAGGTGGGGAGGAGGGCGGGTTTTTAACTTGAGATTTGGCCTTGAAAAAGGCCCAACACATGAGTGGAAGGTTTGTTTTGAAAATAGGAGGTACTAAACTGTTTCATCCTGAGGAGATTTAAACAACCATCCAGGAGATCAAAGACATTTGCTATAGCAAGGTCCTAGATGAGATGAAAGGAAGTTATTAGAAGGGTAGTGTGGGATGCAGTGATCTTGAATAATAGGGACACTCTGTCCCTGAACCAAGAGGAAGGTAATAACAATTACTATGGTTACTGTGTTGGCACTCTTAGCTGGTAAGCATAGTAAGACTTTAGGTATTTTATCCCCTTTAACCGTAAGGGCATAGAATTATCCACTGAGGGACTGAGAAATCAAGACATTGCCTAAGGTCATTACCACTTGTACCCAATTGATATGATTAAAATATCCTAAGCCTTTGGCCAGTAGGTCCCACTGCCCCCATGGAGATCATAGGTGTTGATGATTCTAAGTTGGAAACTGGGGTGGTTGGAGGTTAAAAGAGAGCACACCTGATGCCTTCCTATATTGATGATACAACAAAGATACTACAGTTTGAATACAGAGCTTGATAAGTGTGAGACGTTAGTTGAGGATGAGAAAACCACCCTCTTCTGTACCTCCCTTTCTTCCTGCCTTCTTTTAGTATTCCCACCCTTCATCGTTTCTTCCCTTCCACCCTCACCACCCACACCTTTGCGGCCCCTCCGCAGTTTGCCCACCATCAATGTTCCTTCCACTTCCCACCAGCCTGGTTCTCCTCCATGACCCCCACCCACCCCAACATTTCTATTTACTCATCTGACAAGTAGACTGCCTTATCCCCACTCAGGTAGCTCCTGACTGGACAGAAATCTGACATATTTTCACATTTCAGTGACCTTACCTAGGAAGGAAGTAAAAGTCAGTGAACCGTAAATACCCACCACCCCAAGACCAAAGTTCAGGGGCCATGTTCTGAGTCAGTGACCCACTGGTATCACCAGAGTAAAGCTGAAGGGGACCAAAAAGATGTGCATGCTACTTTTAGAGACTCTGTGGTAGAGTTTTAAAGGGGACATGAACAACTTTCTCCTCCTCAGCCAGAGGCAACGCATACCACAGAGCTCAGAGGTAAAGGTCTCTAGCACCACTTTCCTGGGGAGTGAGTGGCACATTTCACACCCATCTCAGTGTTCTTGCCTACTGTTTTCTGGACTGGGTTTTAGTCTGTTGTGAAGCTTAATTAATAAGGAGAAAATGTTCCTCTGGTTGACTGAAAGAGGCCAACCCCTCCCCAGGTGATATGAATCTAGATGGAACCGAAGTGACTTTCTTTACAGCCATTTATTGTAGGAGCCCCACAATAAGATGGGGAAGAGGCAGGACAGGACAGCCATATCCAAGGACACCACTCTGAGCAATCTAGAGGGTCAGGGGACACAGAGAGCCACCCCCTCTGCAACATGGGGCAGAGGGTTCCCAAGATCCTGAAAGCAAGTTTACTTGCTTTTTGACAGGCTTTTTTCTAGGTCAGACCACAAAGCCTAACAATCCCTAATGTGTCCCTACTGCCAACTCCTGTGTTTATTCCAAGGGGAGACATATTGTCTCTTGAGCAAATTTAAGAACCCTGTATGTTATGGAAGCTTCTATGCTAGGATGATTCCTCTGGTCATTCCAAGACTCTTCAATGCTTTTCAGAAGATTCCTAGGCTCCTGGTAGAATCAACCCTACTCCCTCGTGTTCCAGATGCAATGAAGCCTCTTAACCAGGGAATACTGAGTCCAGGAGAAAAAGAGAAGAGAGAGCACAAGGGCGGAGAGGAGTTGGGTTCACACTGTCCATTCAGGGATTCCTTTCGTACCTGAGTAACAACTCAGGAGCACCAGGTGGGGTTGGGGATGCAGAAAAGGAGGGGACTTTTGTCCCTAACAGCCCATGCCATCCATCATTGCCATCATTCTGTGAGCCCCTTCACACTCTTTCTCAGCCTCCGTGCCTCCCACAAGGACCTGAATTCTTCTTCTCACTGCCCAGCACCCTAAAAAGGAACACCCCACCAGAACACAAAGGCACAGGTAGAGGGGGATGTTTCTGATGTCTGCTTCTCTGAGGCCCACTTCTTTTTTTTTTAATATAATTTATTGTCAAGTTAGCTAACATACAGTATATAGTGTGCTCTTGGTTTCAGGGGTAAGTTGCCGTGATTCATCACTTACATACAACACCCAGTGCTCATCCCAACAAGTGCCCTCCTTCATGCCCATCATCCATTTTCCCCTCTCCTCTCAAATCCTTAGTTTGTTCCCTGTGTTTAAGAGTCTCTTATGGTTTGCCTCCCTCCCTCTCAGTAACTTTTTTCCCCCCTTCCCCTCCCCTATGGTCTTCTGTTAAGTTTCTCAAGTTCTACATATGAGTAAAAACACATGATATCTGTCTTTCTCTGACTGACTTATTTCACTTAGCAAAATACCCTGAGACCCCCATTTCTTTTGACACCCTTTAATGTCCAAGTTCACCAATTCAATCATATTTTTCTGTATATTCCTAACTCTTCCAGAGTTTTGGCACTCCATCCTACTACAAATCTTTAGCCTACATTTTTGACGTACCATAAAGAGAAGAACCAGGCCCAAATAAAAGGGCCACTGTAGTACAGAGAGGAGAAAGGTAATTGGAAGAAATAAGGAGAGGCCATCTGTAAACACGAGACATTAATAAAGCTTGAATTTTGTGGAGTTATTCTAACCCTTTGTACTTTATATCAATAATATTTTTATGGGAAGCCACTACTCTTTTAACTCAGAATTTTTCTTCTGTCTTATCAACTCAAAAACATCTGAATCAATTATTAACAATTTTTTTTCTTCAATTATACCTAGTGTACAGAGTATGGGATTAGTCATAATCCTCATTTTGGAGCACATAAACATCATCAGTGTGTATGAGGCCCATCTATATTTTATTCCCAGTACCCATTCCCCCCCATACATCCTCATTCTAATGTATTTACTATATTAACTTAAGCTTGCATTTTACTCTTATAAAACATATATAACTGTTGTTTGAATTGTTTTAATTATAAAACGTGTTGTTCTAAAAATGTCATTCTGTTTCTTACTGCGTTTCACTCATCACCATTTTTGAGATCTCTCTTGCTGGGGTGCCTGGGTGGTTCAGTCGGTTAAGCGCCCGACTTCAGCGCGGGTCACGATCTCATGGTTCATGGGTTCAAGCTCCGCATCTGGCTCTGTGCTACCAGCCTGGCCTGCTTCCGATTCTGTGTCTCCCTTTCTCTCTGCTCCTCCCCTGCTCATACTCTATCTCTCTTTCTCTCTCTCAAAAATAAATAATAAAGATTTAAAAAAAAATTTTTTTAATCTCTCACCTGCTAATACTTACATCTAGTTTATTATTTTTACCTCGTATATTCCCTTAATTACCTACTCTCCCAATGCTGGACACACCCAGTTCCCAGATGTCACGAAAAATTCTGGGACACATATCCTCATACCGGTCACATTATGAACTCTTGTTAAGAATTTCTCTGGGGCGGGCATGGTGGGTGCTGCTTGGCCGAAGCGGGACAGTGCTCAGATGTGTCCGGCTGAGGGTTTTTCTCACATATCCAGGCTGTTCTGTCTTCCGGTTGTAAGCCTATTGTTTGCCACTGGCCTCCAGAGTCTTACTGAGTTACAACAACATGCACCCCTGAAGTGTAATGGAAGAAGAGGCCTGCAAGAGGACTCTTACTGAATCTCAGACTCCAGTTGGAAAACTGCACGGCAGCATTTCAGAGGAGCTGTTTTTGCTGGTTTCAGGAATTCTGTTACCAGAAAAACTCTCCGCCCCAAGCCGGCTCCAGCAGTTCAGTTGACAATGGCTGAGGCCAGCTCCTGACCACTGAGCCTGAGGAGTGCCAGATCCCAGATCTTGTACACAGTCAAGAAGTAATCTAGCAAGAAACGCCCTCCCTCTGGAGCAAAGGGAGAGTCACTGTCTCCCCCACTCCTACCCAGGAATGCACCGTTGAAATATCAATTACATAGGGGCCCTTTACCCTACAGGAGAGTTGTGGCCAGCTCAGAAACCACAGAAAGGGAAGCCTCCAGGGCCTTAGAGCGGCCCTCGAGGTGCCCCACACGTGACCTCCACAGAAGTTGACCTCTCCCTGGACCCTCCTGGCCTCCATCCTTCTAGCCCCGGATATCCAGAGTCAAGGCTCAAAGTACGAAGAAGGTGTTGATTCTGAAGGTAAGATTTTTGCAAGGATGGACCCTTAGATTGTCAGCATATGTAATAGGGATATATTATATCTGTATATCATATAGGAGTATGAAAAATTTTACCAGCATATGAACCAGGTAGAAAAGCATGAGGGCAGGCCCATGGGAGAAAGACAGTTATGCATGTAGTGATGTGGAAAGAAGTTTTACTGGAGCCCAGGCCTTGTTGAACATTGGAGAATCCACACTGGAGAGTAACCCTATGAATGTAATCACTACCAAAAAGCCTTCAGTGTGCGTTCCACCCTCACTGTGCATGAAAGATTCCACACTGGTGAGAAGCCCTGTACTTATAACTACTGTAGGAAAGGCTTCAGTGTGAGGGCACACCTGATTATACATCAGAGAATCCACAATGGAGAGAAACCCTATGAATGTCATGGGAAAGCATTTAGTGTGAGCTCAGACCTCAAACATCAGAAAATCCACTCTGGTGAAAAACCTTATGAATGTTAGGAGTGTGGGAATGCATTCTATGTAAACTTAGCCCTTATTAATAACCAGAGCATTCACTCTGGAGAAAAGCCTTCTGAATGTGGAGAATGCAGGAAAGCATACAGTCAAGGTTAAACCCTATTCATCACCAGAGAATCCAAACTGTATAGAAAACATACAAGAAAGCTTTCCATGGGATCTCTAATCCTACTAAACATAAGGAAATACATGCCAAAGGAAAGTGTCATCAGTGATTTATGTGATGAAGATTTTCCAAAGACTTTTTTTGTATCAGAAGTTACTATGAAAATAAGGGTATATTTAAGTTAATGTTCTGATACTTGGTCCCTTAGAATATTGAAGAAGTGAGAGATCAGTAAAAACTGACTCCATCAGAATGATGACTGGTTAAATCTCTAAAATCACACCTGCTTCTGAGAATGCAGTTCTACGACTCATAAGGATAGAGATTTGCAAACAAAATCTTCTGGGTAGAGAACATTCTTCTGGGATCAGCACTGAAGTGATGACCATATCCCACCCCAAACTGAATCCTAAGCAGAGAGGGATGTTGACTCCTGGTCTTAAACAAGAAGTCCATTATCAAAGCAGTTTTGCAGAATTCCAATACAGGGGTCAATGTCCAGAGGACTAAATGGGAACATTCCTGAGGGCCTCTGCAATGGACAAGTTGAGGAGCCTCTGAATCATTTAGCCAAGTGCAGGAGGAAGCAGAGCTTACATCACCTCAAGCCAAAGAGAGTATCACTCCGATAAAGGGACCTAAGACACCTGGTAGAATTTGCCCTGAAGTTCAGTCCTGTCAGTACTCTGGGACTAACAAATTCTCCATTCAGCCTATGCACACTTCTCTTTTTTTTTTTTTAATTTAATGTTTATTTTTTTATTTTTTTATTTGTTTTTTTCAATATATGAAATTTATAGTCAAATTGGTTTCCATACAACACCCAGTGCTCATCCCAAAAGGTGCCCTCCTCAATGCCCATCACCCACCCTCCCCTCCCTCCCACCCCCCATCAACCCTCAGTTTGTTCTCAGTTTTTAAGAGTCTCTTATGCTTTGGCTCTCTTCCACTCTAACCTCTTTTTTTTTTCCTTCCCCTCCCCCATGGGTTTCTGTTAAGTTTCTCAGGATCCACATAAGAGTGAAACCACATGGTATCTGTCTTTATCTGTATGGCTTATTTCACTTCGCATCACACTCTCCAGTTCCATCCACGTTGCTACAAAGGGCCATATTTCATTCTTTCTCATTGCCATGTAGTACTCCATTGTGTATATAAACCACAATTTCTTTATCCATTCATCAGTTGATGGACATTTAGGCTCTTTCTATAATTTGGCTATTGTTGAAAGTGCTGCTGCAAACATTGGGGTACAAGTGCCCCTATGCATCAGCACTCCTGTATCCCTTGGGTAAATTCCTAGCAGTACTATTGCTGGGTCATAGGGTAGATCTATTTTTAATTTTTTGAGGAACCTCCACACTGTTTTCAAAGTGGCTGCTCCAGTTTGCATTCCCACCAACAGTACAAGAGGGTTCCTGTTTCTCCACATCCTCGCCAGCATCTATAGTCTCCTGATTTGTTCATTTTGGCCACTCTGACTGGCATGAGGTGATATCTGAGTGTGGTTTTGATTTGTATTTCCCTGATGAGGAGCGACGTTGAGCATCTTTTCATGTGCCTGTTGGCCATCCGGATGTCTTCTTTAGAGAAGTGTCTATTCATGTTTTCTGCCCATTTCTTCACTGGGTTATTTGTTTTTCGGGTGTGGAGTTTGGTGAGGTCTTTATAGATTTTGGATACTAGCCCTTTGTCCGATATGTCATTTGCAAATATCTTTTCCCATTCCGTTGGTTGCCTTTTAGTTTTGTTGGTTGTTTCCTTTGCTGTATGCACACTTTTCAACTTCAACTGTAATGTATGAAGCAGCTGCTTAATGTAAAACAGTGGAAAAGTCATTGGTCCAAAAGTGTCTCTCCCTAATCAAACAAACCCTGGTACAACAGCAGCCCTGACCAAACACCAGCATGTCCAAACTTGAGGAAACCCTCTGAGTATCTTCAACTGGAAAAAATATTCAGTATAAATCCAAGTCCCATTATACTACACAACAGAGAAGCCTTCCTGGAGCTGAGTCCCATGAAAGTAAACAATGTGGGAAAACCTTCAGATACTAGAATGATCTTGCACATCAGAGAAGCCTTGGGGATATCTTCAGTGTCAGAAGTCTTCTGTATGAGCCCAAGTCTCATTAAACATAAGCAAATTCATTTTGTACAGGAGAAAGTGGGGGGAAGGTCTTCTTGTGGAAGCCAGAAAACCCATAAATATAAAAATGTGGGAAGACTCTCACTAAAAACTCAATCTTATACATCAGTCAATCAACATTGGAACAAAACCCTATATGCATAACCATTATGGGGATGCTTTCAGTGTTAGCTCAATTCTTAAAGTGTATCAAAGATTCCATATGGAGGAAAGCTCTTTGAGTGTAGGTGATATTGGAAAGCCTTCAGTCAATGTTCAGATCTTAACTAAACATCAATCCATAGTGGAGAGAAGTCTTATGACTGGAACGAGTGTGGGAAAACCTTTCAATGAACCCATCTCTTACCAGACATCAGAGGATACATAACAAAAATAAACCTCAATTGTCATATATGTGGTAGACTTATAGTACCAGACTTTCTCAACATCAAGCATCACCATTTAGAAAAACCCCAACTGGGGCTCCTGGGTGGCTTAGTCAGCTGAGTCTCCAACTCTTGATTTCAGTTCAGGTCATGATGCCAGCATTGTGCAGCCAAGCCCTGTGTCAGGCTCCACACTGAGTGTGGAACCTGCTTAAGATTCTCTCTTTCTCTCCCTCTGCCCCTCTCTCCCACTTGTGCGCGCTCTCGCTCTCTCTCTCTTCTCTCTCTCTCTGTGTGTCTCTGTCTCTGCCTCTGTCTCTCTCTCTCTCTCTCTCTCACACACACACACACACAAATAAAAATCCCCATTTGCACATAATCACTTCAGCATTATTTTATGGAATTAAAGACAAGTGTTATTAGAGACTTTGTCAGGTCATTCATGGGCAAAGTTGAATTAAAACAGATCTCTATATATATTTAACCGGATATTTAACTGGTTTCATGTCACTGAATTAAAATCCATGTTTGCAGTGTCCATGGGTTGTAGCCCAGGGAAAGTGCCTTGATTCTCTGTGATGAAGAGACCCCTTGTTTTTTCACACCATAATAAAGAGGGGCTGCTAATTGTCTCCTGTTTTGTGTTTTCATTCTGTCTCTTGCTGATGTAAAAAGCAAGAAAGTACAGAAAACATATGATGGAGAAGTTCCAGCTTATGAAGACCAGGGACTCTCATCCTGGGGAGTGCAAAAATTTTCATCCTTTCTTCATAAAGCTGTTTCTTCTGCATGCATATCGTCACCAGAAACAAGGAACTTGAGCTCCTGGCCTCTAGTAGGAAACACAGCAAGAACAGTTGGTAAAGCTGTCTGCTTTATTTGGTCCTTATGAGGAGATAGCAGCCCAATCCCGGGCTCTGGTGCTGCAGGGGGCTTCTGATGCTATAGGGTGCTGCCCAGGAAGTGGGTATTGACCTGGGTGAAAGGAATGCACTTCCAGGAGAGGTTCCACTAAGTTCTCAATTGAAGCTTCAGAGAACTAAAGCTGAGAGACAGTTTGCTGATGTGATCGCCCACTATTGATGTGGCCCCCAGGTCTCAATCCAGAGATCGTGGCCCAGCCTAAGACACTCTTGTTCTTCCTATATTGATCTAATGAACTGATATTATCCTGTAAGGCTCACACATATGATTCATTAAGACTGGGTGGAGCAGCAGCCAATACCTCTCCTGCCGAGCAATTTACTGCAGAGCGTTCTGCTTCCCAAAACCTCCCACCTTTTCACCACTGGCAGGCAATTCTTTGCCTGGCAATTCTTTGGCCCTTGGAAGAATTTCCACCATCTAGAAATCCCAGGCTTCTCCAAGGAGGGCAGGAAGAAGTTCTGTAAATATTTTAAAGACAAGGACTAACTATGGGAAACAGTATGGAGGTTCCTCAAAAAGTTAAAAATAGAACTACCCTACAACCCAGCAATTTCATTATTTACTGAAAGGATGCAAAAATACTAATTTGAAGGGGCACATGCACCCTAATGTTTATAGCAGCGTTGTCAACAATAGCCAAACTATGGAGAGAGCCCATACACACACACACATACACACACACACACACACACACACACACACACACACACACACACATAGAAATATATTGAAATATTACTCAGCCATCAAAAAAGAATGAGGGGCTCCTGGGTGATTCAGTCAGTTAAGCATCCAACTTGACTTTAGCTCAGGTCATGATCCCAGGGCTGTGAGATCAAGCCCCACATCAGGTTCTGCACTGAGTGTGGAGCCTGCCTAAGATTCTCTCCTTCTCTTCTTCCGCCCCTTTTCCTCACTTGCACTCTCTAAAATAAAAAAATAATAAATAAAATAAAATAAATTTTAAAAAAACATTTTCTCGCTGAAAACACAATATACACAATTTATAGGCTAGCCAGATTGATTTTAATAATATTAAAGAAGTCATTATAATCAGATCAAAAAATGTTTGAATAGTGAGCAGGTTCGATTTTCCAGGACAATTTATTTTCTCTATCATGCACTTTTAATGAATGTAGTTTACTACTCTAGACATACATACAAGCTTTGAATCCTAGGATGAAGTGTTGTATTTCACAACAGATAATAAGTTCTTTAATTTTATAAAATAGTATAGGAAAACCTCAGAAAAAATAATCTAAGAATCAATTTTATGACAAAGTAGAGAATATGCATATATCTAACAAATAGGAGCTTTGCTCCACTTCAGTAATGTTGTAGTCATTTTTATGATTTTTAAAATAATCTGTAACTTCCTTATTGTTACAATAGGAAGCCCATTAGTTAACCCAATAGTTAGCCTATTAGGATTGGATTTCAACACTGCTTATATCTATCACTTCTCCCTTTTAAGTTTTTGGTGAAATAGTATTTTATTTTGTTTTTTTCTTTAAGTTTTTTTGTAATGCTTATTTATTTTGAGAGAAGGTGGGAGAGGGGCAGAGAATGGGGGAGAGAGAATCCCAAGCAAGCTCCGCACTGTCAGTGCAGAGCCTGCTGCAGGGCTCTATCTCGTGAACTGTGAGCTCATGGCCTGAGCCAAAATCAAGAGTTAGATGCTTAACTGACTGAGCCACCCAGGCACCCCAATAGTATTTTATTTTGTATCCTTTGTTTTCAATTAAATTTTTAACCAAGGATGTATTAAAGTGTTTGGGGTGTATAAGGTTTTGGTATCTGGTTTGGTACCTTGAAAGGGGGAAGCTTGAAAGGAATGAAAGTGGGAAATGCTGTGTGATCATCTCCCCCTGTGGCCTGCAAAGTGAATGTGAGACTTCCAGACACTGGGAAAGGCTCCAGTGCAGCAGGCCTTATGCTCTGGTAAGCCACTGTCACCACTGTGGCCCTAGGACCAGAGAGCCTAGTAATGGAGTTCTCCATGGACAGCCTATTCTGTCCAATCTTTCCCTCCTTCAGGATGTTCTCATAAATACCCCTTGAATATCATATCCCACTGACACCACCCTCTGGACTAGATATCTACTTGGAGATAAGTCATTTCATGGGGAATCTTGAGGCTGCAGAAGTGACCAAGGAGAGGCACAAAGGGAAGGTGAACATGAGCCACCTAGTTTCTGTTCCCAAGAGCTGGAGAGGGCCAATGTTAGTGTCCCACTGTCCTTCTTGGTCTCTTCACAGCCTGCAAACCCTTTCAACTCATGAAATGGACCCATGTAAGAACAGTGGCTTACACAGTTCTCATTTAATTCTGTCAATATTGCAATAATGTATTTGTTCTGTTATCATTTTGTAAAACAGGACGCTGAGGCCTAGCAAAGCAACCTAAACTGCTCCGAATCACAAGGCTAATATGGGACACAGCCAGGTCTCCATCTCTAAAGCATCTGCACAGAGATCTCACGCTCATATCTCTGGGTCACGTTGCTACCTCTAGAGTGCTCCATTCCCTCTGGCAGGAAAGGACTCCATGTACCCAGGGGTAGGTTATCTCTTAGGGAGAGAAATGTCAATTTTTAATTATAATTCATACCCCTGCTACTTCTGAAAAGTATTTGAGGGAACATCCCTTTCCCTCAAAAAAAAAAAAAAAAAGAGAGAGAGAATGAATAAAACAAAAAAGTAGCATATAGATCTAGCACCACATACAGGAGGGCAGGAATAGAGGAAATAACTGTTCCATAACTTAGAAAAACGGTCTGCTGTGATTATCCATAATGGGGATCTCTGAGTTACCAAGCATCCATGACACCATGGAAATATAAATCTAGTAGTTTTGTTCCTCACTAGAAAGAACTTTGCCAGATGATTCATTCTAGGAGATATTTGTCATGTATGTAGAGTTGCGGGAGGAAGCTACCTTGTTATTCCCATAGTGCATCTGACCTGGAGGAGCCTGGCGTACCTGCAGAATCCCCAAAAGCCTCAGCTCTGAGGTCACATGGACGATTTTCTTACATTACACATGATATTTGTTTCAGAAACAAATTGTATTTCCACCAGTAGCTGTTCTAATCACTTTATAAATATGTATTCATTTAGCAAAAATTAATTCAGTCCATACGATGATCCAAAGACTGTCCTAGTCATATGAGATGCATTAGTGAAGATGGGACATTTTGAACAAAGATTCTGCCTTTGCAATGCTTGTAGTGTGGCCAAGGGAGAGAGATAATAAACCATAAATGCAATGAATGAGCAATGGTATCATATGTTAGAAGAAGAGCTGTGGAAATAGAAAACTGTAGAGGGTAAGAGGATTGGGGTAACAGGTCAGGATAGTTAGCCTATGAATATGAGGTGTGAGCCCCATAGTAGGAAGGGACTAGCCAAGCCTATTCCAACTCTTGGAAGAGAGATCAGGAAGAAAGATGAGCACAGAAGCTGCCTAGATGAGGAATCCCTCGTGGATTACTCAAAAACCAGCCGGGAGGTGTGGCTGCAGTGAGAGTGAGCAAGGGTGAGTGTTGTGTGATCTCATTAAGCTGCATCTCAAGACCATCCATGGGGGGAGACAGTAAAAACTGTATCCACTGGCTCCATCTCCCACTAGTTAAAGGCTTACCCTGTGGGGCATGAATCCCCTGCACGCCACTGATGCACACGTGCCAGGGGCAATCGGACAACAGCCTCAATGGGGGAGGCCCCAAGAGGAGAGGCAGGAGGCTGGAAGTACAGGCTGGAGGAGAGGTGCTGCCTGGCTGCAAGAAGCTGGGCGGAGCTGGTGGCCACAGCAGTGATGGGAAAAAGAGGGATGGGGCCAAGCTGATCTGAAGTGGTACATAAAAGACTTCTGGTTCGGTGATCATGAGGATTCACTTACACAACCATAGAACCAAATTTCTTGGGCAACTATGAGGTCACAGTGCTCCTAGTTCTTTTACATTTTGTGGTGTATATTAATTGGTCATTATAAAAGTAATAAGTGAGGTATGGGGCAGCAGGAGAGGATGACAATGATAAAGCCCCTTCAGACTCCCTTCTCTATCCCATCAATGTTGGTTCACTATCATGGCCAGTTTATCTCTTCTATCATAGGTAATATCATCAAGCACTTTCATTTGTTTCCACTTTTATAATGGCCGTCTGCTTATGTTAATGGAAAAATATCTCAGGATTCTTTTTTTTTTTTTAGTTCTTTTTAATTTTATTAAATTTTTTTATTTTAATTCAAGCATATTTAACATACCGTATTATATTAGTTTCAGGTGTATAATATAGTGATTCAACAATTCTATACATTACTCAATGCTTGTTGGAGAACAAGAAGCCAGAGGCACCGTAAGAATGTCCTGAAGGAAAGGGACGGAGCAGCAAGGAACTGAAAGAAGTTCCATTCCTAGGCAGAAAGCTACCGGGACTGCACATTCTCTCCAGAAGGACATCACAGGGGCATGAGACCAGGGATAAGAATGTTTTGTGTTTTGTCTGGTGCCAGATGTACTCATGACCCAGTATGGAATACACTGCAGGTGGGTGACCTGTCAAGATGCCAAATACTATGTTGTATGTGCTTGCTGTTATCAGACAAATTGCAAAAAATAAAAGAGGCTTGAGCCAGGGGACCGAAGCTTCGGCTCCTGGAGATACTTACCCCCTGCTTTGTAATTCTCTTGTCACCGCATCTTTAGGACCAGTCTGTCTACAAGTGCTCATCCTCATATGTGTACTTTTAATCCCCTTCACCTATTTAACCCATCCCCCAACTCACCTCCCCTCTGGTAGCCATTAGTTTGTTCTCTATATTTAAGAGTCTGTTTCTTGGTTTGTCTCTCCTTTTTTCCCCTTTGTTCATTTGTTTTGTTTCTTAAATTCCACACGAGTGGTATTTGTCTTTCCTGACTTATTTCACTTAGCATAATACTCTCTAGCTCCATCCATGTTGTTGCAAATGGTAAGATTTCATTCTTTTTATGGCTGAATAATATTCCATTGTGTGTGTGAATATTAGTAATATTCCACACACGATGGAATATTATTCAGCCATAAAAAGAATGAAATCTTACATATATATATATATATATATATATATATATATATATATATGTCTTCTTTATCCATTCATCTATCGATGGATACTTGGGTTGCTTCCATAATTTGGCTATTGTTAATAACGATGCAATAAACATAGGGATGCATATATCCTTTTGAATTAGTATTTTTGTATTCCTTGGGTAAATACCCAGGAATGTGATTACTGGATTGTAGAGTAGTTCTGTTTTTAACTTTTTGAGGAAACTCCATACTGTTTTCCACAGTGGCTACACCAGCTTGCATTCCCACCAACCGTATAAGAGGGTTCCTTTTTCTCTACATCTTTGTCAACACTTGTTGTTCCTTGTGTTTTTGATTTTAGACTGACAGGTGAGAGATGATACCTCATCATAGTTTTGATTTGCATTTCCCTGATGACGAGTGATGTTGGGCACCTTTTCATGTGTCAGGTTGGCTATCTGGATATCTTCTTTGGAGAAATGTCTGTTCATGTCTTCTGCCAATTTTTAAATGGATTATTTGGTTTTTCAGTGTTGAAATGTATTAGTTCTTTACATATATTGGATACTGACCCTTTATCAGATGTCATTTGCATATATCTTCTCCCATTCAGTAGGCTGTCTTTTATTTTTGTTGATGGTTTCCTTCTTTGTGCAGAAGCTTTTTATTTTGATGCAGTCCCAATAGTTTATTTTTGCTTTTACTTCCCTTGCCTCAGGACACATCTCTAGAAAAATGTTGCTATGGCTGATGTCACAGAAATTACTGCCCATGCTCTCTTCCAGGATTTTTATGGTATCAGGTCTGACATTAGGTCTTTAATCCATTTTGAGTTTATTTTTATGTATGCTATAGAAAGTGGTCCAGTTTTACCCTTTTGCATGTAGCTGTCCAGTTTTCCTTAATACTATTTGTTGAAGAGATTGTCTTTTTTCCATCACATATTCTTGCCTCTTCTGTTAAAGATTAATTAACCATATAATCATTAGTTTGTTTCTGGGCTTCCTATCCTGTTCCATTAATCGATGTGTCTATTTTTGTGCCAGTACCATACTCTTTTGAATACTATAGCTTTGTACTATAACTTGAAATCTGTAATTGTGATACCTCCAACTTTGTTTTTGTTTTTTAAGATTGTCTTGAGGATCCTGGGAAGATGGCGGCGTAGGAGGACGCTGGGCTCACCGCGTGTCCTGCTGATCACTAAGATTCCACCTACACCTGCCTAAATAACCCAGAAAACCGCCAGAGGATTAGCAGAACGGAATCTCCGGAGCCAGGCGCAGACGAGAGGCCCACGGAAGAGGGTAGGAAGGGTGGCGAGGCAGTGTGCGTTCCATGGACTGGCGGGAGGGAGCAGGAGAGGAGTGGCGGGTTGCCGGCCAAGCAGAGACCCTGAGTCTGGCTGGCAAAAGCTGAGGGGCTGGACGGAGTGTGTTCTGACAGCAAGTGGGACTTGACATCTGGAAGGTATATACTAACAGCTCTCCTCGGAGAATGGGAGGGCTGGAGGACAACGGGAGGGAGAGTTGTTGAGCCCTGGACGACAGAGCTCAGCTTGGCAGGGAACAAAGGTGCTCACCAGCGCCATCTCCCTTGCCCATCCCCCAGCCAAAATCCCAAAGGGAACCAGTTCCTGCCAGGGAACTTGCTCGCTCCGCGCAAACACCCAACTCTGTGCTTCTGCGGATCCATCCCTCCGGTGGATCTGACTGCCTCCCTGTGCCGCAGGGCCCCTCCCGAAGCAGATCTCCAAAAGAAAAGCGAGCTGAGCCTGCCCCTCCCACCCCCGTGCACCTTGCCGATCCACCCCAGCTAATACGCCAGATCCCCAGCACCACAAGCCTGGCAGTGTGCAAGTGGCCCAGATGGGCCACGCCACCCCACAGTGAATCCCGCCCCTAGGAGAGGGGAAGAGAAGGCACACACCAGTCTGACTGTGGCCCCAGCGGTGGGCTGGGGGTAGACATCAGGTCTGACTGCAGTCCCGCCCACCAACGCAGTTATTCAAGACAGCACAGGGGAAGTCCCCCGCAGGCCCACACCACTCCAGGGACTATCCAAAAGATGAAACGGAAGAATTCCCCTCAGAAAAACGTCCAGGAAATAACAACAGCTAACCAACTGATCAAAAATGATTTAAACAATATAACAGAAAGTGAATTTAGTATAATAGTCATAAAATTAATCGCTGGGCTTGAAAACAGTATAAAGGACAGCAGAGAAGCTCTTGCTACAGAGATCAAGGGATTAAGGAAAAGCCAGGAGGAGCTAAAAAATGCTATCAATGAACTGCAAAATAAAATGGAAAAAACTACGGCTCGGATTGAAGAGACAGAGGAGAGAATAGGTGAACTAGAAGATAAAATTATGGAAAAAGAAGAAGCTGAGAAAAAGAGAGATAAAAAAATCCAGGAGTATGAGGGGAAAATTAGAGAACTAAGTGATGCACTAAGGAGAAATAATATACGAATAATTGGTATCCCAGAGAAGGAAGAGAGGGAAAGGTGCTGAAGGGGTACTTGAAGAAATAATAGCTGAGAATTTCCTGGATCTGGGGAAGGAAAAAGGCATTGAAATCCAAGAGGCACAGAGAACTCCCTTCAGACGTAACTTGAATCAATCTTCTGCATGACATATCATAGTGAAACTGGCAAAATACAAGGATAAAGAGAAAATTCTCAAAGCAGCTAGAGATAAATGTGCTCTAACATACAAAGGGAGACCTATAAGACTCGTGACTGATCTCTCTACTGAAACTTGGCAGGCCAGAAAGGAAGGGCAGGAGATCTTCAATGTGATGAACAGAAAAAATATGCAGCTGAGAATCCTTTATCTAGCAAGTCTGTCATTTAGAATAGAAGGAGAGATAAAGGTCTTCCCAAACAAAAACTGAAGGAATTCGTTACCACTAAACCAGCCCTAAAAGAGATCCTAAGGGGGATCCTGTGAGACAAAGTACCAGAGACATCACTACAAGCATGAAACCTACGGACATCACAATGACTTTAAACCCGTATCTTTCCATAATAACACTGAATGTAAATGGACTAAATCCACCAACCAAAAGACATAGGGTATCAGAATGGATAAAAAAACAAGACCCATCTATTTGCTGTCTACAAGAGACTCATGTTAGACCTGAGGACACCTTCAGATTGAGAGTGAGGGGATGGAGAACTATTTATCATGCTACTGGAAGCCAAAAGAAAGCTGGAGTAGCCATACTTATATCAGATCAACTAGACTTTAAATTAAAGGCTGTAACAAGAGATGAAGAAGGGCATTATATAATAATTACAGGGTCTATCCATCAGGAAGAGCTAACAATTATAAATGCCTATGCGCCGAATACAGGAGCCCCAAATATATAAAATAATTACTCACAGACATAAGCAAACTTATTGATAAGAATGTGGTAATGGCAGGGGACTTTAACACTCCACTTACAGAAATGGATAGATCATCTAGACACACGGTCAATAAAGAAACAAAGGCCCTGAATGATACATTGGATCAGATGGACTTGGCAGATATATTTAGAACTCTACATCCCAAAGCAACAGAATATACTTTCTTCTCAAGTGCACATGGAACATTCTCCAACATAGATCACATACTGGGTCACAAAACAGCCCTTCATAAGTATACAAGAATTGAAATCATACCATGCATACTTTTGGACCACAATGCTATGAAGCTTGAAATCAACCACAGGAAAAAGTCTGGAAAACCTCCAAAAGCATGGAGGTTAAAGAACACCCTACTAAAGAATGAATGGGTCAAGCAGGCAATTAGAGAAGAAATTAAAAAATATATGGAAACAAACAAAAATGAAAATACAACAATCCAAACACTTTGGGATGGAGCGAAGGCAGTCCTGAGAGGAAAATACATTGCAATCCAGGCCTATCTCAAGAAACAAGAAAATTCCCAACTACAAAATCTAACAGCACACCTAAAGGAAATAGAAGCAGAACAGCAAAGACAGCCTAAATCCAGCAGAAGAAGAGAAATAATAAAGATCAGAGCAGAAATAAACAATATAGAATCTAAAAAAACTGTAGAGCAGATCAACGAAACCAAGAGTTGGTTTTTTGAAAAAATAAACAAAACTGACAAACCTCTAGCCAGGCTTCTCAAAAAGAAAAGGGAGATGACCCAAATAGATAAAATCATGAATGAAAATGGAATTATTACAACCAATCCCTCAGAGATACAAACAATTATCAGGGAATACTATGAAAACTTATATGCCAACAAACTGGACAACCTGGAAGAAATGGACAAATTCCTAAACACCCACACACTTCCAAAACTCAATCAGGAGGAAATAGAAAGCTTGAACAGACCCATAACCAGTGAAGAAATTGAATCAGTCATCAAAAATCTCCCAACAAATAAGAGTCCAGGACCAGATGGCTTCCCAGGGGAGTTCTACCAGACGTTTAAAGCAGAGATAATACCTATCCTTCTCAAGCTATTCCAAGAAATAGAAAGGGAAGGAAAACTTCCAGACTCATTCTATGAAGCCAGTATTACTTTGATTCTTAAACCAGACAGAGACCCAGTAAAAAAAGAGAACTACAGGCCAATATCCCTGATGAATATGGATGCAAAAATTCTCAATAAGATACTAGCAAATCGAATTCAACAGCATATAAAAAGAATTATTTACCATGATCAAGTGGGATTCATTCCTGGGATGCAGGGCTGGTTCAACATTCACAAATCAATCAATGTGATACATCACATTAATAAAATAAAAGATAAGAACCATATGATCCTGTCAATCGATGCAGAAAAGGCCTTTGACAAAATTCAGCAAACTTTCTTAGTAAAAACCCTCAAGAAAGTCGGGATAGAAGGAATATACTTAAAGATCATAAAAGCCATTTATGAAAAGCCCACAGCTAACATCATCCTCAACGGGGAAAAACTGAGAGCTTTCCCCCTGAGATCAGAAACACGACAGGGATGTCCACTCTCACCACTGTTGTTTAACATAGGGTTGGAAGTTCTAGCATCAGCAATCAGACAACAAAAGGAAATCAAAGGCATCAAAATTGGCAAAGATGAAGTTAAGCTTTCACTTATTGCATATGACATGATATTATGTATGGAAAATCCAATAGACTCCACAAGAAGTCTGCTAGAACTGATACATGAATTTAGCAAAGTTGCAGGATACAAAATCAATGTACAGAAACCAGTTGCATTCTTATACACTAATAATGAAGCAACAGAAAGACAAATAAAGAAATTGATCCCATTCATAATTGCACCAAGAAGCATAAAATACCTAGGAATAAATCTAACCAAAGATGTAAAAGATCTGTATGCTGAAAACTATAGAAAGCTTATGAAGGAAATTGAAGAAGATATAAAGAAATGGAAAAACATTCCATGCTCATGGATTGGAAGAATAAATATTGTCAAAATGTCAATACTACCCAAAGCTATCTACATATTCAATGCAATCCCAATCAAAATCGCACCAGCATTCTTCTCGAAACTAGAACAAGCAATCCTAAAATTCATATGGAACCACAAAAGGCCCTGAATAGCCAAAGCAATTTTGAAGAAGAAGACCAAAGCAGGAGGCATCACAATCCCAGACTTTAGCCTCTAGTACAAAGCTGTCATCATCAAGACAGCATGGTATTGGCACAAAAACAGACACATAGACCAATGGAATAGAATAGAAACCCCAGAACTAGACCCACAAATGTATGGGCAAGTAATCTTTGACAAAGCAGGAAAGAATATCCAATGGAAAAAAGACAAGTCTCTTTAACAGATGGTGCTGGGAGAACTGGACAGCAACATGCAGAAGGTTGAAACTAGACCACTTTCTCACACCATTCACAAAAATAAACTCAAAATGGATAAAGAACCTGAATGTGAGACAGGAAACCATCAAAACACTCGAGGAGAAAGCAGGAAAAGACCTCTCTGACCTCAGCTGTAGCAATTTCTTGCTTGACACATCCCCAAAGGCAAGGGAATTAAAAGCAAAAATGAACTACTGGGACCTTATGAAGATAAAAAGCTTCTGCACAGCAAAGGAAACAACCAACAAAACTAAAAGGCAACCAACGGAATGGGAAAAGATATTTGCAAATGACATATCGGACAAAGGGCTAGTATCCAAAATCTATAAAGAGCGCACCAAACTCCACACCCGAAAAACAAATAACCCAGTGAAGAAATGGGCAGAAAACATGAATAGACACTTCTCTAAAGAAGACATCCGGGGGGTGCCTGGGTGGCTCAGTCAGTTAAGCAGCCGACTTCGGCTCAGGTCATGATCTCGCGGTCCGTGAGTTCGAGCCCTGCCTTGGGCTCTGTGCTGACAGCTCGGAGCCTGGAGCCTGTTTCAGATTCTGTGTCTCCCTCTCTCTCTGACCCTCCCCTGTTCATGCTCTCTCTCTGTCTCAAAAATAAATAAATGTTTAAAAAAGTTAAAAAAAAAAAAAAAGAAGAAGACATCCGGATGGCCAACAGGCACATGAAAAGATGCTCAACGTCGCTCCTCATCAGGGAAATACAAATCAAAACCACACTCAGATATCACCTCACGCCAGTCAGAGTGGCCAAAATGAACAAATCAGGAGACTATAGATGCTGGCGAGGATGTGGAGAAACGGGAACCCTCTTGCACTGTTGGTGGGAATGCAAATTGGTGCAGCCGCTCTGGAAAGCAGTGTGGAGGTTCCTCAGAAAATTAAAAATAGACCTACCCTATGACCCAGCAATAGCACTGCTAGGAATTTAGCCAAGGGATACAGGAGTACTGATGCATAGGGGCACTTGTACCCCAATGTTTACAGCAGCACTTTCAACAATAGCCAAATTATGGAAAGAGCCTAAATGTCCATCAACTGATGAATGGATAAAGAAATTGTGGTTTATATACACAATGGAGTACTACATGGCAATGAGAAAGAATGAAATATGGCCCTTTGTAGCAACGTGGATGGAACTGGAGAGTGTGATGCGAAGTGAAATAAGCCATACAGATAAAGACAGATACCATGTGGTTTCACTCTTATGTGGATCCTGAGAAACTTAACAGAAACCCATGGGGGAGGGGAAGGAAAAAAAAAAGAGGTTAGAGTGGAAGAGAGCCAAAGCATAAGAGACTCTTAAAAACTGAGAACAAACTGAGGGTTGATGGGGGGTGGGAGGGAGGGGAGGGTGGGGGATGGGTATTGAGAAGGGCACCTTTTGGGATGAGCACTGGGTGCTGTATGGAAACCAACTTGACAATAAATTTCATATATTAAAAAAAAAAGAAATTCAAAAAAAAAACAAAACTGAGAACAAACTGAGGGTTGATGGGGGGTAGGAGAGAGGGGAGGGTGTGTGATGGGTATTGAGGAGGGCACCTGTTGGGATGAGCACTGGGTGTTGTATGGAAACCAATTTGACAATAAACTTCAGATATTGAAAAAAATAAATAAATAAAAATAAAATGTTAAAATCTGAAAAAAAAGAAAAAGAAAAAAAAGACACAAAGATGATTCATTTGTAGACGCCCTATAGTAAAACTTTAGACACCGTAGCTCTGTATTCATAAATAAAAATTAATTGAACTGCAAAAAAAAAAAAAAAAAAGATTGTCTTGGCTACTCTCAAGATTGTTTTATTTGCTGTCCATTTTATAGGAATTCCTATAACAGGAAATCTCTTTGTTTTTAAAGTATTTCAAAATCATGGACTAACCCCAAATTTTACTTACCATCAGTACAAGTATTTGCTTTTTTATCTTTCATTGGTTAGCAGATGTGAGCAAAGGCAATTAATTTAGCCATCTGAACTGATTTTGTTTCTGTGAGAAGCTTAAAGGTAAATTAAAGTCTGCTTGGGAAGTTTTACTTTTTCTTTGTTTTTAATTTTTTAAATGTTTGTTTATTTTTGAGAGAGAGACAGAGAGGCAGAATGTGAGCAGGGGAGGGTCAGAGAGAGGGAGACACAGAATCTGAAGCAGGCTCCAGGCTCTGAATTGTCAGCACAGAGTCTCATGCGGGGCTCAAACTCACAAACCACGAGATCATGACCTGAGCCAAAGTCGGACACTTAACCAACTGAGCTACCCTGACACCCCTTTTCTTTTTCTTTTTAGGTATGAATCATCTGCAAACAGCTGAAAAAGGGATATGTCTAAAGGAGTGTCTAAAAGATCTACAGGCAGAATGGATATTTCCTTGACAGAGGTAGAGTGATCCAGGGCTGCCCTACTAGAGATAAGGGAAAGAGGGGCTGGGTTTAGGGTACTGCAGTTCCCATTACAGTAATATGTGAAGGGGAAGGCAACAATATAGAAAGCCGTGTTTTACTAGGCAACTATGGAAAAGCGGTGAGGGTTTTCTGTAAGTCTGTTCAACATGGGAAACCATGAAATTTAGTGGAATCCTTAGAACCAAGTCAGCTGAGGCTTCTGTGAGCTTTGCCACGGCTGGTATAGCTCTTGAACAGGTGGCTATGTATGCCTGGCTACTGAAGTTCATGGAAGACTAAGCAAAAGGCCCCCCATCAGTCCCATGCTGAGCCATACTGGAGCCTAGGCCCTTAGGTACATGCTTTATGTATTTTGTTAAGTGGTTCAGTTTTTCCAGAATATGTTTTTAAAAAGTGAAAACTATTGGGGCGCCTGGGTGGCTCAGTCAGTTACGCATCTGACTTCAGCTCAGGTTATGATCTAACATCCGTGAGTTCGAGTCCCCACATCAGCCTCTGTGCTGACAGCTCAGAACCTGGAGCCTGCTTTGGATTCTGTGTCTCCCTCTCTCTCTGCCCTTCTCCCACTCGCACTCTGTCTCTCTCTCTCTCTGAAAAGTAAACATTAAAAAAAATTTTTTAAGTGAAAAATATTGAAAAGTTTAAAAGTAGGTTATTAAAACTCACATAAATTTCAAATATTTTATTCAGTATTTTCTTTATACTAAAGAGTTTACTATAATTTAATATCCCTGGGTTTAATGAAAGCAAACCTGTCCAGAACAAATAAAAGATTAATAAATTGCTCTTTATGAAAATAAAATTATTTTATTACCCCTCCCAAAAAAAAGGAAAGCCAAAAAATAAGTGACAAGCTGAGAGAAAATATTTGCAACATGTAACACAGATAAACGTCTAACATCTCTAATATACAAAGAACTTTTTAAAAATGGGGGGCAGGAGTTTCAAAAACCTGATAGAAAAAAAGGACAAAGATGTGAACAGGTCACCAAAAAAATAATTTAAAATGTCCTTTAAACACATGGAAAAATATTCAACCTCACTTGTAATAAGAGAAACGTAAATTAAAATAACACTGGAGCACTATTTCTCACCAAATCAGATTGGCAAGCATTGAAAAGCACACCTACACATTCTGCTGGCAAACCTGGGGGGAAACAGACACTCGCGTACATCGCTGGTCAGAATGCAAATTGGTACAACCCTAATCAGCAAGAATTCGGCATTTTCTAACAAAATGATGCATGCTTTCCCCACAAATTGTAATGTACCCTGGTCAGACATCTCTATCTGTACAAGAATATTTATGCCCAAGGGAATTCATTGTAAGATTCTTTGCAATTGCAAAATATTAGAAACCCTAAGGAACATACACAGCAAAATGGCTGAACAAGCCATGGTCATTCCACCCAGTGGAATACTATGCAGCTATAAAAAATGAGAACAGGGGCGTCTAGGTGGCTCAGTCGGTTGAGCGTCCAACTTCGACTCAGGTCATGATCTCACAGTTCATGGGTTCAAGCCCCGTGTTGGGCTCTGTGCTGACATCTCAGAGCCTGGAGCCTGCTTCTATTGTGTGTGTGTGTGTGTGTGTGTGTGTGTGTGTGTGTGTGTGTGTGTGTCTGCCCTTCTCCTATTCTCTCTCCTTCAAAAATAAAATAAACTTAAAAAAATTTTTTTAATGAGAACAGGAGTGCCTGGGTGGCTCAGTTGGTTGAGCATCAGGCTCTTGGTTTCAGCTCAGGTTATGATCTCACAGTCCGTGAGTTCAAGCCCTCATCAGGCTTTGAGCTGACAGAGTGGAGCCTGCTTGGGATTCTCTCTCTCCCTCTCTCTCTGCCCCTCCCATGTGCTCGCACTCTCTCTCTCTCGCTCTCTCTCTCTCTTTCAAAATAAATAAATAAACTTTTAAAAAATGAGAACAATATCTATAAACTTGTATGGAAAGCTTTCCAAAATGTATTGTTAAACAAAAAAGCAGAATGTGAGAAAGTCTTTAATGGATGCCACCTCTTGTGGAAGAGGGGGGAATAAAGAAAGTATTTTGTTATCTGCACAAAAAGAAACAGGAAAGGTAACCAGAAGCTGATGAGATTGGTTACACCCCCAGGGTGGGGGTGGAAAGAATGAGTGGTGGACACAGAGTAGAAGGAGGAAGGAAGTAACTCAGGAGAGTTACGGGTTTGTTCAGGTCTGACTCTTAGAGCCATGTTAACATTTCACGTACTCAATTTTTTTAATGAATAAAATCAAGGATAAATGGGAGAAACCTTAACATAGAATACACAGGAGAGCAAATGAACCTAACCATATTTCAAATGAGCACCAAGGGTCTCGATTGGGCTCAGCACCCCCATGGAAAGGAAGCCTATCCAGCAAAGAACTGCATCCTGACTATCCCATCTTCCCTGAGCTGTCACCCCCAACCACACTGCTCCCAGCCCCCTTCACAAAGTCCTCTGGACTTTGGAGTCTTCTTCTCAACCTGGACATCAGCACCTGCCTGGGCCACAGCCCCCAGCCCCTCAGCAGCTAACCTTAGGCTGCAAGGATGCTGTTCCCCTCTCCCAGGTAAAGAACATTGTTGTTCTGGGAGAAATTCTTCCCAGGCACTGAGGTAGGAGCAGGAGTGACAGTAAGCAGGCAGACTACCTTCCGGAAGTAGACCCCAGAATTCATAGATTTCACCACTGGAATCCAGTGCCATTGCTGGGGGGGGAGGGGGCGGTGGAAGAGAAGGGCCAAAGCCACAAGGCCACACCAGGCTACAGGGTAAGGACTCCCACAGCACAAAGCCCTCCTCCGCCCTGAGGCCAGGCAGACCCACTGAAGGAACAAACAGGCCAAGGTGAGTGAGTAGGGACAATCCCCGGGTTGTCATGGAGGCCAGTTGAATGGCCTGGGCAGCAGACTGTTGTAAACCATCAAGAAGGAAAGACTAGTTCACCAGCTCTTACAAACCTCAATTTGCCCAAATTCAGACCCTCAAGGTATCATGCAGACATAATGAGCACCCACATCTATCCCTAGTGAGCTCCCACACACACACCAGGTAGCTTCCTGGGCCCACTGTAAGCCAAGTATGTCTCCATGTGGCCTAGTGATGCAACCAATCAACCCTTTCTCACTGCCCTTACAGACTAACCCCAAAGCTGCTGCTCTTGTGAGAGAATTTCCCTATTGGTTTCAGACCTGCAAGCTGGGAGCTACAGCAGGCTCCAGATTCTCCTGACCCCTCTGATGTCTGCCCCATTTAGTAGACTCACAGCTGCCCCCTGCAAAATTGCTGGACACCTGCCCCATTTAGACCCTGAGGATGAGTTCTTGCACAAAGCCCTGTCCTGGGGCCCAAAGGTAGAGTCTGAGTCAATCCTTCAGGAATTCTGCCCACTCCTGAGCCCTCCATCTCAAGGGTAACACGTGCTCTTTGAGGGGCTTCTGAGCATCTGACGAGATAAAATCTCAAAGTGCTTTGGAAACAGTAAAGCACCCTGAAAACACCAAAAGAGTTTAAAGGAAAAACTCCAGGAAAGTGATTGGCTGCTGGACCAGCAAGAGGAACACCTGCAGACTCCCAGGAGAACTTTGTGAGGGACAGTGCCCCCCAGGAAGGATTCCAGGGAAATGGGGAAGCAATGGGACTAGGCTTGCCTGGCAGACACCCCACATGCAGCCTGCTCTGCCAGAGAGGGCTCCTTGCCAGGCATGGGCCACAGGGAGGAGATTAGCTGTGGCAGGAACTGGCCAAGGGAAGCAGAGACCCAGACTGCCAACTGCCCACAGAGGGCAGAGGCAGAATGGCTCCCAGCCTTTGGCAGGCACTGACTCCCAGCAGGATTCTGCTCCCAGGAATGCAGCAAGGGGCTTGTGCCAGGAACGAGGGTAGGTGACAGGATCTGCCGTGCCAAATTGATGACCCTGCCCAGGGGAGGAGGTACCAGAGTCTCTGGGAGCCCCTGTGGGCTCCACCACAGCTGAGGAGGACCACAAGCCAGCCAGATGCTGCCACTCTATGCCCACAGAGGACAGACCAGATGCCCAGAACAGAATTCCTCACCCTGCTGTCTCTACACTATCCAGGAGTGACTGTCAAAATATTTAACAACTGAAAACAGTTCACACTGGAGGCGGGAGTTCCCACAAGCTGCCACATGGATGTGACTGGCACCATCCAGAAGCCACAGCTGGAGGGCCTCACGAGTGCATCTGGGAATTCCAGAACTTTCCCCGGGGACTTGTCTACCCGCCAGGGTCCAGGCCCTGGTCAGGAGGACACATAGAGACAGGGGTCAGAGCCCAGGCACTACAGCAGGTTTATGGTAACCAGCTCTCCAACCCTGATAGTGTCCATCCAGGGTGTCTGGAGACCAAGGAGACTGGGGTAATCAGGGGGCTTGGGGCCTTAGCTGTTTCTAAATGGTACCTAGTGTTTCGATACTTTAGTAACTGGTACTGCCCTACATGGCTCACAAGCTGAGTATCAGTCCTGCCCTTCCCAGTCTCAAGCTCTTCCTGACACCCCACTGCCCACCTCCCGCATGGGGAGTCCCAAGGCAGAGGACTGGAATATGGATGGACCATCCACCCACTCCTGTGACCCACTTCCCAGACTGGCCTGTGACAAAATGGCCCTCCTCCTTGTACTTCCTGCTTCATACTCACGGCCATGATTCCACATGAGCCTCACAACAAGAGCCAAGTTTGATGCCAGACAAGTATTAGGAAGTGGGAAAACTAACACCTGGCACAGGTGGGCATGCTGTAGCCAACCACCCATGGCCCAGCTCTCACCTCTGTAAAGCCTTAAGAGAACCTAAAGGTCATCTTCCAGCCCCAGAATCATGATCTCTCTGTCCCAACCCCAGGTCCATCTCAGCCTGTCTTACCCAAGGCCTCCCTCCTACAGGCCCTGCTATAAAGAATCTTATACAATCTACCAAGACCTCTTCCCTTTTCCTACCTTGGCTTGGATGTGGAAGGAGGAGACTCAAGTGCTGAAAGATCCCCTAAGGATTATTCTGCCCAAGATTCTGATAAGGACAAAGAAATGACTTTTCCAAGGCTCTGGTGAGTCAGAGATTGAGCAGAGAGATGGAACCAGTACCCAATTCCCATCTGGTGATTTCTTCCCTGTTGCCCTCCAGACCCAGGAGGGACCCTCTTTCTTCTCAGCTCTTGTCAGCCTGTGGGTCTTTACTAAGCATTAGGCCAGGTAAGGCCTTGGGACATAATATAGACTACAGAGAAGATCACTTTGGGCAAACCCAAAGGCACAACAGCCTACTGAGAGAGTTTGTTTGCTTGCTGTTATTTCATGCAAGGGGATGGGAGGGAGTTGTCAGAAGGACAGGGCCACCAAGGTGAGTGTCCCCTAGCCTCCAGACAGCAGCCTGGCTTTCATGCCATTTCTCTATCTTCAGGAACACAGTAGCCATGATTGCCACCCAATATGGCCAGGTCAACCTCGTCTAAATGGAGTCAAAAGTTACAATGACAGTTGTAACCTTAGAAGGCAGGCCAGGTGCAGAGGGGAGCACAGGACACACAGAACTGCTTTCCCATCCATCTATACAGATCTCTGTGGGGAGCCACAAAAGTGAGGCCATCCCCCTCCATGCACAATGACTAGTCCAGTCCTAGGGGAGGCCTTCCTAAGAAGTATCCCCTCACAGTTGCCACTCTCCTCACAAACTCAGGAGGGATCCTCACCAGCCAGCTCGATCCAACCTGGTAATGTGTTAGAAAGGAATTAAGTCTCTTTGTCATCCAAGTAACAAGTTAAGGTTGGCCTGCACATTTGAAAGGGAAATAGAAAATACTATAAAATACGGGATTTTGAGGAGCCAGAAGAGGTCACTTTTTAGCCAAATTTCACTCTTAGCCAAGACTTCTTGGCCTTTTCTATGTAGCAGCCAAACCTTCCCCATCCCACTGTAGTCAGACGTGACCCTGGAAACAGTGGGGGAGTAGTGCAGCCCTATTACTACTGTCAGGAGCCATCCTCACACAGCCAGCCTCACTGGCCAGTGCCATCTAACAGTGCAGGCAGTGGGCACCACAGTCCAGAGGCTACACAGTAGAAAGAGGTGGGGACTTAGGTAAAAGCAAAGACCAGCTATTTGCAGAAGAGGTATTACATTACAGCTTTGTGGACCAGGGGGATAATGATACAACACAGAGGGAAGACAGCCAGTGCCCGGTCCACATTCTGTGGACTAACAGAGCATCACAGGCATATAGCCCTGGTCTATTAAGTCACGAGTACATGCTCCTGCGAGGGTTGGCTGGCCCTGAGGCAGAAAGGCTCCGTTTCTCAAAACAGGCTACTAGGAGAGTTGGTGAACATCCTGAGACCCCAAGCTACTTTCACTGATACGGCTAACAAGAAAAAGCACACGCTTCAAGTTGCGACTGAGACATCCCAGGTTGTGTTCTTTTTCCTCTGGTAAGGGAAGGAGAAAGATGAAGTGGGTTTAAGACCAGAACAGAAAATTGTCATGGAGTAAAAAAGGCTGCTGCCAGGCAATAAAGTGAAAACTAAAAGGAGGCATCCAAAAATCTCAGAGCGAAGACCGTGTCTCACAGCTCTACCAGCCTTGGACCATGACTTCAACCCTTCGACGTTCTTCTTAAAATAGCTGTGTGAGCAAGAGTCGGGATCGGTGCTTCCTCTCGCAGAACCACCCTGTGCCCCAGGTCCTCTAAGCCCCCACCCACGAAGCAAGCAGGTAAACCTGCGACTCCTCGGCCAGATGCCCAGCTCATTCCGTGGACTCGGGCGCCCCCGCGCGGCCGCGGCTCGCGGCGCTGCCTCTGGCGCACTCTGTCCCCGCGGCCTCTCCCACGAGGCTGGCGCGCTCGCGCAGCCTCAGCCTCCCCCAGGCATCGTCAGCGCGCGGCGGATCCGGTGTTTGCGCGGTCGTGCGCCGCTAACGAGCCCCGCGGGAGTGCGGCGGCGGAGAGGCCCGCTCGTGGCAACCGGGCTAGCTCGGCCGTGCGGCCGGCCCCGCCGCCCGCTGCCAGCGCAGGGGCGACCCTCGCCGCTTCCCGCCTCGCGTGTCCCCGGGGGCCCCGCGCGCTTCCAGCCGCCCCCCTCCCCGCGCCGCCCACGGCCTGGCTGCCCCGAGGCTCCAGCCCACCCCTGGCGCACTGCGCCCCACCTGTGGCGCACCCTCCCGCCCCACCCCGCCGGAATCCTTGGTGACCCGAGGGCTCACCACCCAGATTGCACTATGAGGGCTCTACCGATCCTCCTAAAATCCAGAAGGCCGGGTGAGGTGTTGGGAGCTACCTGCCAACCTCTCTGAGTCCGGCTTATCTGCTTGGGGATATAATGGGATCCACTCCGTCAATGTTCATGTGGATAATAATACACATTTGTTCCCTGTTTACCACTTGCCAGGAATTATGCTGGGTCCACAGTCACACCGTTTACCTCATTTAGGCCTCAAAACACTGATGGGACCTGTCATATGCGCATGTTATTCCCATTTTATAGATAGGAAAACTGAGGTCACACAACTTCACCGGAAGGCACACAGCCAGTGAGTGGCGCAAAGCCAATGAATGTTCTTTAGTGTTTTCGTGTTTTCTGGGCCTCACAACCCACACAGATGCTATTCAGAACCTGGGATTCCATGGAGAAACTGGATAATAATTAGGAGAAGCTCTGCATTTGTGGAGGCTGACAACCCATTTTTAGGGAGTTGGAGTCTCTCAGGAGAAAACTGTTTACCTTGGTTTCAGTGTTTTCCAAACTTACTTGAATGAAGAATCTCTTTTTTAAAAAACAGTCTTGGGGCACCTGGGTCTGACTCTTGATTTCAGGTCAGGTTATGATCTCAGGGTTCATGAGATCCAGCCCAGCATCCAGTCCTAAGATGACAGCACAGAGCCTTCTTAGGATTTAGGATTTTCTCCCTTTCTCCCTCTGTCTCTCTCTGTCTCTGTCTCTCTGTCTCTCTGTCTCTCTCTGTCTCTCCCTCCCCCACTTGCACGCACATTCTAAATAAATAAACATTTAAAAAATAATACAAATAATAAACACTCTTATGAGCCTCCTGTGGAAGTGTGTTCTGTGAAATACACTTTGGGACACACTGGCCTTCATAGTCTCAAATGAAAGAATAGCTGTGTAAGCCACTGTACCTGAAAAGTGCTATGGAGCCACGAGGAAATGTTTTATTCTTATTACTATTGTGGTCATTGTCACCTTCATTATCTTTCAGGGAATCCTGTCTGTGGCCTTGCTGAGCACTTCCTAAGTGCCCAGCACCGTTCTAACTGCTTTGCGTGTATTAACTAAATTATACCTTACAACTTCGCAGGTGTTAGCCCCACCTGGAAAAAACACATAGGATCATGATCATTAAATGAATAATAGATGCAAAATTCTTAGAAGAAAGCATTACTACAAGCATTTGCTATTATCATTATTCCCATTTTACAGAGAAAACTGAGGCACAGAAGGATTAGGTAACCACACTGCTGGTCAGTGAATCGGAATCCAGGCAGCCTGGGGACAGGGCCTATGCTAGGAAATATTGTACATTCTGCCTCTGCCAGAGGTGGAGGGGAAACCCCAGATCTGGGCCTGTCAGCAAAGCCAGGATTCCCTGTGAGAATATCTCCTCTCTATGAAGGGCCACCACCCCCCAATCCTGCCCATCCCACCTGCCAGTCATAACCACCACCACAAGTGGGAGAAGAAAGGGGACAGGATCTGGGGTTATACAATCCTGGGTTGGATCTCAGCTCTGCCATTTCCTGGTTGGATGATCTTATACAAGTAACTTAACCATCAGTTTCCTCATCAGTAAAAGGACAGCATCATCTACCTCACAGGTGTGTGTGAGGAAGGACTGAGATGACAGAAATAAAGCAATTAACACAGGACCTGACCCATCTGAAGCCCTCAGTAAATGTTGGCTCAGCACCTGCCCAGCACTCCCACCTCTTCTGGGTCCCTGGCTTGTCCCCACTTCTGCCTGTCACAGTCCCTGGTCTTGAAATTATGGTTCTATGTGTCTGTCTTCCCTACAAGATTGAGCCCTAATGGTTGGTCTTATTCACTGCTGCACCCCCAGGGCCCAGCACATCAAGCTCAGCACACACCAGAAACCCAGTCAGTGTTTGCTGAGCGAACAGGTGCATTATGACAAGAAAGGTATTAGTAATTATTGAGAACCCATTGTGCACTAGGCAGAGTTCCAAATATTTAACATGGATTCTAACTCAACCTAATATACAACAACCATGTTAGGTAAGTACTACTGTTTTCTCATTTGAGAAAATTGAGGCACAGAAATGTGCCTGGTAAATAGTGGAGACAGGATTTGAACCCAGGCAGTCTGGCTTTTGATCCTGCAAGCTTGCAAGCTTAGCCACAATAACCAAGTGAACAGATGGATGCCTACCTGCCTTCACAGGGCTGCTGAGAAGGCCAGAATATACTAAAAGCCCTATCTATGCACAAAAGTTTGTTACTAAATCCCAGAAAAGGAAGGCCTGTTTCGCCCAGGCCTCAGTTTCCCTATCTATGAAGTAAGGGTTGGACTTAATAATGTCAGGAGTCTTACACTCATGGTGGAAGGGAGGAGAAAGGAAAAGGGAGCTTGAGCCAAGAGAAACATAAGAACAGCACAGTAACTAGATGGGCCCAGCCTGGAGCAGAGGCCAGGCCAGGGGCCAACAAAGCCCGGAGGGGCCCCATCACTGCCTCTGTGAACAACCAGGTCAGAGTGGGCTGTAATTCACCTAGGAGTGGGGGTCAGGGTCAAGATCCCAGCCAGAATCATGTGATACAATAATTAAGGGCAATAATGATCATTCACAAGGAGCTAGCACTTTACAGTTTCTGTTACCTCACCTGACTCTCACATCACCCCATGACTATTACTCCTAAGAACTAAGGCCTAGAGAGGTCTGGGACTTGCCCAAGGTCACACAGCAGGTCAACATCTAGACCCCACATGACAGAGCTATTGATTGACCAATTAATTCAAAACTGCAGCAAGCCATGCTCTAGAAATTGCTCTGGCCCTTTAAGGAGGGAGTGAGCAGGACCCAGGTGGCATGCCTAGGCCACAGTCAAGTGAGAGAGTAGCCATTTCCACTCATTAAAAGTTTAGCCAGGCGAGAAAAAGTGGGCACTTGGGGACGGTGGATCTCCTTGGGGCTCTGGCCATATCTGGACCCAGCGTCAGGCCCAGGCTGCTGTAATTGGGCCCCAGGTGTCCTGCTGAGCCTGCGTCCCGCCAGAGAGCCTCTGAGGCCACTAAGGCCCAGCTCATTATGGCCTAATTGGTGGCAAATCATTCAGCCAGCCCCAGGGACAGAGAGTGATGAGCTCACAGTGAGAAAAGTTTGAGCAGCCAGAACTTTCTCCACAGTGGCCCAAACTTTCCCAGTCCTGGGGGACGCCAAGGTCCCTGCTGGTGCCCAGGCTTCTCCAGGCTGCCCAGGCCCAGCTGCACCACTGATACACTGCTGTCACCACTGGGACTGGCCGTCTGAGGTTCCTCCCAGAGCCTCCAGGGTGCAAGGGGGGCTCTAGCTCTACCCTCCACTTTTCCACCCCATCCCGGGACACCTAGGGGGGCAGCAGCCCCCTCCACATCCAGGAACAGGGCCTGGGCACTCCCGGGCCAACCACTACCTCCCTCAAGGGGAGAAGATGTCTGATTGTCAACATGACGTTGGGCCGGGGTCAGTTCACAGAGGCCGCTCCCTGCCTTAGCCCATTTCCTCTCACACCAGCCACAGGAGGGAGGGACCGGGGAGGGTGATGTAAAGATGACGATGGCCATAAACAAAAGGTTGTTACTTCAGAGCTAAATGTCTTCTATGCGTCAGCCTGTTTACTCTTCAGAGAAGCCCCGTGAGGTGCCAGTCCTATCCCTATTTCACAGATAAGGAAACTGAGGCACAGAGATTTTGAGTTCACCCACCTCCTGCAGGCTTTCCCTGTAGAGAATACTCGATTTGTCATTAAGATAGAAGAAAAAAACAAAACACTCGCTTTGAAGCGAAATTAATCTAGGTTCAAATCTCTGCCACTCAACCAGCTGTGTAAACTGCTCCAATTCATTTAACTTCTCTGAGTTTTTGCTTCTTCATCGGTAAAATGGAGATGTTATCATATCTATTTCATGAGAGTGGGAAGCTAAAGACCATGTTTATAAAAGGCCTATCAGGGGTGCCTGGGTGGCTCAGTCAGTTAAGCGTCCAACTCTTGATTTCAGCTCAGGTGATGATCTTGTGTTTTGTGAGATCGAGCCTGGCATCAGGCTCTGCAATGTCAGCGCAGAGCCTGCTTGGGATTCATTCTCCCTCTCTCTCTGTCCCTACCCTACTCACATGCACTCTCTCTCTCTCTCAGAATAAATAAACTTAAAAATAATAAAATCAAATGCTGAATGTAGCCCTGACAGAGTAAATGTTCATTCGATGACTGGTGATACTATTTTGTAGCATCGTGGAATAAAAAAAGCACAGGGGTTAGAGCCAGCAATTCAAAAAATATGATTGTTCCAGGCTCTGTACCAGCCCTGGAGCTTCTGGTGTCAGTTAGATGCTCTCCCTGCCCTCCCCACGCAGGATGAGACAGGAAATAAGTGCAGTGGCAGGACAGGTCAGCGGTCAGTCTGAGAGGTCACTTAATGTCTCCAGCCTTAGCTTTATCATTTGGTAAGTGGTGGGCAGTGCCTGCCCCAAAATAACTCGGGTTATTGTGAGGCCTGAGGGCCTCAATGTAATTAAGCATGGCCTACAAATTCTAGAACAGTATAGAAATAGCCCCGCTGTCTGAGGTTCAGGACCTGGAGTCATTGCCCAAAGTCACCCAGCTGGTGGAGGCCAAACCTAGAAAGAATCCCAGGGCTTTTCCTCCCAGGGAACACTCAGCACCCTGCAGGAACGGCAGCCTTCCTCAGCCTTTGGCCCCCGTCACACCCTGCACACACCAGGGTAGATACCCTGGCCAATGGGTGGGATGTGTGAGGCAGACCCTGCCTCTTTCCAGGGTGCTCACAACCATGGGTCAGTAAGACAAGCAAGAGGTACTCAAAATACATGAGAAGGGGAGGCATCCTGAGAGGATAGGGTGACAGACACCTTTTCCTGCCTCTCCTTGATCAGGTGTAAACTGTGAGCCCCAAGACCCTCTCTTTTCTGCTTCCTTTGCCTCCAGAGAAACCCACGGCCCATGCAGAAATGGAGAGCTTGCTGTGGACATGTCCTACAGCCCCAAGACAGAATTCTTAGGTGCTCTCTGCCCCTCAGGAAAGGTCTGAGCTCAGCAGTCCCAGCTCAGTGTGATGGACGATCACAATGGAGACAGCACCAGGGCCAGATAGCTCTGACCGCCATTCCCTGGCAGGCTTTGACCCCTGGTGGCAGCAGAAGGGAGCTGGGCCTGGGTCCTTCTTCAAGCCCCTGAATCATTGGTGGCCACTGACTTTCCCTGTCAGAAAGAACCAAACCTGCAGAAGGAGGCAGAGACTCTGGGGGAGGGAGGAGACTGAGGATTTGGATGGGGAAGTTCTGAAGAAATGACCCACGTTGGCCCAAGCTCCCCTGGGGAAGATCTGGAGAGAGCTCAGAGGACACACACACACACACACACACTAAATGTGGGAACCATCAGCAGTGGGATTTAGAGTCAGACAGCCCAAGTTCAAGTCCCATCTCTGCCGCTTACTGGCTGTATGGCCTTGGACAAGTGTGTGGCCTTTACCTGTTTTCTCCTCCATAAAATGGGGATAATACTAGGGCCAACCACGTAGAGTTGTCATAAGGATTAGAGAGATCATCTTAGCTAATTTATATAGAGTTCGTATTGTGTGCTAGTAACTGTGCTAAATAAGGTACAGACATAAACTCATTTGATGCTTGTAACAGCCCTGTGAAGTTTTGCTTGTTCACAACTATACTACACATAGCCCACTCGGTGCTCCATAAATATGTGTCGAATGAATGAACGAATGGAAATAAGGTTGGTGTTATTGTTAGTCAGAAAAGCACACTGAGGCTCAAAGACAGAAAGCAACTTGCCAGGACCACACAGAACCAGGTCTCCTGCCCAGGGGCCTGACACCAGCATGTTCTGATTGACTCAAACTCACAGTCTAGGGGGTAGGGTGGGAGGCTGGGAGAGTGGTAGGCCACACCAGGAATGTCCAAAGATGAGGCATCTCTATCTCCACCAGGCCTAGAGGGCACCAGCCCCAGGGCACAATCCCTGGCAGCCTCTGCCAGACATGGTGCTTGGGTGCCACTCTGTGGCTCCTCTTGGAAGTGCAGGCTGCACTTGGCCTGGACTGGAGGCCTCTGCGTGAGGAAAGTCAGCCCTGCACCAGGGAGCCACCAGTCCACAGCCCAGACATGGATAGAGAGGGTCAGGCTTCTCTAAAAGCTTTGCTCAGAGACTGAAGGGCCCCCAGAGCCAAATAACTTGTTTATGGGCAGTGAAGGCAGAGATGGGGGCAGGGGGTGTTCATGAGTCCAACAGGGAACTTCGGCCTCCTGGCTTTCTGAAATGCCAACCCCAGAAGGACCCTCTCACACAACACAAACACACAAGAGCCCTATCAGGCCACTTGCCAGATTTCCCACTGCCCACAGCCTGAGGTCTTTGGGTCCACAATCTGCTTTTCTAGGACTAGGGTGTTCAACCCAAAAGACCCTCATAGTAGAGAGTTCTCCTTCCTTCCTAATGTGCATGATAACCAGAAGGACAGCCCCTGGCCAGGGGGGAACCCGTGAGGGGGCTTCCTTTCCCAGTGGGGCAGCTCCAAAATTTCCCGTGCAGGGAGGAAAGAGATCCATCCTAACAGTCTTATGCGACCCTGCCTGTCGCATAAGGCTAGAGGGAGGATCCTGAGGAAGGTCTTTCAGCAGGGGGTGTGGGCAGAACTGGGTTGGCCCCTGGCCTCATGGGGCCCCCTCATCAGGGCCAGGGCCTACTGGCCTGCTCTTTATGAAAGGCATCCTCAGCCCCCTCCCGAGAGCAGGAGATAAGGTTGGAGAGGCCAGGGGGTCTGCTGAAGGGACAGAGACCCATTTTCAGGACTGGACACAGCAAAACTGGTGGGATGTCAGGCTGAGGGAGGAGAGAGTACAAAGCAGGAAGGCCTGCCTAGTCCTTGTCCCATGCCTGCCTCCCATGGAGAGAAGAATCACCCAACATTCCCAGTACCGAGAGGCCCTCTGAAACCCCAGCAGCAGGATGGGCCCAGAAGACACTAGGAGGCAGGGGCAGCTCCAGGGCCTGTTCTGGTGCACAGTGGCTGCAAGACTGCTGGCTGCCAGCCTCAGTTCCCTCACCTGCAAAGTGGGCTGGTGCCTCCACCTCCCAAGTGTGATGTGGAAATCAAATCAACTGAGAAACATGAAAAAGGGTAGATCTTATGTTCAGTATTTTATCACTAATAATAAATAGGCAGGAGGAAACTTGTGGAAGTGATGGTATGTTTATGGCATAGATTGTGGCAGAGGTTTCATGGGTATTTATTATCTCCAAACTTATCAAGCTGTATACAATAAATATGTACAGCATTTTGTATGTCAAAGACCATAAAAGTGGTATTTAAAAACAAAAAAAAAAACAAAAAACGGAGGGGAGCATGGGTGGTTCAGTTGGTTGAGGTCAGACTTCAGCTCAGGTCATGATCTCACAGTCTGTGAGTTCAAGTCCCATGTCAGGCTCTGTGCTTACAGCTCAGAGCCTGGAGCCTGCTTTGGATTCTGTGTGTGTGTGTGTGTCTCTCTCTCTCTGCCCCTCCCTTCCTTGTGTGCTCCCTCTCTCTTTCTCTCTCAAAAATAATTTAAAAAACATTTAAAAAATGAGCTTCCTAAACTATAATCACATGAAGTTTGTTAGAATCATCAGAAGTGGGATCTAGGAAGGGAAGGCTGTAAGAGACCACCCCGTCCTCCTTTTATGGAAGGGGAAACAGAGGCCCAAGGGTACCCTGCCAGAGTCTGAGTCAGATCTCAAGGCACTGGACTTGCTTCTCCACGCTGCCTGCCATCTGGTGCCAGTGGCCGGGGCGGTGGTGGGTAGAGAGGCACAGGTTAGAAGTTCAGAGCAGATGATGACCTGAGATGGATTGCAGGGACTTCAGTGAGATTCCTATGCCCAAAAAGCCTCCCCATCTACTCCATGTGGTAGATATCACCACCAATCCTCAGAGATCCAAGCCATCATCAGGCTTTTACTCACCAGTGTGTGCTTTGGATCTCATCAGAGAGCAGATTTTGAAATAGGGAATCCTGACCACCTTGACAGGAAGAAAAGTCTAGAGAGGAGAGTTTAGCACAGAGGGGGATCATGGGGCCATAAAAGGGTGAAGGGAGGTGAGACAGTAGACAAATGGGCTGCCCTGGAGTCCTGCGGAGGAGTGGGAAGCTGTCAGGGAGGTCCCAGGGCAGCTGGGCTGTCCACAGTGCCTTCCACAGTGGAATGCTAACTGAGTCCTGAACCCAAAGATTCCTCACCCTGTAGCAACTCAGAGCAGCTGGGGCAAGACCAGTCAGCAGGGGCTTCCTGCAGCAGGTGGCACCTGAGGTCCGAGAGCAAGCACAGGCAGAGCCGGATGCAGAGGGCAGGAAGGACTGGTGGGCAGGGGGGTGGTGGGCAAAGTGCAAGCCCAGTGTGGCCTTGCTGGAGGGCAGCAGCCCCTCCAGGAGGAACAGAAGATGAGAGCTTCGAATGCCAGCCTTTCCTTTGTTGGCACTGGGGAGACTCTGCAGGGTTTTACTAAGGGTGACGAGGTCAGGTCTGCTTTCCTGAGGATCCTTCTAGCAGCAGAGGTGGAGACAGACTAGCCCCCACTCAAGGCCTGGAGGTCAGCTGGGAACTGGCTTCAAGAGCCAGAGCAGAGAGGAGACAGGTGGTGGGGTGGGCTGGACTTGGGGGCAGACCAGACAAGGGATGTGAGGGAGAGAACAAGCAGGGTGATGTCCCAGAATTTGGCTGGGGCAGTGGCTGGACCCCCCGAGAAAGGGGATTGAGAGGCAAACCACAAGGGTGGGAAGGGGCACAGTCAGCTGTGGGAAGGTTGCACGGAATGTGTGTGCACCCTCCTCATGTCTCAGCTCCCCTGTCACCCCTGATGTGGAGTCCCGGTGACAGTCCGGAGGGCCTCAGAGGCATCCCCAGTGCCCTGAGGACCATACTCCTGTCTGTGCTTTACAGCCACAACATCTCACCTTGTCACTAAAAGTTGGCCAGCAGGAATGTGCACCAGTCTGACAGAGGCAGCCCATCTCTGCCCCAGAAAGCCCCAGAATGGGGGGAGGCATGGCTGGGAGCTCTTGGTATAATAAGAAAACTTGATTAATATCTCCTCAGCCTGTTTTGCTCACTTAGCTCCCCTCAACTGATCTCTTTGTTCTAAGACAAAGCTAGAAGTACATGTCCTCCAGGAAGCCTTCCTGGCTTAGCCCTGCCTCATACACAGGGTTGAGTTTCCACTCCTCTGAGCTGAACTCTTGGAGCCCAGACTAGATGGGCTTCCTGAGAGCAGCCCCTTGCCACCCCCCATCATGGGTGTCACACATCCATACCCTCCCCTACCACACCCCTGTGCACCCACCGCCTGCCTAGGCCAAAGCCACCCTCACTGTCCCTCTTTCATTCTTTTGAGCCACAGGTATGGAGGCTGTAGTGGGTTTAGTGGTGGCCCCCAAAAAGATGTCTAAGGCCCTCAAAGTTATGAATGTGACTTTATTTGGAAAAAGGGTCTTTGCAAATGTAAGCAAATAAAGGATCTTCACATGAGATCATCCCGGATTACCCAGGTTGGCTCTAAATCCAACGACAAATGTCCTTATAAGAGACAGAAGAGAAGGCCTTGTGAAGAAGGCAGAGATTGGAGTTTTGCAGCATAAGCCCCCAGAAGCTGGAAGAGGTGAGGGAGGGTTCTCCCCCAGAGGCTTCAGAGAGAGCCCAGCCCTGCCCATACCTTGATCTCAGACTTCTCGCCTGAAGAACTATGGGAGAATAAATTTCTATTGTTGTAAGTCACCCAGTTTGTGGCCGTTGGTATGGCAGCCCCAGGAAACTAATACAGACTTAAAGCAGCCAGCAAGCAGTTCTCAGAGCTCTAAGCCCGCACAGTGTGAGCTGACCCAGTTCTGTGTCCAGCAAGAGCCGCCATTGCCCCAGGGCTTCTGCCTCCTGGCCCAGGTCCCACCCCAAGGGAGGGTCATGGATGAACTGGACAGAGCCTGGTGAAAAGGGCACTCACTGGGGACCATGTTGCCAGGACTACCCTGTGTGGGGGGCAGGGAGTAGTGGACAGAAGAGCCTCAATAAGCAGGGGAGTGCACATGAGAAAGCCCCTCCTCCAGGCAAACCTCACACTTGGTCCTGAGGCACAAGCAGCGTTTGAGATCCTCCAGCCCGGACAGCCTGCTGGCCACCTCTGACCACCCTGCTGCCACCTCAACGCAGCAGGGCTGGAGCAGGTCCAAGCCAGATGCCTTTGGGTGGAGAGGGGACACTCCGGGGCTCCAAACCACAATGATCTTCACTGATTCCCACCTTTACCCCCCCCCACCCCCCCCACCCCCACCCCCAAGGCTTTGGGTTCAACCACACCCACCATCGCCATTCCTGCCCTCCTGTTACACTTCAGCTTAGCCATATGAGGCCCTCCTTCTCTCTGCCTCTGGCTGTTTCTGGATCTTCCAGGCTGACGCATATGTCCCCTCCTCCACGAAGCCTTACCTGACCCCCATCTGCTCCTCCACCATGTCCAGAGCAGTGATGAGACAGGGCAAAGTGGAGAGAATCAGTTTGGGTCAGATGACCTATCCTAAGTAGATAATTAAGATAATTAATTAAGTAGATTAAGATTAAGTAAATTAAGATAATTAAGATAATTAATTAAGTAGATAAGCCTAAGTAGATTAATTACCACGGAAGAAATCAGAAAGGGCTACCAAATAGTTATCAGCCGAAAAAGATTTGCCCCCACATTGTTTTATTGGTGATTTTCCTTCCAAACTCTTAAGAGATGAATAATTCCTGTGCTATAAAAACTATTCTAGAAAATAGAACTTAAAAAGGAAAGTGAGTTAATTCATTATGAAGCTGGCATAGCTGTGATACTAAAACCTCATAAAAATTGTTCTGAAAAAGAAACTTGTAGACCTATTCTAAATAAAATACTAGCAGAATGTCAGCAGAATTTAAAAATATAAACACTGTGTGAGATATCTACTTGTCAACAAGTCAAATTTTAAAAACATTGGCTCATTATAGTTGCTTCCAAAAAGAAGCATTTGAAAACGTTAAACACAACGTCCCATTTTGTTCATTATCAAAAACTAGAAACAGAACAGTATCTTATTAACATAAAAAATAGTATTTTTCTCAAATGAACAAGCAACTTTGTACTTAACATTAGAAACAGGGGTTCTAATAAAATTGGGGAAAAATAAATATACCTTTTCTTATCGTTATTCTTTAATATTGTTCTGGAAGTTCTTTTTTATGACATACAATATAAAACAGAAACAAAAATCTAGTTTAAAAAAAGATGAAAAAGGATAATTCTCCTTTGAATATTCAATAAAATGTATGGTATTGGCACAAGAACAATCAGAGCATCACTACCTGTAAAACAACCCCATGACATACAAGAACTTAATCTAGGATAAAGATAGTAACACAAAGCAATGGAGAAGCTGAAACAAGAACAATGTATTTAGTTCCTTGGGGAGGAATATACCAACTTAGATTGTCACTTTGTGACAAAAACAAATTTCTTGTGGATCAAAATTTAATATGAAAAAATCATGCCATATTTTAAAGGGGAAGAAAATCTTTGAATGAGAAAAGACTTGCCAAGCTTAAAACCAACTCATAAGGAGAAATGCCCATAGATTTCATTTTATAAATTTAAAGTTTTTAGTCTTAATATCAGAAACAAAATAAAAATACGAGATTTGAAAATTTTGTTTCAGTGGATGAAAGAGGAATAATTAATTTTAATAATTAAATTGCTAAGGGAAATACTTAACACCTCATACACATGGGCAAAGCATAATGAACAGATATTTCACAAACAAGAACCTGCAAATTACAATGAGATAGTATTTTTCAATCATCAAATCACTAAAATAAAAATTATTAAATCATATTAATTTAATACTAGCACCAGTGACTCAGACATGAGACTGATACAGCTTTCTCAGAAATCTACTTGGCATGCTCAAAAATGTTCAGATTGTTTGACCCAAGAATCCTACATCCGAAATCTACCCTGAGAAATATATTTGAAATGCAAAAACTTATTGAAAGGTTCATATGTCATTAAATTATGACCCTTAGCTTCTCATTTTTTTCTCCAGGAATATTGACTCATGAAGACCAAAGCCTGGTGAAGGTGGGGCAGGCCCTAGTAGGGGTCAAGGTGGGGCAGGCCCTAGTAGGGGTCAAGGTACGGAAACCAGACCATCCTGCTCCCAGACCATTCTGCTTCCCAAGGAAGATGTTGGCATGGAGCAACAGCAGCTCCTGATCCACCACTTTGCCTGTGAGCACATGGCCCTCATGAAGCTCTCCAGTGGGGACATCTCCCCGAACAAGTCTGTGGGTCTCACTGTCCACATCTTCAACAGAGTCCTGGACATGCTGCTACTTGGAGCCTCCTACTCTCACATTATCCATGCTGCCTTCTGGATTTCATCAGGCAGAGCAAATTCCAAGGCCCTGAACACCTGTGGCTCCCACCTGCTGGTCATCTTCACCGTCTACTCTTCCACCATGTCCTCATCCGTCATCTACCGTGTGGCTCCCACCGCCTCCCCGGCCATGCACAACTCACTCAGCGCCCTCTACCTGCTGCTCCCATGTCTGGTTAACCCTGTCATCTACGGGGCCGGGACCAAGGAAATCAGGCAGCACCTGGCAACTCTGTTCCAACTCTGTTCCAAAAGACAGAGCTACTAGCCCCCCTGAGAAGCCCCAGCCCCTGCCCTCACACAGGGAGCTTCCCACCTAACTCTTTGGGACTTGTAGGTCCTACAAGTACTCTCACTATCAAGTGGGTATATGGGCAAATGAGTCACCCCTGCTGTATTTTGGCTTTGACTATCTGCATTCATCTTTGAAAGTATTTTATCCATTTTCTGAAAATAGCTACTCATCCAGAATTATACAGTAACCAACTCCAAAGGAAGCTTCTGTCTCTAGCTTCTAAATTTTCTCCCCTTCTTTCTGCATGTGATATTCATGCATTCTCACATTCATTCATCAAACATCTATTTTCCATACATCATGCTAGCCCCATGATTGCAAAGAAAAAGAAACTGGTCTCTTCCCTGAAGGAGGCTCTAGTCTATAAAGCTTCCAAACTATAAAGACAGGTAATGTTCAATAATACCTTGATGTACAAAACTCTGTGGGAACATAGAGGAAGACAATTACTAAGACAGAACACTTCACAGAGAAGGTCAATTTGAGTTATGTTTGAAAGACAAGATAAGGTGTTTACTGAAGAGGAAGGAGATAGAAGAAAAAGAATTCCAGGCCATAACAGCAGGGTAGGCAAAGGCACAGAGGCACGGGTACATGGCTGAGTGGGAAACTCCCAGCCAGGCCCACTTTCCCTGGCACAGGGGCAGGTGGGGGCCTGGCAGGGAAGGAGGCTGAATGCATAAGCAGAGGCCAAGTGATAGAAGGCCTCATCTGTTGTGATAAGGAGCTTGAGTGCTTACTCCATGCAGTATTTAGCCATTTAAAGAGTCCAAAGCAGCAAAATGGCAAGATCCTACCTGTGTTTTGGAACGATGGCTCTGCACCCCTAGTAGAATGTGGATCAGAAGGACACAAGCCTGGAGGCTGGGATACTGGAGATGACGGTGGCCTGGACCTGACGGTGGCCTGGGCCTGACTGGTAACAGCAGAAATGAGGAGTGGAAGACAGAAACAAGAGATTCCATAAGGTTGGGTTTGTGTATGAGGGTTAGAGAGGCAAGAGGAAACTAAAGGGAGAGTGGCCTCACCAAAGCCCAGAGAGGAGACTGTTCTAAGAAGGTTAATGGTCAGCAAATGGAAGTCCATCAGAGGACCTGTAGGTGGTTTAACCAACAATGAACTAGTATCCAGAATATATAAAGAACAACTACAAATCAGTAAGAAAAAGACAATAGTAAAATAGGCAGAAGACTTGAACAGTCACTTCAGAAAATAAGCATAAGAAAAGGCATTTGACCTCCAGCCTCTCACATATAGATGTTCAGGTTGAGCACTGTACAACTTCACACATCTATTGTATAAACATAGCATATTTGTATATGTATTTCAAAATTTCCCAGAAGATGACCACGAAAACTCTCAATGCACTACTAATGAGATTGTAGATTGCTGAACCACTTTGAGGACAATTTGCCATTATCTAGTGAAACTAAAGATATGCATACCTCTTAACTCCCAAAATATCCTCAGACACATGGTCATCAAAATACACATACAAGAATATTCACAGTGGCATTGTTCCTAATTGTGAAAAACTAGAAATAAAATAATGTCCTTTGGTAATAAAATGTGTAAATACATTATGGTACATTCATACATTAGAATGCTATTGACAGGGGCGCCTGGGTGGCGCAGTCGGTTAAGCGTCCGACTTCAGCCAGGTCATGATCTCGCGGTCCGTGAGTTCGAGCCCCGCGTCAGGCTCTGGGCTGATGGCTCGGAGCCTGGAGCCTGTTTCCGATTCTGTGTCTCCCTCTCTCTCTGCCCCTCCCCCGTTCATGCTCTGTCTCTCTCTGTCCCAAAAATAAATTAAAAACGTTGAAAAAAATTAAAAAAAAAAAAAAACATTAAAAAAAAATTAAAAAATAAAAAAAATTAAAAAAAAAAATTAAAAAAAAAGAATGCTATTGACAATAAAATACATTCACAAGTACAACACCCATTCATGATAAAAACCCTGTGCAAAGTAGGTCTAGAGGGAACATTCCTCAACATAATAAAAGCCATATATGAAAAACCCACAGCTAACATCATACTCAATGGTAAAAAAAAAAAAAAAAAAAAAAAAAAAACCTGAGACATTGTCCCCTAAAATCAGGAACAAGACAAAGATGTCCACTCACCACTTTGATTCAACATAGTACTAGAAGCAATGAGACAACATAAAGAAATAAAAGACAGAGTGCCTGGGGGGCTTAACTTGTCAGTTAAGTGTCCGACTTTCAGCTCAGATCATGATCTCACAGTTCTCCAGTTCAAGCTCCACATTGGACTCTGTGCTAACAGCTTGGAGCCTGGAGCCTGCTTCAGATTCCGGGTCTCCCACTCTTTTAGCTCTTCCCTTGCTTGCACACAAGCACTCGATGTCTCTCTCTCTCTCGATCTCTCTCTCTCTCAATCTCTGTCTCTCTCTCCCCAAAGTAAAGAAAACTTAAAAAAAAAAAAAAAAGCTAAAGACATCCAAATTGGGAAGGAAGACATAAAACACTCACATTTTGTAGATGACATGATACTAAATGCAGAAAACCCTAAAGAGTCCACCAAAAACTACTAGAACTGATAAATGGATTCAGTAAAGTTGTGGGATACAAAATCAATGTAGAGAAATCTGTTGTATTCCTATACACTAATAATGAATCAGCAGAAACTGAATTTAAGGAAACAACCCCATTTCCAGTTGCTCCAAAAACAATCAAATATCTATGAATAAACTTAACTGAAGAGGTGAAAGACCTGTACCCTGAAAACTACAAAATAGTAATGAAAGAAATTCAAGACCACACAAAGAAATGGAAAGACATTCCATGCTCATGGGTTAGAAGAACAAATAGTGTTCAAATGTCTATACTGCCCAAAGCAATCTACACATTTAATGCAATTCCTCTCAAAATACCAACGGCATTTTTCACAGAGCTAAAACAAACAATCCTAAAATTGGTATCAAACCACAAAAGACCTCGAAAAGCCAAAGCAATCTTGAAAAAGAAAAAACCAGAAGTATCACAATTCCAGACTTCAAGCTCTATTACAAAGCAGCAATAACTGAAACAGTATAGTACTGGAGGGGAGGAGCCAAGATGGTGGCACAGCAAGGAAGTCTTTTTTGTGTCTCTCGCGCATGAAATACAGCCAGATCAACACTAAACCATCCTGCACACCTAGAAAACTGATTTGAGAATTAACATAATAATCTGCACAACCTGAACCACAGAACTCAGCAGGTACGTGGTGCGGACAGGTGAACTGTGGGGGAGAGAGAAGCCGTGGAGGGCAGGGAGCTGATTTGCTTGTGGAGAGAGGACGGAGAATGGGGGGAGGAAAGGAGAGAGTATGGGAAAAGAACCCCCACCCCGAAAGCAGCTGGAGAGAAAGTGGAAAAGTGGAAACAGCCGCAAGGACTTAACAAGAAAGGGAGAAAGGAGAAAAGAGAGGGTTTAAATTCCATTAAGACTCTACACACAGGGAAGGAGCCGAGATGGCAGAACAGCATGGAAGTTTTTTGTGTGTCTCGCATCCATGAAATACATCCAGACCAACACTAAACCATCCTGCACACCTAGAAAACTGATTAGAGTATTAACACAACAATCTGCACAAATGGAACCACAGAATTCAGCAGGTACGTGGCACAGAGAGGTGAACTTGGGGAGCGAGGGGCCGCAGTGGGCAGGGAGCCGCTTTTGCAGGTGGAGAGAGGACAGAGACTGGGTGGAGGGGGGGGCGGGTGGAGAGAATATGGGAAAAGCACTCCTCTCCAAAAGCAGCTGGAGAGAAAGTGGAAAATTGGAAACAGCCGCAGGGACTAAACTAAAAAGGGAGAAAGGAGAGGGTTTAAATTCCATTAAGACTGTAAACAAGGGGCGCGCAAAAGCTGCAACTCCGCAGCTCCATACCTGGCGGTGCTCTGGTGGGAAGGGCGAATCCCCAGGAGCAAAGTGGGGTCCAGGAGGTTCTTGGGCCACACAGGGAAAAGCGGTTCCGCTGCTAGAAGGACATTTGGTAGAGACTGCTGAAGCCACCTGGTCCCAGCAGACCCCAGAAGGCAGCTGCATTCGCTGGTGCTGGGGCAAGGTTGTTGAGGGTGAAGCCTGGTGCCAGATGTGTGTTGTGATTTTCCATAATCCCTGAGACACTGCTGCTACACTATCTCGTGAACTTTTTCTGGGGCGGGCTGGCACCCAGCCACAGTCCCGGGACACAGGCAGCAGCAGGGTCCAGCAAGCATTCCTGGGTGCAGCAGACATTCAGCCATTGCTCAGTGAGACCCGCCCACAGAGGGGCAGAACAGGTCAAAGCTGCAGTCCTTCAGAAGTAAGGGGCCAGGGAAAACAGCCACACCTGAGACAAAACACAGGAGACAAGTACTGCCTGGGGCTTGGTCACGGACAGTGAAAAAGAGGGGAGTGGACAAAAGCTGAAGACAGAGGATGGGTGAGCAATTGCTAACCGGGGAGAACAGAGTCCCAATACTAGAGACTGTGTGGCTGGGTGACGCCATTTTCACCGCTCCCGCGCATGCGCATATGCACCTACGAGCGAGCACTACAACACTCAACCCCCATAGGCTAGCAGCGCCATCTAGTGGAGGACGGAGCCACTACACTAAGCCCTGCCCAACTGGGCCAACCTCGCTCTTCAGAACACAAGTCTCACCGCCTGCTTAGTTTATGGACTATAAAGCGATTCATAGTCTGACTTCTAGGGGAAAACGAAGTAATTTCAGTTCTATTTCAATCTGCTAGCAGGTCCATCTATTCAATTTTCTTTCTTTTTTTTTCTTTTTCTCTTTTTCACTTCTTTTCTTTTTCTTGAATACAGAAAGAGAAAAAATTCATTTTTATTTTCAATTTTTATTCAAAATATTGTTCTTTAATTTTTTTACTATATTTTTTGCTTTTGTGTAAATTTTTTCAAATTCTATTTTACTTCCATCATTATTCACTTTTTCAAATTTTCAAACGATTTCCTTTTTTTCCCTCTTTTTTCTCTTTTTGGTTTATTTTCTTTTTCTTGAATACAGAAAGAGAAAAACTTCATTTTTACTTTAAATTTCTATTAAAATGTCTTTCTCTTATTTTTCTACTATAGTCTTTACTTTTGTGTAAATTTTTTCAAATTCTATTTTACTCCCATAGTTTAATTTTAGTCTACTTCAGTGTATTCATTTTTTCAAATTCTCAAACAATTTCCTTTCTCCCCCCTTTTTACTCTAATCTATCAAACCACTTTGAACACAGAGACCAAAACACACCTAGGATTTTTCATCATTTATTAGATTTTGTGTGTGTGTTTTTAATTTTTTAATTTTAATATTTTTTAATTTTAATTTTTTTAATTTTAATTTTTCTACCTCATTAATTCCTTTTCTCCCTTCAAAATGACAAAATGAATGAATTCACCCCAAAAGAAAGGGCATGAAGAAACAACAGCCAGGGATTTAATCAACACAGATACAAGCAAGATATCTGAACCAGAATTTAGAATCACGATAATAAGAATACTAGCTGGACTCAAAAATAGATTAGAATCCCTTTCTGCAGAGTTAAAGAAGTAAAAAATAGAATGAAATTAAAAATGCTATAACTGAGCTGCAATCATGGATGGATGCAGCGGTGGCAAGGATGTATGAGGCAGAACTGAGAATCAGCAATATAGAGGACAAACTTATAGAGAATAATGAAGCAAAAAAAAAAAAAAAAGAGGGAGATTAAGGCAAAAGAGCACGATTTAAGGATTAGAGAAATCAGTGACTCATTAAAAGGGAACAACATCAGAATCATAGAGGTCCCAGAAGAGGAAGAGAGAGAAATAGGGGTAGAAGGGTTATGTGAGCAAATCATAGCAGTAAATTTTCCTAACCTGGGGAAAGACACAGACATCAAAATCCAGGAAGCAACAGAGGAGCTCCATTAGATTCAACAAAAACCAACCATCAACAAGGCATATCATAGTCAAATTCACAAAATACTCAGGCAAGGAGAGAATCATGAAAGCAGCAAGGGAAAAAAAGTCCCTAACCTACAAGAGAACACAGATCAGGTGTGCAGCAGACCTATCCACAGAAACTTGGCAGGCCAGAAAAGAGTGGCAGGATATATTCAATGTGCTGAATCATAAAAAATATGCAGCCAAGAATTCTTTACCCAGAAAGGCTGTCATTCAAAATAGAAGGAGAGATAAAAAGTTTCCCAGACAAACAAAAATTAAAAGAGTTTGTGACCACTAAACCAGCCCTGCAAGAAATTTTAAGGCGGATTCTCTGAGGAGAGAAAAGATAAAATATATATATATATCAAAAGCAACAAAGATTAGAAAGGACCAGAGAACACCACCAGAAACTCCAACTCTACAAGCATCATAATGGCAATAAATTCATATCTTTCAGTACTCACTCTAAACATCAATGGACTCAATGCTCCAATCAAAAGACATAGGGTAACAGAATGGATAAGAAAATAAGATCCATCTATATGCTGTTTACAAGAGACCCACTTTAGACCTCAAGACACCTTCAGATTGAAAATAAGGGAGTAGAGAACCATCTATCATGCTAAAAGTCAACAAAAGAAAGCCAGAGTAGCCATACTTCTATCAGACAATCTAGACTTTAAAATAAAGCCTTTATCAAGAGATGAAGAAGGCATTATATCATAATCAAGGGGACTATCCACCAAGAAGACATAACAATTGTAAACACATTATGCTCCAAATGTGAAAGCACCCAAATATGTAAATCAATTAATCACAAACATAAAGAAACTCATCAATAGTAATACCATAATAGTAGAAGACTTCAACACCCCACTCACAACAATGGACAGATCATATACTCAAAAAATCAACAAGGAAACAATGGCTTTGAATGACACACTGGACCAGATGGACTTAACAGATATATTCAAAACATTTCATCCTAAAGCAGCAGAATATACATTCTTCTCCAGTGCACATGGAATGTTCTCCAGAATAGACTATATACTTGGATACAAATCATCCCTAAGTAATTACAAAAAGACTGAGATCATACCATGCATATTTTCAGACCACAACGCTATGAAACTCGAAATCAACCACAAGAAAAAATTTGGAAAGGTAACAAATACTTGGAGACTGAAAAACATCCTACTAAAGAATGAATGGGCTAACCAAGAAGTTAAAGAGGAAATTATTATTAATTTTTTAAAGAGGAAATTAAAAAATATATGGAAGCCAATGAAAATGATAACACCACAACCCAAAACCTCTGGGATGCAGCAAAAGTGGTCACAAGAGGAAAGTATATAGCAATCCAGGTCTTCCTAAAGAAGGAAGAACTATCTCAGATACACAGCCTAACCTTACGCCTTAAGGAGCTGGAAAAAGAACAGCAAATAAAACCCAACACCAGCAGAAACAGGAAATAATAAAGATTAGAGCAGAAATAAATGCTACCGAAACAAACAAAAAAAAAATCAGAACAGATCAAAGAAACCAGAATATGGTTCTTTGAAAGAATTAACAAAATTGATAAACCACTAGCCAGTTGGATCAAAAACAAAAAGGAAAGGACCCAAATAAATAAAAACAAGAATGAAAGAGGAGAGATCACAACCATCATAGCAGAAATAAAAACAATAATAAAAGAATATTATGAGCAACTATACGCCAATAAAATGGGAAATCTGGAATAAATGGACAAATTCCTAGAAATGTATACACTACCAAAACTGAAATGGGAAGAAATAGAAAATTTGAACAGACCCATTACCAGCAAAGAAAAATTGGCAGTCAAAAATCTTCCAAAAAAAACAAGAGTCCAAGGCCAGATGGCTTTCCAGGGGAATTCTACCAAACACTTAAGGAAGAGTTAGCACTTATTCTCTTCAGGCTGTTCCAAAAAATAGAAATGGAAGGAAAACTTCCAAACTCTTTCTATGAAGTCAGCATTACCTTGATTCCAAAACCAGACAGAGACCCCACCAAAAAGGAGAACTATAGACCAATTTCCCTGATGAATATGGATGCAAAAATTCTCAACAAGATATTAACCAACTGGATCCAACAATACATTAAAAAAATTATTCACCAACACCAAGTGGGATTTATACAGGGCATGCAGGGCTGGTTCAATATCTGCAAACAATCAGTGTGATTTGTCACATCAAAAAAGAAAGGACAAGAACCAAATGATCCTCTCAATAGATGCAGAGAAAATACGGTATTCTTTCTTGATAAAAACCTCTAAGAAAGTAGGGATAAAAGGAGCATACCTCGAGATCATAAAAAGCTGTATATGAAAGACCCAATGCTAATATCATCCTCAATGGGGAAAAACTGAGAGCTTTCCCCCTAAGGTCAGGAACAAGACAGGGACATCCACTCTCGCCACTGTTATTCAACATAGTATTAGAAGTCTTAGCCTCAGCAATCAGACAACACAAAGAAATAAAAGGCATCCAAATCAGCTAGGAGGAGGTCAAACTTTCACTCTTTGCAGATGACATGATGCCCTGGAAAACCCAGAGGACTCAATCCCATTTACTGTTACACCAAAAATCATAAAATACCTAGGAATAAATCTAACCAAAGAGGTGAAAAATCTATACACTAAAAACTATAGAAAGCTTATGAAAGAAATTGAAGAAGACACCAAAAAATGGAGAAAGATTCCATGCTCCTGGATAGGAAGAACAAATATTGTTAAAATGTCCATACTACCCAAAACAATCTACATATTCAATGCAATCCCTATCAAAATAACACCAGCATTCTTCAGAGAGCTAGAACAAACAATCCTAAAATTTGTATGGAACCACAAAAGACTCCGAATAGCCAAAGCAATTTTGAAAAAGAAAACCAAAGCAGGAGGCATCACAATCCCGGACTTCAGGCTGTATTACAAAGCTGTAATCATCAAGACAGCATGGTACTGGCAAAAGAACAGACACTCAGATCAATGGAACAGAATAGAGAACCCAGAAATGGACCCACAGACGTATGGCCAACTAATCTTTGACAAAGCAGGAAAGAATATCCAATGGAATAAAGACAGTCTCTTCAGCAAGTGGTGCTGGGAAAACTGGACAGCGACATGCAGAAGAATGAACCTGGACCACTTTCTTACACCATACACAAAAATAAACTCAAAATGGATGAAAGACCTCAATGTAAGACAGGAAGCGAAGCCATCAAAATCCTTGAGGAGAAATCAGGCAAAAACCTCTTTGATCCGGCCGCAGCAACTTCTTACTCAACACGTGTCTGGAGGCAAAGGAAACCAAAGCAAAAATGAACTATCGGGAACTCACCAAGATAAAAATCTTCTGCACAGTGAAGGAAACAATCAGCAAAGCTAAAAGGCAACTGGTGGAATGGGAGAAGATATTTGCAAATGACATATCAGATAAAGAGTTAGTATCCAAAATCTATAAAGAACTTACCAAACTCAACACCCAAAAAACAAATAATCCAGTGAAGAAATGGGCAAAATACATGAATAGATACTTCTCCAAAGAAGACATCCAGATGGCCAACCGACACATGAAAAAAATGCTCCACATCCCTCAGCATCAGGGAAATACAAATCAAAACCATGATGAGATATCACCTCACATCTGTCAGAATGGCTAACATTAACAACTCAGGCAACAAGAGATGTTGGCGTGGAGGCAGAGAAAGAGGATCTCTTGCACAGCTGGTGGGAATGCAAACTGGTGCAGCCACTCTGGAAAATGTTATGGAGGTTCCTCAAAAAACTAAAAATAGAACTACCCTATGACCCACCAATTGTACTACTAGGTATTTATTCAAGGGATATAGGTGTGCTGTTTCGAAGGGGCACATGCACATTTATAGCAGCACTATCAACAAAAGCCAAAGTATGGAAAGAGCCCAAATGTCCATCGATGGATGAATGGATAAAGAAGATGTGGTATATATATATAATCGAGTATTACTTGGCAATCAAAAATGCCATTGAAATCTTGCCATTTGCAACTACGTGTATGGAACTAGAGCGTATTTTGCTAAGCGAAATTAGTTGGAGAAAGACAAATATCATATGACTTCATTCATTTGAGGACTTTAAGATACAAAACAGGTGAACATAAGGGAAGGGAAGCAAAAATAATATAAAAACAGGGAGGGGGACAAAAACATAAGAGACTCTTAAATATGGAGGACAAACAGAAGGTTACTAGAGGGGTTGTGGGAGGGGGATGGGCTAAATGGGTAAGGGGCATTAAGGAATCTACTCCTGAAATCATTGTTGCACTTAATGCTAACTAACTTGGATGTAAATATTTTAAAAATTTAAGTAAAAATTAAATAAAAAATAGTATAGTACTGGCATAAAAATAGATGCCTGTATCAACAGAATAGAATTGAAAACCCAGAAATAAACCCACAATTACATGGTCAATTAATCTTTGACAAAGGAGAAATAATATCCAATGGGAAATAGTCTCTTCAACTAATGTTATAGGGAAAACTGGACAGCTACATGCAAAAGAATGAAACTGGTCCACTTTCTATACATACACAAAATAAACTCAAAATGGATTAAAAACTTAAATGTGAGGCCTGAAACCATAAAAATTCTAGAAGAGAGCACAGGCAGTAATTTCTCTAACATCAGCAAGGGAAATAAAAGCAAAAACAAACTATTTAGATTACATCAAAATAAAGTTTCTGCACAGCGAAGGAAACAATCAACAAAACTAAAAGGCAATCTTCAGAATGGGAGAAGATATTTGCAAATGACATATCCAACAAAGGGTTAGTATCCAAAATACATAAAAAACTGATACAACTCAACACTCCAAAAACAAATAACCCAATTTAAAAATGGACATAAGACATGAACAGACATTTCTCCAAAGAAGACATACATATGGCCAACAGAGACACATGAATAGGTGCTCAACATCACTCATCACCAGGGAAATGCGAATCAAAACTACAATGAGATATCACTTCACACCTGTCAGAATGGCTAAAATCAAAAACACAAGAAACAACAAGTGTTGGTGAGAATGTGGAGAAAGAGGAACCCTCGTGCACTGTCGGTGGGAATGCAAATTGGTACAGACACTGTGGAAAATAGTATGGAGATTCCTCAAACAGTTAAAAAATACCCCATGATCCAGTATTTCATATTTACTTGATATTTACCCAAAAAATACAAAAACACTAATTCAAAGGGATATATACACCCCTATATTTACTACAGTTTTATTTACATTAGTCAAACTATGGAAGCAGCCCAAGTGCCTATCAATAAAGAAATTGTGGTATATATATACAATGGAATATTACTCAGCCATAAATAAGAATGAAATCTTTTCATTTGTAACAACAAGGATGGAGCTAGAGTGTATTTTTGCTAAATGAAATAAGTCAGTCAGAGAAAGACAAAAATCATATGATCTCACTCATATTCAGAATTTAAGAAACAAAACAAATGAGCAAAGGAAAAGATAGATACACCAAGAAACCGACTCTTAACTATAGAGAAAACACTGATGTTACCAGTGGGGAGATAGACAGGGGGATGGGTAAAATAGGTGATGGGGATTAAAGAATACCTTTATCTAATATTAATAAATAAATAAATAAATAAATAAATAAATAAATAAATAAATACTTTAAAAATAAAAAAAAATTTAAAACAATAAATTCTATGTCTCCCTCTCTCTCTGTCCCTCCCCTGCTCACACTATGTTTCTCTGTCTCTCAAAAATAAATAAACATTTGAATTTTTTTTTAAATAAAGGGGTGGGCATCTGGGTGGCTCAGTTGGTTAAGTATCTGACTTCGGCTCAGGTCATGTTCCCACGGCTTATGAGTTCGAGCCCTGCATCAGGCTGTGTGCTGACAGCTCAGAACCTAGAGCCTGCTTTAGATTCTGTGTCTCCCTCTCTCTCTGTCCCCTGCTGCTTACACTCTATCTCTCTGTCTCTCAAAAATAAACATTTAAAAAATTTTAAAAACAATAAAATACAGTAGCATGCAACATGAATGAATTTTTCAACCATAATATTTTTTTCTTTTCTAAATCTCTTTAGGATATGATGGATTGTAGAAAATATATACAATGTATTGTGGACTTCATAATTTATGTAGAAATAAAACATAGAACTACAGTAACATGAATACTGGGAGAGAGGAAATAAAAGAACCTTGCTGTCAGGATTTCATACTGTTTGTTGAAGTGGCATAATAACAATTTAAAATAAACTGTGGTAAGTTAAAGATATGCATCATAAACGCTAAAGCAACCTGTAAAATGACACAAGGAATAAGGCACAGCTAATAAGCTAAGAAGTAGAATCAAATCAGGGCACCTGGTGCTCAGTCAAGTGTCTGACTCTTGATTTCAGCTAAGGTCATGATCTCAGGGTTGTGAGATCAAGCCCCACATCAGGCTCCTCATTGAACATGGAGCCTGTTTAAGATTTTCTCTCTCTGTCACTCTCTGCCCCTCTCCCACACGCACATGCGCTCACTCTCTTTCTTGCTCTCTCAAAAACAAATGAAAAATAAAAGAAAGAAGAATTGAATCATAAAGAAAAAACATTAAATCCAAAGAAAGCAGAAAAAGAGGAAAAGACGAGATTTCCAGTTCCCCTATTTCCAGATTCCAGAGGACAGAGCGGTGATACCTCCCTGGAGGAGACAACCCTCGTTTCTATGGGTCTCGGCTATTCACAGCAGAGTCCACACTGAAGTCACCTCCTGTCCCAGATCCTGAGCCACCCACACCAGACAAGTAAGTACCTCAGCAATGTGTGCACACACACACACACACACACACACGCTCCTAAATCAGGTCCCTGGCTCTCCCATGGTCACCCAAGTGCCCTTTCCCTCCTTTGGGTGATCCCTGAGTGCCTATATAACCCCCACATCGCAAGAGTCCCTTCCCCTCAGCTGAGTCCTGGTCATCCCAGTCAGCAATACCCAGCTTCTGTCTATTGGTGCCCCTGGGATGGAATCTGACCTGAACCCTGACTTGTTCTCTCTAAGCTTCTAATGGGTCATCTGTAAAATGAATCCCTCAGCAGCTGTGACTGCTCTCTGAGAAACACCAAGAGCCATAGAAATAAAAATGTTCATACACTGTCCCCTCCACCCAGCCTCTCTCCCTGGGGTCCTCCCTGAGTTCTGGGTTTCTCACTGTTTCCTCCTTGGTGTCTGTGGACATGACTGCCCACTGGGAATCTCCTCAGGCTCCTCCTCTGGAACCATTGGTCTACTTATCCATCCCTCCCTTTCAGCCTCATAGATCAGTGCCTTGGTGCCTTACCTTTTCAGAGGTGAACCGAGAGCCACAGCAGGCTGCACCCCGACAGGACACCACTACAGGTTTCCATGGTGAGGTTGGGGGTGAGAAGACCGGAGCTTGATGGGGATTTGGAGGCAGGAAAACCTGAGATTGGACCTGAACTCCACCAATTACCATCAACAACCTAGGTTCACTCATATGCCAGCCCTATCATTTAATACCTATGAGACTTTAAGAATATGAGTTACCTTCTCTAAACCTTAGTGTCCTCATCTATAAGCAGGGTTAATAAACAGTATTCATCTCTTAGGGTTGCTGTGAACAGTAAAGAAAAAAGCCTTGGAATCATGTCTGGCATGTAGTAAGTGCTCAATAAATGCTAACTCTTAGTATTACTGCTGAGACTAAGAATGTTTGGAGCCTGTCCATTGTTGCCTCTTGTGTGTGTTGGGGAAGAGGGGTGGGCAGAGTCGGTGAGGGAGAAAACTGTGGTGTGGATGGAAGAGTTTAGAAGACCTGAATTTCAGGCCTGGCTCTTCTTGTCAGGTGAGACTAAGCAAATCACCTGGGATCTCTGAGCCTTAATGGGTTTCATTTTTCCTTCCTTCCTTCATTCCACTTCCAAGGGCTGCTCTAGGTTGCAAATGAGAATGTTTCTTAAAATCACTTTGTGCATGTATTTATTCCTTCAACACAACACTTACCGGGCACATATTTGGCTGTGGGCTCAGAGCTGGTCACTGGGACAGAGATGAAAAAGACATGGTCTCCCCACTGGAAAGCAACACTTTCCATCCATCGAGGAGCTCAATCAGCGAGTCAGTGATTATTGCTCAACAAAGACATGCCCAAGGCTTTGCTTTAAAGATGAGGAGAGGGGTGCCTGGGCGACTTAGTCTGTTAAGTGCCTGACTCTTGATTTCAGCTCAGGTCATGATCTCACGGAGTTCAAACTCTGCGTCAGGCTCACACTGACAGTGCAGAGCCTGCTTGGGATTCTCTCTCTCCCTCTCTCTCTGCCCCTCCCCTGCTCGTACTCTTTCTCAAAATAAATGAATAAACTTTAAAAATAAATAAATAAATGTGAGGAGAAAGATGAAAAGCTAGAGGGTTATAGGAAGTTAAGGTGGAGCTTATTTTCTCCTAACAGAGATGAACTTTTTCATACGCTGAGGGGAGAGAGTGAGAAGTACAAGACGCCCTAAGAACAAAAGAGACATCTCTCCCTGGGAACTGAAGGAAGAGAGACGAACACCGTTGCCAGTTTGTGAGGACAGGGCAGAGATAAAGCAGCTCTGTGTGTGGTTTTGACTTTTCCAGTGGTGGAGGTGAGGCTCTTTCTGCAGAGAGCACACGGCTCTGGCATCATCCTCAGCCTCCTCTCCGTCCCCTCCTCTGCTACTTGTAGGGTGAGTTGGCTCAGTTGGTCTTTGGCCTCTGCTGTCTGTAAAGCCCTTTACCTCAAAGCCTCCAGAGCAACCAAGCCTCTCCTCTGGTTTCCAGAACTCCATTTGCTCCTGGCTCTCACACTCCCTCCCTCCCCTCTTTTCCTCGGTCTCCTTCATTGCCATCTGCTCCTTAAGACTCTGTCTCATGCCCTCTATAAATTTCTAATCCTCACATAGTCACCTCCAGCCTTAATTTTTCATCTAAGCTCTCCATCTGACTTCAGGTTGTTGACTGGGGACCTCTTCATCTGGGAGTCCTCCCCACATCCAAGTTCAATTAATTAATTGGGCCTCCTAGCACCCCAACCCTGCTCTTCCTTGCTCAGCTTTTAGGAGCACCAGTGCAGTCATCCTGGCTAACAACAAAAACCCTGAAATTACTATCCATTCCTCTGTCTTTCCCCACTTCCAGTTGGTTCCTAAATCTGACTGATGTGACTCTAGCAACACCTTTTCATCTCTCTCAAGACTTTCATCAGCGAGTTAACTGATCTGCTCATCCCTCACAGTATTTTTCATCCCTTCTGCCTCTCCTCGAGGGGGTTGTTATTCTGCCATTTCCTTTCTTGACTGCTTTAGGGTCTAAGAGCTCCTTGAGGAACTTACCTGAGTGATCCTAAAATACAAAATAGGAGGGCAAACTACAGTTCACGTGACAGCTTGTTAAGCCCCTTAACAATGAACACACTCTGGCATTTGGCAAGAAGCTTGGTCCTTAAACACCTTCTTGGCCAGTGCTCCTCCAGCTTGCATTTCTTTCTTGCCCCTCTGTCCTATCATGGACCACCGCTCACCTCACTCTCAGCTTCTCAATCCCACCCTCCAGCTATGAAATTCCCCCACTCTAAGGACTTCTACCCCCTCCCACAATGTCATCTGGCCCTTGCCCAACCCCACTAATGGTACATTTCCCAAAGTTTGGATTATTCTGTATAAAATAATGCTCTAAGATTTTTCAAAAAGACATTCCATGGTGGGCATTGGAAATCCAAAGCCACTTCCTTTGGAAGTCTCCCTGTGAATTTACAGCTGTGCCTCTTTATTCTTCTAAGTATTCAGAAGGTGGTTATAGGAACACCAACATAAACGTGGTTTTCAGAGACAATACACTGATAAGAAGGAAGACCATTTCCTAGCTGCTCCACAATCTATAAGGCTTCTCCAGTCTTCTATGTAGTTAGTAAGAGTGAAGTGATCTGCCCCAAAGGTTTCCTGGAACACCAGATGTTCAGTGCAAACTCCAGGGAAGTCTCAGGCAAGCCGGGAAGGGAACAGTTGGTCATCCTAAAGTTAAGAACATGCATTTTAGGGTCTGACTGTCTGGGTTCAAATTCTGCTCTGCCATTTACTAGCTGTGTGACCTGGAACTAGACTTAAACTCTCTGTGCCTTACTTCCTTCACTGGCACAATTAAGATTTTAAAAAGTGAATCCATGAAAGCATTGAAAACACTGCCTGCCATATGGTAAATGTCCAATAGGTGTTGGCTATTTTCATGTAATCTGTGTTGTTCAAACCCTAGGACTCTGGATCTTTTCCTATCTGCTCCCTTAATTACACAAAAATCTGGTCAACACTTTGAAATTACTGCTCTCAGAACCCAACTAAATGTTCAGCCTCCTCCCATCTTCTTCCTATTCCTCCTTGGCCTGCTCAACAAGCAGTGCTCAAGTACGTCCTCGAAGCCTGGGCTTGGTGGGGGGTTGGAGGGGAAATCAGCACTTGCAGCTCCAGCAGCACGAGGGAAGAATGCTGTTTCCTGGCTTTCCAGGAGCTTACATTGAGAGGAAAGCAAAATCATCATCCATGACACTGAGGACAAGGCCAGGCAGGAGGCCTCAGAGTCAGTCTGTAGAGGCTTAGGAAGGCAAGAGTCCCTGTGACCTGTTGTTTGAGGTCCAGCAACTTTCCCCTGGCCTTGCCACAGTGCAACCCAGGCACGAAAGTGAGGCCATCATTCCTGATAAACCCCACCTGGTTCTTCCACACTTCTTGGACCACAAATTCCTCATATTTCCTCCTTTCAAAGGTTTTCTTCATGCTTTCTAGTTTTACCTCTGGTCCATAACTTTTTTATTTTTATTTTTAATGTTTATGTTTGAGAGAGACAGAGTGTGAGCAGGGGAGGGGCAGAGAGACGGAGGCACAGAATCAGAAGCAGGTTCCAGGCTGTGCCCTGAGAGCTGACACAGGGCTCAAACCCATGGACCTGGGCCAAAGTCGGACATTTAACTGATTGAGCCACCCGGTGCCCCCCATTACCTTTTATTTTCCCTCATCTACCACACCCACTTTTCCTCCTAATCTTTTATTCAGCAATCAAATACCTGGAACATCACAGATAAACAAGGATCTTGTAAGTTTACATTTCACACACAGGCCAAGAGCTCCCTGAGGACAAAGGATGCCTTGTTCACCTCCGTAGCTTCCGTAACACCTGGCATAGCACCCATCTGTGCCCCAAAGGAGTAGACATATGTACATGAAGAGGTGGACCTTCATCACAAACCCCTCAGGCCCTAAAACAGAAATTGGCTTTCTTCCACTGACCATTTTGTTCTAACAGTCTCTGATCACCACTCCTGGGGGCAACCCAAGGCCAAAGCTGATGGGTGAGGATGGAGATACCAGTGCCTTCAACATCTCCTACACCAACTTCTTCCTGGTGGGCTTCCCTGGATTGTGAGAGTGGCGGCGCCTCCTGGTCCTGCCTCTTACCTTCCTTTATGTGATGATCATCTCTGCAAACGTCCTGGTCATCCACACGGTGGTGGCCCAACGGAGTTTGCATCAGCCCATGTACATTCTCATCGCCCTGCTCCTGGCTGTCAACATTTGTGCTGCCACAGCCGTGATGCCCAAAATGCTGGAGGGCTTTGTGCATTATGATAACCCCATGTCACTGCATGGCTGCCTGGACCAGATGTTCTTTATCTACTTTACTCTCCTGGACTACAATCTCCTGCTGGCCATGGCCCTAGACCGCTACGTGGCCATCTGTCACCCACTCCGCTATACTGACCTGATAACCTCCCGCCTGCTGGGAGTGCTGGCCATTCTTGCTCTGACACGGAGCCTGGAAGTGGCAGTGCCTTTGGTGGTGCTAACGTCACGAGCTCGATTCTGCCAGACAATGGTGATTCGACACTTTGCCTGTGAGTACATTGCACTGCTGAGCATAGCTTGTGGAGACTTGACTTTCAACAATGGGTTGGGACTGACCATGCGGTTGGTCACTATGACCTTGGATCTAGCCCTGCGAGGGAACTCCTATACACGCATCATCTATGCTGCCTTCCGGATCTCTTCTGGGAGAGCCCGAGCCAAGGCCTTGCACACATGTGGCTCCCACTTACTGGTCATCCTATCTACCTCTCTGGTCTCTCCACCTCCATTGTCTTCCGAGTGGCCAAGACTGTGTCTCCGGATGTCCAGAACCTGCTCAGTGCCATCTACTTGCTACTCCCAGGATCCTTGAATCCTATCATTTATGGAGTACAGACCAGGGAGATCCGGCAACATGTGGAAAAGATGTTCTATGGCAATAAATCAGCCCAGGAGGTTGGGGAGAAGCCAGAGACTGCAGAATATGAGAGTGGAGGGGCAACTGCCAGAGTGAAAGGACTTTATCAACTTGGGAAGTTGGGGTTGTGACTTCTGGGAATAAGAAATAAGCAGGCATCACTGAAGGACAGGCTGAAATCGTGAGATTATGGGCTCAAGGGAAGGCCCGTTGTTAGCCAACTACCACTTTTTAAATTCTTAGAATGCTTTTTCTATTTCCATTCCAATAATAAAATTGCTTTTCCCTATTTATCTTTCTGTTTAGTTTCTTTGTCCTCTTCCCCCTGACTCCTGAGAAAACCCCAGTTAATATTTGGATGTATAGAGCCCCCCTGGAAGCTGTACAGAGCGTCATACAGACCACAACCCACTCTGAACATCCTGTCCGAAACAAATAGGCTAGGACACTTCCCTGGGGCCCAGTCTCTCCCAAATACAGCCTAAGACTTGACATGAAGCCCAGTCTGACCAAATATACAGGTCAGCCTTGCACTCTCTAGTCTAACCCAAGCACACAGGTTGGGTTATAGAGTCTATCAGTCCCAAACACAGGTGAGCCCCCAGGCTGGATATCCCAATCTGACATAGGCACACAGGTCAGGCCTACTCCAAATATCCAGTCTAGCCCACATAAACAGATCAGGTCCTGCCCCACTGGCGGCATCAAGTCTGACAGACACCCAGAACAACTCTTCGCCCAGTAACCAGTCTGTTCCAAAGACCAAACTAGACCCTGATATGGTACTTGAGTCTGACCCAAACCCATAGGTTAGGTCACTCTTCCCATGGTAGCCAGAGTGAGCTATCTAAAAGTATTCCCTGCTTAAAAGTCTTCCACAACTCTGTCAATAAGATGGAGCGTCCTTCAGGGCTGTCCCAGAAAGGAGCTGTGGTGCCTGCGTATTATGCAGAACCATGTGTAAACTAGGCCTGTTTTCTCTTCTGTTAACTGATCATAGGGACCTCCCCAAAGGTGCAGGCAAGAGTGAGGATCATGGGCATTTGGGCCACTTCTTCAATAACTTACTTGTACTTTCAGGGCCTCTCGAGCCAAATCCTGTATATACCACTTCAATGTATATACCATTTGATGGTGGAATGCTGCTGCGCAGGTGCAGCTTTATGGCTTGGTGGGTCAGACAGCACCCAGTTCCTGACGGGAAGCTCAGGTCACACAGTAGTTTAGTGGCCCATGGTTAAGCATTCAGTCTCTTCTAAGGCTGAGTAGCAAGCCAAAAGACGTTTCTCAAAAGATGAATACTTACTGACAGAGGATGGTAGGGCTCTGCTCCAAAATCCAAAGAGCCTGCTAGAGGCTCCAAATAGCAACCCTATCTGCCACCGCCACTTCAACACCATAGACCTACTGGATCACATGGCCCAAGTGGCAGAGCAGCTGCAGGGCGGGCCTAGGCCTATTGTAGAGCCTTCTCTTGTTCCAAGCCCTGCTCAAAACCAGTAGCTTTTCAGGTCATTTGGTAAACAGACCAGAGTAGCACACCTAAATGAGGAATACACTGCCATGCTGACGTCAACATCCAAAGAGGCCCGCTAGGCCTTGTGCCAGTCTTTTGCTTGTGGGAGGAGCCAGATGCAACAATTTATCTTTCACCATAGAAGGAATATCTCAATATGCCTCATACCATTTGACCCCTAGAAATTTCACAGAGGTAGAAGGCCCCCAAATTTTTGTCAGATTATTTCCCACCCTCTGACACACAAATGTCTTACCGATAAGCCTAGAGTAGTTGTTACTTCTTGCTCAGTAGGTCTAATCAGCACGTCATCAATGTATTGGAGCAGTGTGGAAAAGGTAGTCAAGATGAACTAAATTATGAGAAAGGGCGGGAGAACTGATACACCCTGGAGGTGGAACATACACACAATCACCCAGAACCTTGCCTCTTGTAAGTATTTGATTAGGAGCATCCAATGATGGTATTTTGAGTGTCTCTATTACCACATCACACCACAAACTATCAATACTTCCTTTACCACTGGAAATAGTCATTAGTGCCTTTAAATCTAATCAGATTAGAGAATCAATTCCAGAAACTCCAGAACCAATTCAGAAGATTCATCCTTAAGATTCTACTCCTCTAGAACCACTTTTGGTACCAAAATCTGTATCAGTCAGGGTTCTCATTCTCTATAAAGAGAAATAAAACTAATGAGAAAATGGGAGGGGGGAGCATGAGAGAGGGAGGGAGAGAAAGGAGAGAGAGATTTTAAGTAACTGTCTCACACAACTGTGGAACTAGCAAATCTAAAATTGGCAGAGCAGGCTGGCACACTGAAGACCCAGAAAAGAAGCGATATTGTAGCTTAAGTCCGAAGGCAGTCTGAAGACAAAAGTCTTTCTTTCTTAGGGGACCTCAATCTTTCTTCTCTTAAGGCCTTCAACTGATTGGATGAGGAACCCACATTATGGAGGGTAATCTGATTTACTCAAAGTCTACTGATTTAAATGTTAATGTCATCTAAAAAAATATCTTCACAGCTATCTAGGCTAGTGTTTGACCAAGTATCTGTGTACCATGGCCTAGCCAGTTGACACATAAAACTAACAATCACAGATGCCTAGGCTCAGAAAAAAGCCTACCCATATGTGGAGAAAGTGCCCTAGCACAGAGCCAATCTACACAGAGAGCTCCTGAAATTCAAGGATATCTGTCAAAACATTAACTGAACAGAGATTTTAGTGATTACACACACTAGGGAATAGTCTCTGCAAAAGTAGTTTGGAAAAGTATCAAACAATATTTCAACAACAACCAAAAAATTACAGGCATTACAATGAAATAGGAAAACATAGCTCATTCAAAGGAACAAGAAAAACTGACAGAAACCATCCCTGAGGAAGCCCAGCCACCAGACTTACTAGACAAAGATATTAAAACAACTGTCTTAAAAATGCTTGAAGAGCTAAAGGAAAACATGAACAAATAAAGGAAATCAGAAAAACAATGCATTAAAATCAGAATATCAACATGGAGACAGAAATCGTTCAAAGGAAACAAACAAATTTTAGAGCTGAAAAGAATAACTAAGATGAAAAATTCACCAAGGGGGCTCAAACAGATGTTGAGTGTGAAGAAGAATCAGTGACCTTGATGATATGACAGTTAAATTATTGAGCCTAAGGAACAGAAAAAATATTAAGAAAAGTGAATGACCCCTAAGGGACCTGGGGGACATAAGCAGTGGAACGAGCAATGCATTACAGGAGTCCCAGAAGGAAAAGATAAAAAGGGGCAAAAAGATTATCTGAAGAAAAATGGCTGAAAACTTCCCAAATTTAATGAAAGATGTAAATCTACTGATCCAAGCAGGTCAACAAACATCAAGAAAGATAAACTCAGAGATCCACACCAAGGTACACTGTAATCAAACTGTCAAAAGCCATTAGGATAACTAGTATGAAAAATACAAAAAATTAGCAAGTGTCAGCAAAGATGTGGAATAATTGGAACTCTCATGCATTACTGGTAGGATTGTAAAATGGTGCAGCTTGAGCCTACAGAAAAGTCTGGCAGTTCCTCAAGTTCCTTCAAATTAAACATTGAATTATGATGTATTCCCATAATTCCACTTCTAGGTATATACCCAAAAAAACTGAAAACAGGAATTCAGATACTGGTGCATCAATGTTCAGAGCAGCATTATTCACAATAGCCAAAATGGTGGAAATAACACCAATGTCTATTCACATATGAATGGAAAGACAAAATGTGATATATACATACAATGGAATATTACTCAGGCTTTAAGAGGAATTAAAGTCTGCTATATGCTACATGGATGAACCCTGAAAACAGGCTAAGTGAAATAAGCCAGACACAAAAGGTCACATACTATAGTATTCCATTTATATGAGGTACTTAGAATAAGCAAATTCAAAGACAGAAAGTAGAATAGAGGTTACCAGGGATTGAGAGGTGAAGGAAATGAGGAGTTATTGTTTTAGAGTTTCTGTTTGGGATGATGACAAATTTCTGGAAATAAGATAGTGATGATGGTTGTACACTGTATATGTACTTTATGCCACTAAATTGTATGCTTTAAAGTGGGTAAAATGGTAACACTTATGCTAATATATTTTACAATAGAAAGAAGAAATAGGCATATGTTAAGATCAGAATTGTAGAAGGCATCTGAGTAATTTTTCTTAAAATTTCCTCCCTGAACTCTCAAAGAACAGAAAATATTTTTTCAAATTTGACCTTTGTATGACAATAAATGACAAATTTGGTCTCACATAATCGCTTTGAAATGTTTATTTCAGAATGACCAATAGGACCTTATCCAGATAAAGGTCCTGCCAACACTTCTCACAGGTTATGACTCAGTTTTGCTTCTATGGACCCACCAGTCAAAGCAGTAAAACTAAGTCTTCTTATGAAAACTGAGGTCACCAAAAAAGGGGTGCCAAGTGGGCAATGAAACCCTATTCAGTTATTTCCTATTTGCAAGATGACCTCTTTTGCATTCCTAAAACTTCTACTTTGATTCCCAATATATTGATTTAAAATATCAGTACTTTCACACTATTATATAGAAACAGTACTTTAAATCAATTGCTCCTTTTGCTGCAATAAGGTCCAGCAAAACCTTAGCACTTCAAGCAAACCTACTGTGCCTATCTATGCTCAAGAAATAGTTTGGCTGTGAGGAAGTGCTGGTCTCTTCCAAGCCTTTCCTCAGGACCCACACATCAGACACTCTTCTCTATTCTCTAAAGAGCACACCATGGCTGCTGTGTTCCTCTCCTTCTCTTCTTCTTCTTTTGTTGCCTTCTCCTTATCTTTCAGCTTCTCCTTATTTAGAGTGAACTGGATTGGATTCGCTGCTGGTCGTGTCCTTAAGTAATACATTCCAGTCTTCAAACCCTACACAAAGGAAGCAAATACAACAATTAGAAATTGTAAGAACACTAGACATTCGAAACCAATGTTTAAAATACATTTCCATAGATAGAAATGCAGTGGAGGGAGGGAGGGAGGGAAGATGGCGGCGTAGGAGGACGCTGGGCTCACCGCGCGTCCTGCTGATCACTTAGATTCCACCTACACCTGCCTAAATAACCCAGAAAACCGCCAGAGGATTAGCAGAACGGAGTCTCCGGAGCCAAGCACAGACGAGAGGCCCACGGAAGAGGGTAGGAAGGGCGGCGAGGCGGTGCGCGCTCCACGGACTGGCGGGAAGGAGCCAGGGCAGAGGGGCGGCTCGCCGGCCAAGCAGAGCCCCCGAGTCTGGCTGGCAAAAGCGGAGGGGCCGGACGGACTGTGTTCCGACAGCAAGCGTGACTTAGCGTCTGGGAGGTCATAAGTTAACAGCTCTGCTCGGAAAGCGGGAAGGCTGGAGGACAAAGGGAGGGAGAGCTGCTGAGCCCCCGGACGACAGAGCTCAGTTTGGTGGGGAACAAAGGCGCTCGCCAGCGCCATCTCCCTCACCCATCCCCCAGCCAAAATCCCAAAGGGAACCAGTTCCTGCCAGGGAACTTGCTCGCTCCGCGCAAACACCCAACTCTGTGCTTCTGCGGAGCCAAACCTCTGGCAGCGGATCTGACTCCCTCCGGCTGCCACAGGGCCCCTCCTGAAGTGGATCACCTAAGGAGAAGCGAGCTAAGCCTGCCCCTCCTGCCCCCATGCACCTTGCCTACCCACCCTAGCTAATACGCCAGCTCCCCAGCACCACAAGCCTGGCAGTGTGCAAGTAGCCCAGACGGGCCACGCCACCCCACAGTGAATCCCGCCCCTAGGAGAGGGGAAGAGAAGGCACACACCAGTCTGACTGTGGCCCCAGCGGTGGGCTGTGGGCAGACATCAGGACTGACTGCAGCCCCGCCCACCAACTCCAGTTATACACCACAGCACAGGGGAAGTGCCCTGCAGGTCCTCACCACTCCAGGGACTATCCAAAATGACCAAACGGAAGAATTCCCCTCCGAAGAATCTCCAGGAAATAACAACAGCTAATGAATTGACCAAAAAGGATTTAAATAATATAACAGAAAGTGAATTTAGAATAATAGTCATAAAATTAATCGCTGGGCTTGAAAACAGTATACAGGACAGCAGAGAATCTCTTGCCACAGAGATTAAGGGACTAAGGAACAGTCACGAGGAGCTGAAAAGCGCTTTAAACGAAATGCAAAACAAAATGGAAACGACAACGGCTCGGATTGAAGAGGCAGAGGAGAGAATAGGTGAACTAGAAGATAAAGTTATGGAAAAAGAGGAAGCTGAGAGAAAGATAAAAAAATCCAGGAGTATGAGGGGAAAATTAAAGAACTAAGTGATACACTAAAAAGAAATAATATACGCATAATTGGTATCCCAGAGGAGGAAGAGAGAGGGAAAGGTGCTGAAGGGGTACTTGAAGAAATTATAGCTGAGAACTTCCCTGAACTGGGGAAGGAAAAAGGCATTGAAATCCAAGAGGCACAGAGAACTCCCTTCAGACGTAACTTGAATCGATCTTCTGCACGACATATCATAGTGAAACTGGCAAAATACAAGGATAAAGAGAAAATTCTGAAAGCAGCAAGGGATAAACGTGCCCTCACATATAAAGGGAGACCTATAAGACTCGTGACTGATCTCTCTTTTGAAACTTGGCAGGCCAGAAAGGATTGGCACGAGATCTTCAGTGTGCTAAACAGAAAAAATATGCAGCCGAGAATCCTTTATCCAGCAAGTCTGTCATTTAGAATAGAAGGGGAGATAAAGGTCTTCCCAAACAAACAAAAACTGAAGGAATTTGTCACCACTAAACCAGCCCTACAAGAGATCCTAAGGGGGACCCTGTGAGACAAAGTACCAGAGACATCACTACAAGCATAAAACATACAGACATCACAATGACTCTAAACCCGTATCTTTCTATAATAACGCTGAATGTAAATGGATTAAATGCGTCAACCAAAAGACACAGGGTATCAGAATGGATAAAAAGACAAGACCCATCTATTTGCTGTCTACAAGAGACTCATTTTAGATCTGAGGACACCTTTAGATTGAGAGTGAGGGGATGGAGAACTATTTATCATGCTACTGGAAGCCAAAAGAAAGCTGGAGTAGCCATACTTATATCAGGCAAACTAGACTTTAAATTAAAGGCTGTAACAAGAGATGAAGAAGGGCATTATATAATAATTACAGGGTCTATCCATCAGGAAGAGCTAACAATTATAAATGTCTATGCGCCGAATACCGGAGCCCCCAAATATATAAAACAATTACTCATAAACATAAGCAACCTTATTGATAAGAATGTGGTAATGGCAGGGGACTTTAACACCCCACTTACAGAAATGGATAGATCAGCTAGACACACAGTCAATAAAGAAACAAGGGCCCTGAATGATACATTGGATCAGATGGACTTGGCAGATATATTTAGAACTTTACATCCCAAAGCAACAGAATATACTTTCTCCTCGAGTGCACATGGAACATTCTCCAAGATAGATCATATACTGGGACACAAAACAGCCCTTCATAAGTTTACAACAACTGAAATTATACCATGCATACTTTCAGACCACAATGCTATGAAGCTTGAAATCAACCACAGGAAAAAGTCTGGAAAACCTCCAAAAGCATGGAGGTTAAAGAACACCCTACTAACGAATGAGTGGGTCAACCAGGCAATTAAAGAAGAAATTAAAAAATATATGGAAACAAACGAAAATGAAAATACAACAATCCAAACGCTTTGGGACGCAGCAAAGGCAGTCCTGAGAGGAAAATACATTGCAATCCAGGCCTATCTCAAGAAACAAGAAAAATCCCAAATACAAAATCTAACAGCACACCTAAAGGAAATAGAAGCAGAACAGCAAAAGCAGCCTAAACCCAGCAGAAGAAGAGAAATAATAAAGATCAGAGCAGAAATAAACAATATAGAATCTAAAAAAACGGTAGAGCAGATCAACGAAACCAAGAGTTGGTTTTTTTGAAAAAATAAACAAAATTGACAAACCTCTAGCCAGGCTTCTCAAAAAGAAAAGGGAGATGACCCAAATAGATAAAATCATGAATGAAAATGGAATTATTACAACCAATCCCTCAGAGATACAAACAATTATCAGGGAATACTATGAAAACTTATATGCCAACAAATTGGACAACCTGGACGAAATGGACAAATTCCTAAACACCCACACTCTTCCAAAACTCAATCAGGAGGAAATAGAAAGCTTGAACAGACCCATAACCAGCGAAGAAATTGAATCGGTTATCAAAAATCTCCCAACAAATAAGAGTCCAGGACCAGATGGCTTCCCAGGGGAGTTCTACCAGACGTTTAAAGCAGAGATAATAACTATCCTTCTCAAGCTATTCCAAGAAATAGAAAGGAAAGGAAAACTTCCAGACTCATTCTATGAAGCCAGTATTCCTTTGATTCCTAAACCAGACAGAGACCCAGTAAAAAAAGAGAACTACAGGCCAATATCCCTGATGAATATGGATGCAAAAATCCTCAATAAGATACTAGCAAATTGAATTCAACAGCATATAAAAAGAATTATTCACCATGATCAAGTGGGATTCATTCCTGGGATGCAGGGCTGGTTCAACATTCGCAAATCAATCAACGTGATACATCACATTAACAAAAAAAAAAGAGAACCATATGATCCTGTCAATCGATGCAGAAAAAGCCTTTGACAAAATCCAGCACCCTTTCTTAATAAAAACCCTTGAGAAAGTCGGGATAGAAGGAACATACTTAAAGACCATAAAAGCCATTTATGAAAAGCCCACAGCTAACATCATCCTCAACGGGGGAAAAACTGAGAGCTTTTCCCCTGAGATCAGGAACACGACAGGGATGCCCACTATCACCGCTGTTGTTTAATATAGTGCTGGAAGTTCTAGCTTCAGCAATCAGACAACAAAAGGAAATCAAAGGCATCAAAATCGGCAAAGATGAAGTCAAGCTTTCACTTTTTGCAGATGACATGATATTATACATGGAAAATCCAATAGACTCCACCAAGTCTGCTAGAACTGATACATGAATTCAGCAAAGTTGCAGGATACAAAATCAATGTACAGAAATCAGTTGCATTCTTATACACTAACAATGAAGCAACAGAAAGACAAATAAAGAAACTGATCCCATTCACAATTGCACCAAGAAGCATAAAATACCTAGGAATAAATCTAACCAAAGATGTAAAAGATCTGTATGCTGAAAACTATAGAAAGCTTATGAAGGTAATTGAAGAAGATATAAAGAAATGGAAAGACATTCCGTGCTCATGGATTGGAAGAATAAATATTGTCAAAATGTCAATACTACCCAAAGTATCTACACATTCAATGCAATCCCAATCAAAATTGCACCAGCATTCTTCTCGAAACTAGAACAAGCAATCCTAAAATTCATATGGAACCACAAAAGGCCCCGAATAGCCAAAGTAATTTTGAAGAAGAAGACCAAAGCAGGAGGCATCACAATCCCAGACTTTAGTCTCTACTACAAAGCTGTAATCATCAAGACAGCATGGTATTGGCATAAAAACAGACACATAGACCAATGGAATAGAATAGAAACCCCAGAACTAGACCCACAAACGTATGGCCAACTCATCTTTGACAAAGCAGGAAAGAACATCCAACGGAAAAAAGGCAGTCTCTTTAACAAATGGTGCTGGGAGAGCTGGACAGCAACATGCAGAAGGTTGAAACTAGACCACTTTCTCACACCATTCACAAAAATAAACTCAAAATGGATAAAGGACCTGAATGTGAGACAGGAAACCATCAAAACCCTCGAGGAGAAAGCAGGAAAAGACCTCTCTGACCTCAGCCGTAGCAATCTCTTACTCGACACATCCCCAAAGGCAAGGGAATTAAAAGCAAAAGTGAATTACTGGGACCTTATGAAGATAAAAAGCTTCTGCACAGCAAAGGAAACAACCAACAAAACTAAAAGGCAACCAACGGAATGGGAAAAGATATTTGCAAATGACATATCGGACAAAGGGCTAGTATCCAAAATCTATAAAGAGGTCACCAAACTCCACACCCGAAAAACAAATAACCCAGTGAAGAAATGGGCAGAAAACATGAATAGACACTTCTCTAAAGAAGACATCCGGATGGCCAACAGGCACATGAAAAGATGTTCAATGTCGCTCCTTATCAGGGAAATACAAATCAAAACCAACTCAGATATCAACTCACGCCAGTCAGAGTGGCCAAAATGAACAAATCAGGAGACTATAGATGCTGGAGAGGATGTGGAGAAACGGGAACCCTCTTGCACTGTTGGTGGGAATGCAAATTGGTGCAGCCGCTCTGGAAAGCAGTGTGGAGGTTCCTCAAAAAATTAAAAATAGACCTACCCTATGACCCAGCAATAGCACTGCTAGGAATTTATCCAAGGGATACGGGAGTACTGATGCATAGGGGCACTTGTACCCCAATGTTTATAGCAGCACTCTCAACAATAGCCAAATTATGGAAAGAGCCTAAATGTCCATCAACTGATGAATGGATAAAGAAATTGTGGTTTATATACACAATGGAATACTACGTGGCAATGAGAAAAAATGAAATATGGCCTTTTGTAGCAACGTAGATGGAACTGGAGAGTGTGATGCTAAGTGAAATAAGCCATACAGAGAAAGACAGATACCATATGGTTTCACTCTTATGTGGATCCTGAGAAACGTAACAGAAACCCATGGGGAAGGGAAGGAAAAAAAAAAAAAAAGAGGTTAGAGTGGGAGAGAGCCAAAGCATAAGAGACTGTTAAAAACTGAGAACAAACTGAGGGTTGATGGGGGGTGGGAGGGAGGGTAGGGTGGGTGATGGGTATTGAGGAGGGCACCTTTTGGGATGAGCACTGGGTGTTGTATGGAAACCAATTTGACAGTAAATTTCATATATTAAATAAATAAATAAATAATAAAGTAAAATACATTTCCATAAACCACATCAGATTGTTTTCTAAACCTGAAATTCCATCTCCTGTAGGAAGCCTTCTCAAAAATGCTTAAAGACAAAGAGTCAGCACATTGTGTTCATTTTACCCCTAAAAAAGCTTATCTTTGGAAATGTCAAACATTTTTGTTCTATAGTCTTTTGTTTTTATGTGTATGACTTCCATGTTTGCCTAAAACAATGTCTGCCTTATAATTATTTAGAGAGCTAGACTGTGTCTCTGTAAAGAACAGATGATGACTACTTCAAGGATAAGTACCATCATCTTCTATTTGGTATCCCCAGTCTTAGCACATAGTATATATTCAATAAATGTCTCTTAAATTAAAAAGAAAAAAATTTAATTCTATATAAATACCCAGGTGATTGTCAGTTAATAAGGATGGAATCCAGAACACAGGACTTTACAGTTGCCAATGACAAGCTAAGTAATTTGGCTTTTAGATTGTAGATAAAGTGGAGAAACAATGGATGTTTTTGAACAGTGAGTGGGTTGACATGTGTAAAGTCTTATTTTAGAAATGGTAGCAGTGCACAAGATAATGCAGATACTAGAAGCAAAGAGATTAGTCAAGAAGTTAAGAATAATGGTAGTGGAACAGGAAGAAAGATATTCAAGAAACAGTACAAAGGTACAACCACCACAACTTGGTGAGTAATTGTATGGAGAATAAAGGGAGGGTCGTAGGTAACTCCCAAGGTTTCAAAACTAATAATGAAATAATCCTAAAAGAAACAAGAAAATCCAAAGTGAGAGCTTAATCTGGCACAAAAACCATGGTTTGGTTTTAACATATTGGATTTGAAATGAAAGAACTAGGTGGCAATATTTAAATAGGCAGCTAGAAAGTAAAACTGCTCCAATTCCAAAATATCCCAAGCTGGCAACAAGTCCATGATTTCCTCCACCAACCTGCTTCCAGCCGTAGAAGTGCATACTAGTCAGTTTGCCATAGTTAGGCTCAGCAATGTGGATGTTCAAAGACTGGCTTTGATCAATGAAAGCACCTCTTTCAGCTGCCATCTTAAGAACGGTTTTCTGTGAGATCTCCCACACAGTCTTATAAAGTTGCTTCAGGTCATCAGGAATTTCTGGTATGTTCTGAAGAAGGAAAAACAAATGTTTATTGCACTCTGGTTGAAGAAATCAGTATAATTAACATAATTTTTTTAATGTTTATTTATTTTTGAGAGAGAAAGAGAGAGCAAGTGGAGTAGGAACAGAGAGAGAGGGGGAAGAGGATCCGAAGCAGGCTCCGCACTGACAGCAGCGAGCCTGACGCAGGGCTTGAACTCATGAACTGTGAGATCATAATCTAAGCCAAAGTCAGAGTCTCAACTGACTGATCCACCCAGGCGTCCCTTTAATTAACATAATTAATGATACCAGGGTCTGGCCTCAGTTCTATTTCCTGCCAGATCTGACCCATACCGTTCAGTATCATACAATATGAGCCCTTATCAAGTTTCCCAAGACTGCTTACTCTGGATTAGAATGTCCAACAAAACTCCATTTAACCAACAAAATATATGGCTGGTGGTAATGATTAAAGATCCATTTCTATTTGGATTATAGCCAAAATATTCATTGTTCTAGAGGCACTTAAAAAAGGAAGGAACCAAGCAGCAATAAATGACCCTTGAGCTTTACAGAAAACACAAATAATCAGGGCTATAACTCACAGGTACATGATCAAGGGAAGCAATGAAACAAACCCCTTTTGGAGTCAACAGAACATTTTCTTAGGTATAGGGTTAATCTGCATCAAAACATACAGACTAGCTAATAGTGTTACCATTTCTTCCAGCAAAAATAGAACTGTTACAGAAATCTTTATCTGTGTTACCAAGGAGACAAATGTTTAGACAGAGGTCTCCATCCACAAATAAATGCTTCTTGGGCACCTGGGTGGCTCAGTCATTTGAGCGTCCGACTTTGGCTCAGGTCACGATCTCGCCGTTCAGAGTTTGTGCCCCACATCGGGCTCTATGCTGACAGCTCAGAGCCTGGAGCCTGTTTCAGATTCTGTATCTCCCTCTCTCTATCTGCCCCTCCCTGGCTCGTGGTGTCTCTCTCTCTCTCTCAAAAATAAATAAACATTAAAAAAAATTTTTTTTTTAAATAAATGCTTCTTGATTCTCAGCTGCAAATATGCAAATATTTTATTGTTAAATACTATTTGCGGCTGTTTTTGGGACACTGAGTCCTCAATCTCCACCATACTTTTAAATTAAGTCTGACTCTCTAATTTCACACTTTATCAGTGGTCCCCAAACTTTGATGGATTTTGGAATGACCCAGATGGTCTTTAAAAAATACTAATGCCTGGTTCCCATTTTCAGATATTCCAACTTAATTGTTATGCAACCTAAGCTTCCGAAATTTTTTTTAAGCTTCAGAATTTTAAAAGCTCCCCAACTGATTCTTATGTACAGAGAAGTTGGAAACTACTGCTTTATATTATTGCACAAACAAGAGGGAAAGGCCTAGCTATGTGAAGATGTATATAATCCTAGCACAACAATGCAGAGGTGAACATAAGCCTATATGACCACAGTGAATAGCCATTCTTTCTCTCCACTGCCTGGGATAAGTGAGAAGGTACCGATGTCCAACTTAGCTACTAAAGAGCACACTTCATTTTCATTCTGTACCTGGATAGAACCATTGCATGCAATAATCTGATTTTTCATCTCTTCATTCCACAAGCCCCGCTCGGTAAGATCCTTCAGTAAGTGCGGATTTACAATCTGAATCAAAAAGCAAAAAAGATGCCAAGGAATAATTAAGAATGACAGGGCTAAACAGGATCACAGGCCTGGAACTTAAAGTAAATAAGATCATTTAAAGAAGCATTTAACATTAGATTACCTGGTAAATTCTGTATTTTATAAAAGTGAGAGGCCCATCCTACCAAACAAAAGTTGTATTCCTTTAAATCTTGACCTGTTATTCAAGAAATGTAATATTTGCAAAGGTGAAAAGAGCCAGCATTGCCTAAGATGGGTAAATCTTTGTGGACTCTTTTTTTTTTTTTCCTAAGAAAGGATACAATAAATACTTAAGAAAAATTAGAAATGCATCCACTCCAAACCTACAGAAATTGATTTCAGGAGATCTGGAAATTCACAAATAAAAATCTTCTAGATTAGTGGTTCTCAACCCTAGCTGCATGTTAGAATTACCTGGGAACCGTAAAAAAAACACTAGTCCTACCTACCAGAAATTCTAATTTGTAAACAAGTTATTTGTAAAAATTTGTGAATTGTAACCATCATTACAGGATGGTTAAATATCATGTGAACTCTAACATCAACAACTTATTTTCCTATGTAACCCTCAAAAATTCATTCTTTTGACAGATATTTATTAAATGTCTATTATGTGCTGAAATAGAGTAACACTGGAGATGAAGATGACTCACTTTATCAAAGCTGTGCCCTGTACTAAGCAAAAAGGGGCAAACTAAATAGGAGTTGTCATTTACTCCCAACATCGGGCTTTTGCACAATCTCCTGTAGGTGGAGTCGTGATCTCACCTGAAATTCTCCCGACAAGACTCTGCGAGTATAGATGTTGCTGGTATAAGGTTCGATGGACTCATTATTTCCCAGAATCTGAGCAGTTGAAGCAGTAGGCATCGGGGCAATAAGTAAACTGTTTCTTATACCATACCTAAAGAAAAGGAGATTATCAGATGCTGGTCCTAAAGCTATAATCTGCCAGGAAGGCAGTTACTTTATGTCATTGTAGTAAATGCAGATGCTGTCAGTGACACCATACATGCATTAGACTCATATAATGACTTTTGCATGCAACCCCAGTAGAGATGCAACTTCACAGTATGAATGGTATAGCTTGCCCCTCTCCTAAATGCCTGAATCCTCAACTCAATTAGCACAATTTTTAGTGCTGGCAATTCTTATTATACCGATTTATTAGCATTTGATACACTAGCTTGCTCAGGGAAATACTCAAATGACTGTTGGAGAGTCCCCACCTGTATCAGGGTACATTCATTCAACCCTCACTCTTTTCTAAGTACCTATATGATCACTGTGCTAAGCTCTTTAAGGAAAAATAATGATGTGAAAGTGGTCACAATCAGACATCTATCACCAAAATTCTCCACAGGAAAAAATTATGCTCAGATTATGTATATTCCTGACTTCTTCTATTACCTCTTTAATCATAATGTTCCTAGAGGAAGGTTAACATCTTTGACTCTATTCACTGCCAAACAGAGTGCTTAAGGAAGAGTACACTATCTGAACACTGCCCTTAGCTTGTTCTTCAAAGCTTAGCCTAAGAGATGACCCCTCTGGAACATCTTTCCCAACCAGGAAGACAATGCTGAATACAAATGCCAAATATAAGGGCACCTGGGTGGCTCAGTTGGTTGAACGTCCAACTTTAGCCCAGGTCATGATCCCATGCTTCATGGGTTCGAGCCCCGCATCAGGCTCTGTGCTGACAGGCTCAGAGCCTGGAGCCTGCTTCGGATTCTGTGTCTCCCTCTCTCTCTGCCCCTCCCCTACTCTCTTTGTCTCCCAAAAATAAACATTAAAAAAAATTTTTTTTTAATGCCAAATATAAATATTTCTTCTGCAAACATTTTCTATGACATGTACCTTTATGTACATTTTAACTACTTGTGTTACGTGTCTTACCTTATTTAGTCTTAAGTTTCTCAAAGAGTTTGTCTTTACTACATTCTATACCTCTGGATTTACACAGTACTTAGCTTAAAGCTTCATATCCTAATGGAATCTTAATCTCACTTTGTCACTTTGTAATTTTGAGGCATCAAGCAAACCACCAAAAGACCTCATGTCTTACTTACTCAGTAAAGTGGACAGTGATTTCCTGTCCAAAGATAGGAAAAATGTATTGAAGAGTCATATATATATATATATATATATATATATATATATATATATATATATATGGCACATACCAAACTATGGAATTGTCTGTAATCATTAAAAACATTAGGCAGATCTGCATGGACTAAAAAAAGAAGGATGTCCAAAATAAATCCCTAAAGGTCTTAAAATATGTCAAGTTAGGGGCGCGTGGGTGGCTCAGTCAGTTAAGCATCTAACTTCGGCTCAGGTCATGATCTCACGGTTTGTGGGTTCGAGCCCTGTGTTGGACTCTGTGCTGACACCTCAGGGCCTAGAGCCTGCTTTGGATTCTGTGTCTCCCTCCATCTCTGCCCCTTCCCCTGCTTGCACTCTGTCTCTCTCCCTCTCTCTCCCAAAAATAAACATTAAACATTAAAAAAAAAAAAGAATGTCAAGTTTGATCACATCTTTGGAACAAAACTGTATGCATCTGCAAGCGTACTGAAAGTGGTCTAGAAAAATACACACTATTAACAACAGTTATCTCTGGGAAAAGGAGTAAGCTGGTTTTTGTTTGTTCTGTGGAACAAGTGGTTGGCAGAAGAGGTATAAAAAGAAGGGCTGTTGTGGCACCTGGGTGGCTCAGTCGGTTGGGCCTGACTCCAGCTCAGGTCATGATCTCATGATTCGTGAGTTCGAGCCCCACATCGGCTTGCTACTGTCAGCACAGAGCTTGCTTTGGATCCTCTGTCCCCATCTCTCTGCCCCTCCCCTGCTTGTGTGCTCTCTCTCAAAAATAAACAAACATTTAAAAATAAAAAAAGGAAGGGCTTTTACTTTCCATTTTATTTCTGTATTTGAATTTTATTATTCATGTATTAATTTTGAAAATTTAAAAAGTTGTGTATACAAAAATATCTATAGCATTTTGACAAAAAAACACATAAAAAATAAACTATAGCTTCATGTTTGTAAAAGTTGAATTTGCATGTAAATGTACACATGCACACATGTTCAAAAGAAAATCTGAAAGATGAGAGACAAGAAGATACAAACAGGTTTTTGGGGGAGGTGGTACTGGGATACTTTTCATTTTACTCCCTTTCACACATATATTTTCCTAGATTTTCTAATATGTATTATTTGAGTAATAAAACAATTTTAAGGTGAACAGATATTTTTAAAGAGTATTTTAAACCTATTACTTCCTTCTGTAAACATTAAACACTTTGCATATGGATTAACCCACAGATGACAGACTCATGAAGAAAATGAAAACAACTTGTTTATTATTCACTAAGCAAAACATTCTACCTGCCCTTAAATCTTTTATGTTTCTTAGATTGAAAGGCCTTAAAAAACCTCAAGTTTCACAGTTTTTCTTTCACACAGTTTAACACATTACCCTCCAAAACCTCTCCAAAATCCCTAACTTATTCCTATCACAATCAATTCAGCAAAAGCCATTTTGACAAATCACCAAGGTGGTTAAGCAAAAAATAAAAGTGAAAAACATTTAAAAAGCAAGCACAATGGAAAATATGAAGGTTTAATGAGAAAAAGAATTGCTTAATCCTGATAGTTAAGCCCCTAAAACAAGATGAGCTAATAATAATACCTACCATTTATTAAAATGTTTTCAGTGTACCAAGCAATTTGCAGGTTACTATTCATATATTATCTTACAAAGTATTTTTACAAAAACAGTTCTGTAAATAGGTCATGTAAGCCCCATTTAAAAGAGAAAAATAAGTTTCAGAAGTTAATAAAACATACCTAACTTCTGAAAGCCACAATGAGAGTTAAACCCTCCTTACTTTAAAGCTACCTTACATCTCCTTACTTACTTTGCAATCTTTTCCTTGAGAAGTTTCCAGTCCCATAGGTCTGTAGGAATAACATTCCACATATCATACTGAAGGATCTAGGGAAAAAACAATGCAAATTTATGACAAACCACCCTACAACAATTTAAAACCATTACAAAAACCGAATGACTAACTGCCATGCCCTACATCCCAACAAATGTCTTCTAATGGAACTGTGTGAGGAATTCAAAGTCCAGAGATTCCCCTGGCGAAATTTCCATGCAGTCTAACTGATTAAAAGAATGTTAAAAAAACTGGTTAAGGCTTACCTCTTCCCCTTATCATATCTAGAATCCATATCATATCTACAAACCAGGAAATCCTAACATTAACACAAGTATATTGCTGAGATGCATTCTCTTTGTATAGTAAAGTGTTACTCTATTTTCATCTTTCTTAATTGCTTTGATCTGCCCCTTGATCTATTTGCTTAGCTACTAGACATCTATTTTCAAATCACTGCATATCAGACTTCCCCAAAATCAGCAGGAACATCAAGACTAAAAAGAACATAACATTTTATTTTACACTGAAGAAAATCATTCTACCAATAATAAAGGCAGTGTGGACAGCAGAACTGTTCCCAGGTTCTCACCCCCTGGTGCACAGCCCATGTACAATGTCCTCCTCCCAAATGTGGGCAAGACCTGGGAATATGATGGATGTCACTTACATGATTATGGCAAAGGTGAAAAGTCTCTGCAGATGTAATTAAGGTCACCAATCAGTTAATTTTGAGATAAATAAAAGAGAAATTATCCTGGGTAGACCCGACTTATCAGATAAAAGCCCTCAAAAGAGCAATTGGACTCGGGTATTCTTGAAATGAGACACTCTCTCTCACTAGCTTTGAAGAAGCAAGATGTCATGAGTTCTACAGAAACAAAAAAAATGAATTCTGCCAACAACCAGGTGAGCTTAGAAGAGGACTCTGAGCTTCAGATGAGACTCCAGCCTCTACCAACACCTTGACTATAGCCTTGTGAGACCCAAACTAAGGCAAGCTTGGAACCCTGACTCAAGGAAACGATGATAACATATGTTGTTTTAATGTACTATATTTAGCGAAAGAAAACTAATACAGTTAGCATTCTTCTTAGATCACTTTTACCAATGACTAGTTCTAAATAAAACATTAAAATAAAAGGGAGGGGTGCCCGGGTGGCTCAGTCGGTTGAGCGTCCAACTTCGGCTGAGGTCATGATCTCATGGCTCATGACTTTGAGCCCCACATCAGCTCTGTGCTGACAGCTCAGAGCTTGGAGTCTGCCTCGGATTCTGTGTCTCCCTCTCTCTGTTCCTCCCCTGCTCATGCTCTGTCTCTCTTTTAAAATAAATGAATGTCAAAAAAAATTTAAATAAACAAAGGGGTGAGGCGTCTGGTTGGCTTAGTTGATAGAGCGTGGGACTACTGATCTCGGGTTTGTAAGTTCAAGCCCCTGTTGGGTATAGAGATTTCTTAAAATAAAAATCTTAAAAAATAAATAAATAAATAAATAAATAAATAAATAAATAAATAAAAGAACTTTGCCTACGATAAAGGGAGTCTGGCTGGCTCAGTTGGTGGAGCATGCGATTCTTGATCTCGGGGTTATAAATTTGAGCCCCATGTTGAGTGCAGAAATTACTTAAAAATTAAATCTTAAAAAAAAAAAAAAAGAGTATCTTTTTAACTCTAGAGAACAAAAGTACCATATTAGCTTCCTATGGCTGGTATAACAAATTACCATAAATTTGGTGGCTTAAAATAACAAAAATTTATTCTCTCCTAGCTCGGGAATCCAGAAGCCCAAAATGAACATGTTGGGAGGGCCACACTCCCTCCGGAGGCTCTAGAGCAGATTCTGTCCTTTGCCTCTTGCAGCTTCTAGTGACTATCAGCATTCTTGGGTTGTGGATGCATTACTCTGGTCTCTGCCTCCATCGTCATGTTGCCTCCTCCTCCCCTCTGTCTCCTATAAGGATACTGTCACTAGATTTAGGACCCAGCTGGAAAATCCAGGATAATCTTATTTCAAAATCCTTAATTATATCTGCAAAGACTTTTTTATTTTTATTTTTTTTTAATGTTTTTTTAACGTTTATTTATTTTTGAGACAGAGAGAGACAGAGCATGAACAGGGGAGGGTCAGAGAGAGAGGGAGACACAGAATCCGAAACAGGCTCCAGGCTCTGAGCCGTCAGCACAGAGGCCGACGCGGGGCTCGAACCCACGGACCGTGAGATCATGACCTGAGCCTAAGTCGGACGCTTAACCGACTGAGCCATCCAGGCGTCCCTGCAAAGACTTTTTTAAACCAAAAAGATAACATTCACAGGCTCCAGCAATAAGATGTAAACATATCTTTTTGAGGGCAACCATTCAGCCTACTACAGGAACTTATAAGCAAAAAGAAATTTCATCCATATACTTACTCCTTTGCTGACTGGAGAGCCCTCATAGGTTTCATATGGGCCATGCTCCTTGGCCAGGTCACAGCTGGCTTCCAAGGCTCCATAATAAATAGTTTCAAAGATTTGCTTGTTTAGTAACTGGGCTTCTGGACTCTCAAAAGGATACCTCATCAGAATAAAAGCATCTGCCAGACCTTGTACCCCGATTCCAATGGGGCGATGGCGTTTATTTGATAAGCATGCCTTTGTGCCAACAGATTTAGAGAAGAAAGAGACATTACTGAATAGAAAAGGCAACATTCTGCACCAAATGATACCCTCTCTCTTTTTATCTCCATTTTCTCACACCATTCCACTGACAGCCATTTAAATAATGACTGGCAGACCGTGATACACTCCCTCCAACTTAGACTTCAATAATTACCAATAAGCAAAAAATCTATTCATACCTCTGGGACAGGGTAGTAATTAATATCAATAATTTTATTCAAGTTTCGGACAATGACTTTGGTAACTTCAGCCAACTTCTTAAAGTCATATGTGTGTTCTGACGTGACATACATATTCAGGGCTAGGGAAGCCAAGTTACAGACTGCAACCTGGAAGGCAAAGAAAAGGGGTCAAGAATCACACAATTTTTATTTCTTCCCCATGTCAATGACAGCAACATGTAAGCCTCTAATGCTCTATGATATTAAATTATAAAATTTTTATCTTTATCTTCTCCCTCTCATCGTTCATTTCTAAATCCCAATACCTATTCACATGTGAGTTATAACACGCACCAGTGAAATAAGTAAGGAGAGAGAATCTGTGTTCCATACTCCATGGCTCTATGACCAGACATACATCCCATTGTGGTATAATTTTTTATGTATATTCGTCTCAGTCAGGAGATGTATGCTGTCTAATATACCAGCCACTAGCCACATGTAGCTATTTCAATAAAATAAAAAATTCAGTTTCTCAGTTGCAATGATCATATATCATGAGCTCAACAGCCACCAGATACAGAACACTTCCATCACTATAGAACGCTTTTCCAAATTACACATTCCTACCTTACTCTAATTGAGATTCTGATAAGCCTTTAACAACAGGAGATCCAAGTTTGTGAATTCTGAAAAAGCTCTTCAGGTGATTTTCCACTACACTACACTAGGTGATAGGCTTCTCCAGGAAAGAATCATATCTTATTTACCCTTATATTTTTAGTTCTGGTACCACATCTCACATATAATAAATGCTAAATAATGTTAAATGAATATTTTCTTTTCCACTTTGATTAGGACTATCCTAACCCAAACTCTCAACTCCTCTCACCTAGACTCCCTCATGCCCTTCATATCTACTCAATTCTATACAAGTTGCCTAAGTACCCATTTATAAAGTATAACTCAAATCACATAATACAGTAATTGAGTCTGATAAAGGCTAGGGAGCAAAATAAGGGAGGAAAAGACAAAAGAGTTCTAGGAATAAGGACAGAAGGATGCCATTTTTAAATACGGTTGTCAAGGAAGACATCACTGAGACATCAATAGGACATATGAACAAACTGAAAAGGTTAGATAGCAAGCCATGTAGCTATCTGGGGGGTGGGGGGGAAGAGCATTTTAATATTCAAAATAAAGTAAACAGCAAAAGTCCTGAGGAAGGAGTGTGCTTGATATGTTTGGGAACAGCAAGGAAATTAGTAGGGCTGGAGCACAGTGAGCAAGGAGGGAAAGTAACAGTAGATGAGATGGGCATCCCCAGTTGTGCATGACCTCATGGGGCATTATAAGGATTATGAATGAAAATGAATGAAGTATTGATACATACTACAACACAGATAAGCCTTGAAAACATGCTAAGTGACATAGGCCTGACACAATAGGCCACCATATTATATGATTCTGTTTGTATGGAACACCCACAAGAGGCAAATCCAGAGGCAGGAAACAGATTAGTAGAAGTTGCCAGGGGCTAGGGAAGGAGGCTTCCTCCTCCTTTCCATAGTTTATATCCAACATCCAAGCAGCCTGTCTTTCAACCACTACAACAATCTCCTTAGGCTCACCTCCAACCTCTTCTCACACCAAAACACTCTATCACCAGAAACAAGAACCATCCTTCTCATCCTAGCATTTTGATGCTATTTTCCTTCCAGGAACCTACAAGGGCTTCCTACCTCTGCGACATGCCAGCTTTCACCTACTACCTTCCCTCCCTCAGCTATAGCCATCTCTCCATATACCAAACCATAATGTATTTGTTCCATCAGAACAAACTTATTTGATACACACTGCATAAAACCTATTCCTGTCTCTGATCTGACGGGCTATTCTTCCCAAATGGAAAGCCTGTCCATAAACTTCTTTTTTAAGAAACCAAATCTATGTCCCATTTCTATCCTTACCTCTTCTGTGAATTGCCTTAAAGATCCGAGATTAGAATTTTGTCTCACCACTCACTGAAAAGACTCTCCACCTGCTTATTATATACTTTAAACTGAATGAACATCCTGACACATTTTTGTGTTTGTCCTAAACCAACATGACTGAACACTGAGTAAAGATTATTACAACAATGCGTGTGTAATAAAAAGGTGATTAAATCTTTTCTACATGGCCTAGACTGTAAGATATTTGAGGGCACAGATCACACCTGTTCCCTTACAATCTCTACTTTGGTGCCCTTCTATTTACAACAAACTACAAAAACTCCCTTCCCTCACCTCAAGTGAAATCAAGTGAGGGATGCACAAACAATAACTGCCTAAGATTCTTCTCTCAGTACCCTGGGCAGAAGTTTTTCTACCTACCTCATCTTTGCTGGTATACTCTACTATTTCTGTGCACAGGTTGCTGCATTTGATCGTTCCCAGGTTCTGCTGGTTGCTCTTCCGATTACAGGAATCTTTGTAAAGCATGTACGGGGTACCTGTCTCTGTCTGAGACTCAATGATGGCATACCAAAGCTGCTGAGCTTTTACAACTTTGCGGACACGACCCTGTTTCTCATAACTGAAAGGCAAAGCTAATATTATTTTAATATTCCCTAAGAAAATCTTTATTGCAGACAACTTGAAGACACTAAAATATAAAATTACAAAAACTCTTAAATTGTTTACTATGTTTTGCTAAAAGGGTGGGGGTGGGGGGAAGGAATATGATCTTTATTTTACTGTAACTAAAGCCACAGAGGAAAATCAGACAGCTCTGGACCTATTTGAATATACCCCAATTCCACTAAATCAACAAAACCCTTCATAAGGAAAAGGAATAACACCTCAAGTGGTCAAATCTCCTACTATTGTACTATTATTTAATAAACTCTTGACATGTGTCCTAACTGTTCTTGATTCCCAGGTGCGATATAAAGCATAACTTTTTTTTCTTTTTTTGTCAAATGTACTGACAAAAATAATACTCTCTGTCTTAATTTTTAAAAGGATCAGTTAAAAACCTCTTTATAACTCCCAAAGTTTTAAGAAAGAAGATAGAAACTCAATTTTGGTGAAGATTCAGATAGCAAATCTGACCAAAATATATTATTAATCACATTCTCTACTGGATGCTTCTGGGATTCCTAGAAACTGGCTAATGATTGATGGTATTTTGACACTTGGATTCCCCAAATAAAAGAGACATACGGTTAAAAATGATTACTTTCATATTTTTCCCATACCTTTCATATAGCTTCTCAAATTCCTCTCCCCAAACCTCATCCAGACCAGGACATTCATTTGGACACATCAAAGACCAGTCCTACAAAGGGAAGAACCCATACGAAACTTTAAATAACCAACCACACATAGTCCATTAGGAACACTGAAAGGGACAGGGTGACTTCTATAGACTCTCTTGGAAATCTGCTACAGAAATGATCATTTTGGACTCGGGCTCAAACATCTAATTCTACCTGTTTATACATGATCTTTTAAGCATTTAGGTCCGATAGCATCTACTTTAGAAAATAAAAATCCAAGGGGTGCCTGGGTGGCTCAGTCGGTTAAAGCCGACTTCAGCTCAGGTCATGATCTCACAGCTCGTGAATTTGAGTCCTACATCAGGCTCTGTACTGACAGCTCAGAGCCTGGTGCCTGCTTCAGATTCTGTGGCTCCCTTTCTCTCTGCCCCTCCTCTACCCTTCCCCTACTCACACCCTCTCTCTCCTTCAAAAATAAACATTAAAAAAAAAATTTTTTTAAAGAAAACAAAAATCCAAGAAGGTAGGAATGGCATCTCTTAACTTGCTTAAAATTCTTCCATAGCATAACATGCAGGTGGGCTCTTCCTAAGCATGATTTAAGATGACAAAAAAGAAAACTGATATGAATAAAGTTGTTCTTACCAACAGGTACCTATTTCTCACCTGATTAGTCTCCACTCGTTTCATGAAGAGATCCGGAATCCAAAGGGCAAAGAAAAGGTCTCTGGCACGCTGTTCTTCCTTTCCTGTGTTCTTCTTTAAATCAAGAAACTCAAAAATGTCTAAATGCCAAGGCTCCAGATAAATAGCAAATGCCCCAGGTCGCTAAAGGCAAATACATCATCATTCTTTTCAAAATCAGAATGAAACAAAGAAACTTCATATTTTCCAAGGCACTTTTATAATATCTCCTTTGATCTTCATTACAAGTAAGGAATTAAATGACATAATACAAGTAAAAGTACTATAAATATAAGTACTAGTATTTTTCTTATAATTCTAGGAGTGAAAAAGAGCAATTGATAAGAAAGAACAAGAAAGATGAAATAACTTGTCCAGAGTGACACAGTGAACTACAGACGGAGCTTCCTTCAGTTGTCATCCAGCTACTTTACATTATATGACACGTATGCAAACCCCAAAGAAAATCACTTTAATTCTGACAATTATAAATTGTGCTCTTACCAAAGATCAAAAAAGTGATGTCTTATATCAAGATCTCCACAGATTGTTTTTAAAGTCCATCAAAGGAAATTCATCAACTACCAGGTGATTAGTGTGTCTACATATACGTAAGAGGCAGCCTCAAGTGGCAAACTATCCTGCTGATAACACTGGGCAAACAATCCAATTCTCTCAATTCTACTTCTCCCTCTGTGAAACAGGCAGAGTTTTGTTTTTGTTAAACAACAAAAACAACAAAAAAACCCCTACAAGACTATTACAACTCCTTTGCAAGATTAGGTATCAATATAAGTTACAATTTTAGAAATTCTTTGCCAATAAACTGTCATATAAAAAAAGCTGACTGGGGGCACCTGGCTGGCTCACTCAGTAGAGCATGCTACTCTTGATCTCAGGGTCATGAGTTCAAGCCTCACACTGAGCGTGGAGCCCACTTAAAAAATAAAATAAAAATAATACAAAGCTGACTAGATCATTTGCTGCCTGGAGCCAAAGGTAAAGTATGTATGGGTGGGAGTGATGGGGTGATTAATCAAAGGTGCTTGAGGAAACATTTTGGAGTAATGGAAATGTTCTATATCTTGATTGGTATAGTGATTACATAAGTATACACGTTTGTCAAAACGCATCAAACTGTACACTTAAAGTGTGTGCATTTTTGAAGTAAATTATACCTCATTAAACTGATTTTGAAAGTAAAAAAAAAAAGCAAAGTAATTACAAATATACACACTAAATCACCTTATTTTAAGCATTCATGGTTAAAGATTTTTAGTCCTAATTTCCAAGACTTCAAGTAACAGAGCATACCTTGTTTCCACCTTGATCCACATATCGAGCTGTGTTGTTATATACTCTCAGCATTGGCACAAGGCCATTGGAATTGCCATTAGTCTGAAAGAGAGACCGAGAATAAAGGCATCTGGAGGAGAAAAGTGGGACTAAGTAAGCATGGAAAAGAACAAAATGGCTCAACAGTGAATATGTTACAAGAGCTCTCCCAGTCTAAATAAAGTTTTATCTGCTTTCCATCTCTCCCTTTATAAACAGAATACCCAATATAAAATAAACAAAATATTGTTTTCCCCTAATTGTTGTTTTAATGTTCTTGTTGCATCTCTAATTTACAATTACAAGTCAAAACAATCTGAAACCAGGGTAGCTGAACTTAACCTCCATACCTTATAATGGTCATTATATAAAGATATACTTTGAGTAGAATAAAAACACAACTACAGTGTCTTTTTCCCAAAAGGCAACTTACAGTAAGAATTATACACAGTGGATAAATGAAGACAATAAAGATATATGGAGATTCTCAACAATAAATGGATTCTAGAATGAAGATAAGAAAACACAAAGACTCCTAAAAGATACCTCATCAAAAATAATCCTTCTAACTCTAAGGTAAGCCTTTAAACAGACTAGAAAGATAAGTGAGCAATGGCTCACCCTATTATTGTGTGTTAAGTGCTCCAAAACACTATGTAATAGAATAGTTTCCTCCTGGACTCCCTAACTTTCTTCTGTAGGGTCAGATATTTTCTTCACATTACAGGTGAGGAAACAAACCCAGAGATGTAAAATAACTTATGCTAGGCTGCATTACTACTAAGTAGAGGAGACGGGATTTAAATCCAGGTCTTTCTTATCCAATATCTTCATCTTGACTCCCAATGAATAATGAACTAGCAAAGGGCTAAATTTACATCATAAAGAGCCAACTTGTAAAACATGAATCCTGGCTCTACTACATATTAAGTGACTGATCTCTGGAAGTAATTTAATTTTCTAAGCCTCAGATTCCTCACTTGTAAAGATGATATTGCCTTTAATCACAAAGTTATTGCAAAGAGTAAAGTTCCTACGATGTGTCTCTAATGGTACCCATATCCTATGGCTTATAGCAAGGATTAAATGAGTAACTCAAACTTTTATAACAAATTTAGCATATAATAAGCAATCAATAAATGATAGCTGCTATTATTATCACATCAAATCCAAATTCCAAAATCTGAGCCAAAAAAATCCGACAGATCATCTCATCTAAACCAGAAGCTAGAAATAGTGAAATGACTCCCTCCAAGTCACACAGCCAGTTAGCACTTAACAGAGACCCAGGTCTCCCAAGCTCCAGCGTATGCCCTCTCAACGATAAGCCTGGCTGCTTATCTTTTTATCCTACAATCTTTTAGTCATAAAACAGAAGCTTACCCCAGCAATGTAGCTGCCAGTAGCTCGAATACAACTCACAGCGACACCAATTCCACCAGCAGACTTGGAAATCAATGCACACTGCTTTAGAGTGTCATAAATGCCTTCAATACTATCATCTTTCATACTCAGAAGGAAGCAGCTACAGGGGAAAAAAAAAGTCACAACTCAGCAAGGAAATGAAACAAAGCAGAGAAACAACACTGACTATACACCCCCAAAACAGTAAGTTGGGCAAATAAGATTTGAAGTTTACAAAATTCCTAGTTATTTTAGAAAAAAAATTAAAAAAACTTTTACTGGATATGGCATAAGACATATCAACACATCCTATTATTTTAAAAATATCTTGCTGCCTATCCCAGATGTTAAGCCTAGAAGGAAGTCTTATAATAAAGTCAAAAATATTAACTCACATGTTTATCAGACTGCAGATGTGCCTTAACACATTTTCTCCTGCAAATTCCTAAGCATAGATCAATAATAGGTCTTTCCAACCTATTAGTAAGCCAAGAAAAATTTATGAAATAAAAAAACATCTATCCAATGGTCAATTCTTTGACAGGTCCTCCAAAAGTTAGCTGCTTTAGTCTTTTGGAAGACAACCCCTCCAACTTGTGCTTTGGATCTCATCCTGCTCCCTACCTCAGGAACTTTACTTACTCTACCAAGGATCCCTTCACTATCTTGAATATACATCCACTCAAATGAATTCTATCCATTGACTGTTTCCATTAAATATGACAACATTCAAAAAGATACAGAGAATAATATGACATATACTTTGTACTTATCACCTACATCAAGAAAACCAACACTACATATATAGTCTAATTGCAATCCCATACCATTTCCATGCATTTCTACCTTCTAAAAACATTTATATACATTCTACATTTTAAAATTTCATTTATCCTTCTGCAACTTGCTTTAACTCAATATTGCTCATTCCTACTGGTACATGTCACTAGTTAGTTTACTTCCTTTGCTATAAGTTGTTCCACTGTATGGCTATGCCAATACATTTGTCCATTTGCCTGTAGATGGGCATTTGGATTTTCCAATTTGTTTGCTATTCTACACAATGTTGCTGTGGAAATTCTTGAACATATCTCCTGGGGCTTAGGTGTAAGGATTTTTGTAGAAAATAAACCCACAACAGGAAATGCTAGGTCAAAAGATACGCATTATGTTCCACTATACTAAAGATTGTCCAAAGTGGATGGGTAAGTATACTCACTTAGCAGTGTATGAGAGTTCCCTATGTTCTACATTCTTACCAACACTTGGTATTACCAGCCTTTTAATTTTTATCAGTCTGATAGGCATGAAATATCTCATTATGTTAACTTTTGTTTTCCTAATTACTAGCAAAGTTTATTTATCACCTCACGTTTACTGGCCAGTCAAGTTTCTTCTGTGAATTATTTTATCCTTTGCCCATGTTTCTATTTAGTTTTAGGTCTTTTTCTTTTTTTTTTCTTTTTAATGTTTATTTATTTTTGCAGAGATAGGAGAGACAGAGTGTGAGCAGGGGAGGGGCAGTGAGAAGGAGACACAGAATCCGAAGCAGGCTCAAGGCTCTGAGCTATCAGCACAGAGCCTGAAATAGGGCTCGAACCCACAAACCATGAGATCTTAACCTGAGCCAAAGTTGAACGCTTAATTGACTGAGCTGCCCAGGTGCTTCCCCAACTTTTTAAAAAATTTTTTTAATGTTTGGGGTACCTGGGTGACTCAGTCAGTTAAGCGTCCAACTTTAGCTCAGGTCATGATCTCATGGTTCATGGGTTCGAGCCCTGCATCAGGCTCTGTGCTGACAGCTCAGAGCCTGGAGCCTGCTTCAGTTTCTGTGTTTCCCTCTCTCTGCCCCTCCCCCACTCTCAAACTGTCTGTTTCTCTCTTAAAAATAAACGTTAAATATTTTTTGATTTTTAAATTTTTTAAATGCTTATTTATTTTTGAGGGAGAGAGAGAGAGAGAGCAAGTGAACACATGAGCATGGGAAGGGCAGGGAGAAGGGGAGACGGAGAATCCCAAGCAGACTCCACACTGTCAGCACAGAGCATGATGCAGGCCTCAAACTAACCAAATATGATCATGACCTGAGCTGAAATCAAGAGTCAGACACCTAACTGACAGAGCCACCCAGGAGCCCGTCTTTTTCTTGTAATCCCTTGATAGTTAACATACACTGCCAATATCTTCTGTCAGGCTGAAACTTGTTTTTCCATTTTGTTTTTGGTTCACATTAGTTTTTAATTTTAATGTAGTCAATTTTTCCTTTATGATGTTTTATCTAGTACACTTACTTTAAGAAATCTTTCATCATTCTGAGATCACATATAATCTCCCATTAAGATGCATGATGAAGTATTAAGAGTCATGATGTCTACAACTTACTTTCAAAAAAATCAAAAAATTTTTAAAAATTTTAAAGATAAAAAATACATATATATACATATGATAAAATGGTAATAGTTTTTTTATCTAGGCAGAGGTGAGTGTATAGACATTTACTATCCTTCCTTCAAACTTTTCTGAATATTTGAAACTCATAGTAAAAAGTAGGAAGAAAAATATTTATCTATTTTCTCTAATGTTCTAAAAGATTTTACTTTCACATTTAGATTTTTTTTTAACATATTTCTGTATATGGAATGAAAACAGGAAATCTAATTTTCCCCCATAGGATAACCAATTTCCCTAGCACCGTTTCCCCCAGTGAAATGCAGTAACACCTCAATTATACATCAAGTTCCCTTATA